>NC_143581.1:31567076-31892426 GCF_048544385.1 Mastigoproctus giganteus | reverse complement strand
GCGTGTGTTCTGTGGTGATTTTCTGCTTTCTGAACAAAAAACCCGAGTTTCCGGGAGAAAAAAACCATGCTACCCTCGCCTGTGGCCAACTAACTGAGCCACGTTTTGAAAAAAGGTTCATAAAAATTCCTCACGTCATTGACGGGACTCGAACTCAGGTCTTTACCACCCGGTGTGGATAGGACGGTGATTCTACCAACTATGCCATCCACGAGGACCACCAGACCCTTTTCTTTGTTTTTGTTCCAAAAACTGAAAATTCCTCTTAAGAAAAAAAGGACTTACAGAGAATAATTGAAACACGATGCAACAGCTCAATTCCGTCTCAAACTAGAATTTCAAAAGTACTTCCAAAAGCGGTTGGGGCGTTAGGATCACTTTTCGATCAGGAGGAAGGTGTTTTGAGGGAGATGTGTTTGTTTAGTTTTTAAAGAAATGTAGTCCTGGAATTTTTAATCAGACCATATGTGTGTGTGCCAGTTGTAGAGTATGATTGGGGTGACAGCTCGTTCGGCTGCCCCAACCAACATCAACCTTTTTATTGATGTATGACGTTTTATTTATCTATCTATAGATCCTTAAAAAAATTCTTGGAATTAGGTCTGTTTGATGAGTCACTCTCTGTAAAGAGGATGGAGTCCTCCGCTGATGATAGGTCTAGGGACAATCTATCTCGGTCAGCGATATATATATATAGTTTTTTTCTGAATATGAAATTAGAACCCTGCGTAAGAAACGCAAAAGATTATCTTGTTATAATGCGATTGTATTATTTTAAGTGTCAGAATCAAATTATTGCGCTAAAAATGCGTTTTTATGCCTTTCTTTGTGCGCAAAATATAAATGGAATATAACAATGAATTTTCAGTTAATTTATTTAAATTATATGCGATGTAGTTCATTAAATTTTAATAGATCGCTGTGTTATCTTACTATTGACTAATTCCAGCTATTTATTTATTAAAGAAAAAGTTTCCAAATATGACACAAGATGGCGCCAAAAAACTTAATATTTACATAAATAAATGTACGCACATTTATCTTCGTTGCCGTTAATGGCATATTCGTTTTTTTGTTCTCTGAATTTGTTCTTTTCTGCAAAAGATTGAAATGTGCAAAGTTACTTGATTTTCCTTTTACAATTTAGTTATTATTATTATTTTTTAATTATAGCACCCTGGAGGCAGGGATATAATTCTGGAGAATGCAGGCCGAGATGCTACAATAGCATTTCATGGTGCAGGTCATAGCAACACAGCGATACAACAGTTACAGAAGTATTGCATAGGAATACTAATCGAGGTAATTTATAAGACAAAAAAAATGTAAAATAAAGATTGTGTGTATCTTAAAACAAACATAATATTGATATCAATTTACATTTATTTCCACACTTATTATAGATTAATCTGTTAAAATACTGTTGCATTGTAAACTGACATTCACTCAACTGTTAAAGATTTAATTTTTTCGCTTGTTTCTTTGCAGAGTCAGAGACTGAATTTATACTCCAGGACGTTATCCTTGTCACTTTAAAGATCGCAATCAAGCATTGTTCCCACCATTCAAAGAACATTATTTAGTACTGCGAATTGATACTGTATTTATATTTAATTCCATAATTTATGTTCATCACTGGAAGCGTACAGATTGTGTGGAGATCTCTTCGCATTCAAAATGTTCAAGGAACAGTGGGTTACTTTGAATAAGGAAAAGTTCAAGTTGAACTTTAAACGTAATGAAATGCATGGTATTTAGAAAGTGATCACTCATCTGATTAGTAAATTACATCAACTCGCATTTGTCTCCAAGCAGTATTCATTACAATCCTGAATTACCGAGATTCTAAGATTGTGCATGGCACTGCATTCTAAGAAAAAAAAAATCTTTTTCTCTGTTATAAATATTGGATAATTTCATGCAGAATTTATATAAGAAAAGTACAGCCATAAATACTGTTGTAAGTTTTATTTTTGTTTCTTTCGTATTTTAATTACCATAAAAGAAACAGAATACTGTCGTGTAGAATTTATTTATTGATATATATCAGTAAACAAAATTCAACAGTATTACTCGAAATGGATTTTGCACGTGATTGAATCTACCAGATATTCATCCGTCGCGTTACGCACACGATGTATAATGAAAGATTAGTTGCTGCTGCTGCTCTCACCTATCATGGCTTCCGATTCAGAGCTCACAGAAGGCCATTTCAAAGACATGACATTGGATAAATTCAGGACATAGTTCAAACTCCTATTTGTGATGTCTTGGCCTCATCAGTAGGAGTGATTCATATGCTCAAAGATCTCCATTGAACACGAGCAGACTTTGAAATCTCTTCTCCAAAATGTCTGAAAAGTTAACTTTTGCAAAATGTTTTAATTCCTTATTCAGAGACATGTAGCTTTGTTATCTTCGTAGTTCATATTCTATCTCAAACCATCACCGAAATAAGATGTGACATCTCTGGAGCTATGATTATAAACTAGATTTGATGATTCCGTTTGTCTTGAAGAGTGAAAAATTTCTTGCCTTCAAAGAGGATTATTCTATGCAAGGTTTTCGTATCCGCCACAGTAACAGCTTCTATCCTGACGTGATTTCCAGTAGGATAGGATTTAACATCAGTTCTGGCGATCACCTTTTCTTTACGAAGAGGATTTCAATTGATAATGGTCAGGTGTAACTGCATCATTAATTGCACGGTAGTCTGCCTGCTAATTCCTAATGATTGGAGCAATCATTTGAAAATGTTGGGTGGAGAATATCTTGCTTTGTGTGATACTAAAACAGCTGCTCGATTTTCTTTTAGCTATTTCATCACTGAAACTATACTCAACAATATTTATTGTCATACTGTTTATATGCGAGGTCAGCTAAAGGCTACGCCGAAATATCAGAGTTGTCTATCTTTAACTAAAATAATAAGAGAAGGTAATTTTTTTCATACTAGAAGAATATGTTTATGTTTATTATTTCAGCATTATTTTGTAATCATATTAAAAATAAATATATTTCCCGAAGGAATAAAGGTCTTGTTCATTTTTGAATGCAACAATTGTTTAGCAGAGTAATGGATTGTTTCATAAATCTTTTCGAATCTGTTAAATCTGTAAAACCTTTTCGCTAAGAGATTTTCACATCATTGTATACAAAACCGTAAAACTGTATTTTTGGAAACTTATGTGACCTAATATACCTGTAAAAACACCCGAATTCAAAAATAACTGAGTTCTTAAAAATTACAATTAAAAGGCTCTGACATCCTTCGTTTACCTAGAAAGTTTTTGTTGATCTCGTATCCATTATTTATCCGATAATATATTGTTCACTTACCTATAATTACACAACCCATGCTTTCAATAGGTCGTGACAGTATTTTTTTATCTGATATTTCCGATAATAGCTTTAATTTTTACAAGATTTTATATCAGTACTATCGGTTTACCTGATTGTCCAATAACTTTATGTTCGAGAAACTTGGCAGTAAATATATACAGGACAGTCCACGACGCTTTTAAGCGAATAGAAATATTTTTCCTTGAAAAAGAACTCCTCTTTGATGAACTTGAAACACGGGTCATATAAATTTGTATTTGCTCGAAAAGATATTCTATAACACTCCGATTTCTCGTACTAATGACTTTCTTCTATCTCAAAACTCCACCCTACGTGATGCATACGTTTGGAGATTACTCAAAGACATGCCCGAGTGGTTATAATCACCGTTCCTCACACCAGATAGAATAGGCTTGAGTTTGAATTCCGTCGACGATACGAAGAATTTTCATGGATTTTTTTCACAACATAGATGAGTTAGTCGGTCTCAGGCAAGGGCTGGGTGGGTTTTGCTTCCGGAAATTCGGATTATTCGTCCAGCAAACCGAAGAATACAAGAAATTATACACACGAATATACGGATATGCACAATATACTGAAACTTCCCTTAGCCTTAGTTTCTTTGACGGTTAACACGCACCGCCAACACATCATACCCTGACGATTTGATATGAAATTCTCTTGAATGATTTGTAGATAATGGATGGTATTTGCTGAATCCGCATGACGTGCTTCTCTGTTTTTTGCTAAAACAAGTAAGGTTTCGAGGTGTCGGTATAGTCACTAAACTGCAAATTCTAGTGAAATTCTATGGTCGGTTTGCGTGGGTGTGGTCTATGGTCAATTTGCCTATTTTGCTGGATGAAACCCCAAGTTTCGAGGCTTTCGTTTGTTCCGACAAGTACAGAATATAAAATAGTGCGCTACACAACATCGTTCTAAATGTTACTGTTTCTCTATGAAAATGTGATAGATTTTCTGTAGCCCAGACACTCAAATTTGTTTATTAAGATATACATTTAGATGGAAATGCGCTTCATCAATAAATCAGATATGTTAAATAATATTAGGTTATCCTCGAAAATTTTCTAACATGGACCATAAAAGTGGAGTTCCCATTTTTTTCAACACAGACCAGGGATTATTATATCTGAATTTTGTAAGGAAACGTTTTTGTCTTATCGTGCAGAGGTTAAAGTGGTTCTCTATTTTAAACCACGCTGTTGGGATTAAAAAGTGCATTCATCTAATAATCCCTACGCTCTCTCCAGGTCTCTCTCTCTCTCTGGCAAAGGGGAAGGGGATGAATTCATTCCCTTTACAATCGAAATCTGATGAAAGACTAAACAAGGTTCATATTCTTTTTTTAGACAAGTCTCAGACAGCTATTTGAACTACGTTTACACGGTTTATCTTATTAAATGATCAATATCCTTTACTAACCATAAATCAGAGATAAAGCATGCCTGATAATTCCAGAATCACTTTTAGCAGATTTGATAGAACGAATATTTCAGTAAATCATAAAAATATAGTTTTTTTTTTTTTTTTCTAGTAACCTTGCGGTCTATTGATCGTGACCTCATATATGTGCACAACTCAGAAGTTTGAGGTTAATTTTAAGGCACGCAAAACACAACATACCATTAATTTTTATAAACTCACGCGGGTCTCTTTTGAGAAACTACACCTATCTGCCAAATAATTACAAGGACGTAAAAGAAAAAAGAAAAAAAAAAAAAAAAAAAAAAAAAAGGAAAACTGTTCTAGTTCCTGTAAATCCAATAGTAATAATAATAACTTTAGTAAGTGAACATGGGTATATTTTTAACGTTTCATTTTAATTTTTTTAAATAAAATAAAATTACATATTTTAATACGAAACAAATATTCTTCGTTTTTATCTCTTTTCTTTTTTTTTTTTTTTTTTTTTTTGTCATCAGCATAAAAAAGACATGATTTGTAATGTTTATTTACTGTCATAAAAGAAAAACAAAAAAAAGTAAGTATGCGTTCGTGAATGCTCCCTCAAATAGTCACCAATTTGAGCATTGGTAAATAAACTGAGTGATAAATCAAAAGGAATTGGAGAATAAGGCCAAATGTCGCATAAGCACAAATACAAATTTCAAATTTATACATGAGTGCCAAGAATTTTAACAACGACAAAATAAACTTGGCAAATTCCCATATTATATTCATGCAATGAATGCCATCTTTCAGCTGTTGCTATCTATTTTCTGTAAGTTAACATTACGTTCTCTTTCCGAACTGATCTGCTAAAAATAAGAGCAAAGACTGGAAAATTACATCACTCTAAAATATCTGATATTATTCCTAATTATTCGAAATGCTTCTAATAAGAATATTTATTTATATATAAATATTCGTTATGTTTAAATATTTAGTCAATGTTGCATGTTCCAAATTATTATTACGAAATAGTGAAAATCTCTGGGCAACAAGAAAAAATAAAACTAGAAAGAAATAAGTAAATAATTAAAGAAATAAAACTGAATTTTTAAGTTTGAAATTTGGAAACTGTTCCAAAATTTGTCAACTTTTTATTCACTAGATGGCGTATCAGGAAACGAAATATTTATAGAGTACAGTTGACAACTATAATTCTTACCGAATTGCTGCCACAGCTACTGAAAGAAATCTTATATTTTTAAATGAAACAAATGCACATTTATTATCTTTAGAACTCGGTCATGAGTTTTCCAAGTTTATTCTGTCACTTTGCAAAACACGTAAACCATTCAAAATGAAAAAATGAAAGCATTAAATGAAATTTATAAAATTTTATACACTCAGTGATTGGCTTCCCAATTCGCCTGACCTCAATCAAATTGAACACCTGTGAGATCTTTTGGAACCGGGAATGAGACTTATGGACACACAAACGTCATATATTCCGACATTGCAGAAAATTTTGCAGGCAGCATGGCTGCAGATCTCTATGGACGTCTTGACTTTGACGTCTAGGCATTGACTCCCTATGGAGAAAAATACAGTATATATATTAATTACATTGGATACAATTTAAATAATGTACCTGGACCTCCTTCCCTTGAAATTTTATCTTGCGACGATGACACCATCACGTGCTTTTCATACCTCGCAATACCATAGTCTCGTCATCAGTGAGTCATATACAGCTGGGTCGAAGGAAACAACTGATTTTTTTTTTTTTTTTTTTGATAATTATGACAGTAGAAGGATATGAGAGAAAGGGATATACTGACCAATATTAAAAATCGTATTAAAACAATTGTATTAAAAAGAAAATGCTATTTACAACTCTGGTGCTAGGTCGTAGGGTTGTTAGGCGCATCACAAAGTTAGGCCATATTGCGCCGTATATAATATATCTGTAAATTACGTGTTCTGTGGTCGATTTGCTGTTTACTAGACGAAAAACCTGAGTTTCCTGAAGGAACTAAACCATGCTAACCTCGAATGAGACCGACTAACTCACCCACCTTGTAAAAAAGGCTCTTAAAAATTCCTCGCATCATTGACGGGATTCCCACTGAGGTCTTTTCCACCAAGTATGGGGCGGACTGATTATACCAACTGTGCTACCCATGTGTGTATGTGTACACACACGCACTCAGTGATCACTGGATTGTGACCATCCTATCTGTAATGGACTATGTCGCAGAGCCCGGAGTATGAAAAGCCGAACAGCTTCCTTACGCTAGAGCAGTGGTAATTTGCATCTGGTCGTGCAAGTCAAAGTTATAAAGTAGCAGTTATGGGACTAGTAAAGATATCACAGAGTTTCAGAAGAACGTGATTGTGAGAACTAGTGCATCGGGCGCTTCGATATTGGAAACGGCACGTTTGTTGGTTTCTAGCGGCCCACTGTGGGTAAAGTGAACAAAGAATGGTGTAAAACGGGTCAAGCCACTTCACGCGGACAGAATTGTAAAGGATTTCGTAGTGAGCGAATGGCAGCGCGTTGTACTGGCGGAATAGAAACAAGTGTGTTGGTTGGATGAGTCCAAAAACCTGGTGCAACACGCCGACAGACGCTTTCGTTTCAGGCGCAAACAACACAAATCCATGGTGCCCACTATCCAGGAAGGTGGTGGTGGTGGTTGCTTAATATGGGGTATGTTTATCTGGCAAGAACTAGAACCCCTAGTGCGTTATAATCAACGTTTCAGTGGTGAGGACTACTGGCAGCTCTTAGGAGACCATGTGCACTCTGCCATGTTGCATTTTTTTCCCGGACAGAAACGGGATCTTTTAATAGGATAATGCGGCATGTCATCGAGCACGCACTGTGCGTGAGTGGTTCGAGGAACACGGTGAAGATATCACCTATGTTCATTGGCTTCCAAATTCGCCTTACCTCAATCCAAATGAGACCTGTCGGATATTTTGTAAAGGGAAGTGAGGAAAACCTTGCAGGCAGCATAGCTACAGATCCCTACAGACGTCTTCAGATATCTAGTGAATTCAATGACTAGGCGAATCCGTGTGTTATCCGTACGAATAGTGGCCCAACACGGTATTAGACAGGTGATCACAATTCAGTGATCACTGAGTATATATATATATACACACTGTATAATGGGAGCATTGTGTCTCTGAAAGTCCTCATTAGATTGACACGCCATTATTCATAAACTCTTGTAATGACCTTATTTCAATCTCATATTTGACTTATTTATATGTCATAGTCGCAAGCCAGTATTATTTGACTATAAGCTGTCATTAATATTATCCCAAGTTCAATTCGCTGAATAAGAGTACCACTTTCAAGTTTATTCCAGTAATTACCAAAACCAAATATTTGTATTTCACCTAATTTAAATTGAAATTTAGATAAGTTCTATATATATGGAAAGTTTAACCAAATGGGAAAGCTTAGTCGATGAATGTCATTAGTTTCATAGCGCCTTGTAATAATTGGTTCGTATTTCCATTTTTTCTATCCCCGCCCACTGCCAAATTTACCTACATAGTAAACAAAACACTCTAAAAGTCATAACCCAATTCTGAAAGTAATGACTGAATTTTACTTACCTGAATCACGCAAGAAGTTAAGCAGGTAATTACTATAGGGTATAGCCGTACACTAATTATCCAACAGCAGAAGTCAATAAGTTTCAAGTAAACTGCTTATATTTTTAAAAAAAATATGGAGATTAACTGAAATTATTCTATGAATTATAAAACCGTATTGTTCAGGTTATAAAATAATTAAAATTTGTATTTCTCAAATTTCGTACTCTATACTAGATATGTACCTTATAACCAGGTAAACAGAAAAATAAAGTAAATGTGAAATATCTTCGTTAATATTTAAATTATATTGTCCTCTCAAAAAGTAAACCGACACTCTTCTGAAAGTGAACGATTCAAGCTCTGGCGTATGCAAACAAAAGGGATAAACGTATGCGGGGAACATTACGTATACCAGTGCCAGTCAATATGAGCTGCTAAGATTGTGGATTTAAAATGGGTATCATTGTAGGTTACCATGTCAGTAATTTGTCTGTGCGGGCTGCTGCATACCAAGGATGATTCAACATTTAAACCACGGTGAAACCCTACAGAGCACAACGATGTACTGCCCATCGTTCCTGAGAACTTGTAACATTGAAAAATGATCCAATATTCCATTGTGAAACCCGACAATTCGGGTTTCACAATGCGATCGGTTAGTTTCTGCACAATGCCTGGAAAGCCAATGCTTTCTTTCACCACAAAATGGAGTTTGGTGGAGGTGTCATGTTGCTGCTAATGGTTCAAACTGGGGCGCCAGTCATAATGCAGGAAAACTTTCAATATCAAGTCGTTTATTTATATTTTAAACAACTTCGGGTATACTCCGCGAACTACTCCATGGAATTGAACCTTCAGAGTTCCAGCACGATTTTCATAAAACCAGAATTGTTCCCACCTGGTTTTCAGGAAAAACAAGATTTCACAATTAGCCCCGCCACCCCATAGTCCTGATATGAACCCATAGAGCACCTTTGGGATGAGACAGGACAAGGTCACTTTGATTTGACTGCTGCAGTGAATACTGCACCGCAAGAGGAAAGGCTCCAAATTCCAGTTGTTTTTAAGAGCTTGCCAATCAGTTGTTTTTAAGAGCTTGCCTATCATCTCCAAACGATCAGTGCTGCAATTTAGACCAAAAATGGGGACCACGGTTTTTTAATTTCTTTAATATGACCCATTTTCATCAATTACCAGTGTCTGAAAATTTTTGGAAGGACAGTGTAAATAAAAATCGATCATTAATCGCACTGTAACTAATAAAAGAGTTTAATATGAAATAAAAATTCTTTCATCATTTAATTCCAGTACACATTTCATCTAAAGAGCCATCACAAATTATAGAAACGTTTTGCCTTCCCACACATACTCGTACACACAATGGACAGGAGATTGAACGTAAGGTATAATTTCTTATACAGCTTACTACATTCAGCAAAAGGATCATACGTCAAACATCATTCTTACAGATTCTGGATGTTAAAAAAGACGAACTTTGATTTTTTTTTTTTTTAAACATGTATACTGTATATCTGTATAGAGCTTTACAGTTAATAACACATTTCATAAAATCGTATTGAGCCATTATTTTCAAAATCATTTAGGTTAAAAATAAATATCTGAAAGAATATGGAGTACTTTAAGAGGTTCAGAGATCAGAATCAGACAAAGAAGAGAAAAAGTTGCTCGATTCTTTTCCATCATTGTTCAAGTGACACGTCTAATTCCGGTTTCCTGTTCACTTAAAAAGTGTGCAAATGAGGTTCTGGAAAACATTAATTAATCAATCTAAACCACTTCACAAAAAGTGCAATCTATTGTCAGCATGGCAAAACGATCGCTTAATAAGTAGACGAGTGGCGTACCAAGAACTTCAGTCTGAATCATCTGCTCCTTCCGATTTTTTCTTCTTTCCGGTCTTGCTGCTCTTCTTCTTTGTTTTCGACTTACTTCTGCTTCGACTTTTCGTTTCGGACTTTTCTTTGTCTTTGTCCTTTTCTTTCTCCTTTTTCTCTTTCTTCTCTTTCTTGGGCAATTCGTTTTCATTTTTTTCTGTATTGTTCTGGGTGGCTGATGATGATTTTTTCTTGCTGCTCTGCGCCTTGCTGGATTTACTTTTACTTGAACTTTTCTTATCTCCACTCTTACTTTTCGATGAGCTGTTGCGAGTTTTCTTTGTGTCCGTGCTTGGAGCGCTACTTTTCTTGGTGGTTTCTTCTGCATTACCTTTCTTATTAGGTGGCGGTTTCTTTTTAGGTTGCGATACAGTCAGTTCGTCCAGCGGATCCGTGGCATCATTGGCTAATGATTGGTCTTCAGTAAGCAAGTGACGTGCAAAATATTCATAAGTGAATTCATCCAAATTTTCATTCAAGCCTTCGTCACCTGATTCTTCAAGTTGCCTGGTTCGAAGTCCCCTCATTGCGAGTCTGTTCCCTCTTTGGGTTCGTGCCTCCTCTTCAGCGGCACTCTTCAGGCCTAGTTTATTCAAGTCCACTATTCTGGAAAAGAGGGGAAAAGTTGAGAATCAGTTATTTAATTCATTTCCAATATTGAAGTTAACAAGTTTAGATTCCTCCGAAAACCATTCTTTTTAACTTCCTGTTTTATAAAAGGAATGCTATATTTACATGAGTTGTGTATCGTACTTTGGTAAAGAAGATTATGCCATGCACTAAAACTATGATGGATCTTGTGTTTAATAAGAAACGCAGAATGTAAGAAATCGTTAAATTTAAAATGGGCAAAGAGACCTCACAAAAAGAAAATTTAAAGATGTGTTAATTATCAGCAAATTTAATAAGGCTGTGATTAACAGAAATATGGATGGAAATATAGGATTATTTGTATAAGATTTGTAAAATGGGATCATTTGTAAAAGAGGATCATTTATAGGATTATTTATAAATAAATTTTAAGTTAATATATCATAAAAGAAATAATAAAATCAGAATAAGTACTAGATACATGTTATAAATATGATCTTTATTGTAAGGTGCACAGGTACACACGCAGGTACCATAACGTTACAAAACCTTCCACGGCACCATGTTGAAAATAATTTTTCTATAATTAAAAAAAACTTCTTAATTGCCAGGAGTGGGGTTCGAACCCACGCCCTCTTACGAGGACCAGATCTTAAGTCTGGCGCCTTAGACCACTCGGCCACCCTGGCATGTGTGAAGAACCCTCTTAGCTCATGTGTTAGCGGGCACCTGGGTTGCTAACGTATCAATACAAATTGTATATAAACTTCTCTAACAAAAGTATCTGGATATTTGAATGGTGCGAATGAAATGTATGCAAGGCAGCAACAGATTTAAAAGTGTGTAAGCAATAGCAGGATATCGCGAACAATCAGAATGAACCATAGCCAAGCACTTATAGAGGCGCCTCCGTAGCCAGGTGGGAAGGAGCAGCAGTGCGGAGCACATGCTTCTTGATTAGACCGGGGTTCGAGCCCGTCACCATCAAATACGGAGGATGCGGAAAGGTCAAGGATTGACCACCGCATATCCCGGAGCAATATGGCCTTAGTTGCTAATGCTCCTAACAAACAAACAACAACAACAAACAACAACAGCACTTATAGAGTTTCAAAAAAGGTTTAATCGTCAGATGCCAGCAATTTATCATTCTGTACGTCAGCCACACGTATAGAGTCTGGAAACGTCAACTACAGCGGATGAGAGTATGTAGCAACAAAACTGATATAAGTGTGCACAAACAGATAGGCAAACCAAAAAAGATTGACGGATAGGAATCGCCAATTTCTGAAGAAATTTCTGAAAGGGAACGAGAAGTATCCTTATTAGACGTTATGCGAGAGTCCCAGGTGTCCACTGGAGTGTCTCCACAGTTGGCGTTCATAGCAGAGCTGTACACAAGCCCCACACCACACCACATCAATGAATATTAGTCATTTGCAGTGGTCCCGAGTTCGTCGCTCTACTACCATGAAACAGCAGAAACAGAACCTGAAGAAATGAGTCACATTATCCCAGAAAGGTAGAGTGTGAGTTAATAGAACGCCTAAGGAAAGATATCAATAGAGTGAATCATACAGTATATTGTGCCTATAATAAAGTTCAGAGAAGGAGACATCATGGTGTAGAGCGACTTCTCGTGGTTTGGACTCGGATCGTTAGTTGTAGTGCTGAAACCATCGATGCAGACACGTACCCTTGACATCTTGAACAAATTCCGTGGCGCTCACACTCTGACAGTTTTACGGAAACGTACCCGCCATGAGCCAGCAGCATAATGCTCCATCCCATACAGCACGCAGTGTGAAAATCTGTTTTGAGGAAAAAGATGGTCAACCCAAAGTTCTAGACCTGAATCCGATAGAACTGGAACCCAGGATAAGGGCATGGCCAATACGCCGTCTTACAGCTGAACTGGCTACTGCACTGGATGAGGAATAGAGACAGATTCCTCTTATGCTTTGCTTCAAATGTTTCACGAAGGATAGATGCTATTACTGGGGCAAAAGTTAGGCCAAAACTTTTAAATTTTTTCAAACTGTGCAAAACTGGTTTGTAACGTAATGCTTGTCAAATAAATGTAATTATTAATTATCTAAACTGTGTTCAACAAATGTTGTCTCGACTGGGTACTCGGTTTCAGTTACATTTTTAGTTTCTCAGTTCTTAAATTTCGTCACAGTTTCGTTAATTTCTCAGTTCCTATTAAACATTTTGGCATTTTGAATCAAGTGACACCACCCAGCTTTTTTACATACAAAAAGCATTTTATATATATCTATTAATAAATTTTGTTCCGAAATTAAACGTTGTTGTTTTTTTAAGTCGTTGTTATTTACATCGAGATAATTAAAACCCTGAAGCGGCAGTATACTCTGTGTATAAATTAAGTTTATTCTGTGGTTGTTTCCTGTTTTCGGTATAAAATAAGAGTTACAAGAGAATCAGGGAGTAAAAAACAGTGCAACCCTCGTACAAAACTGATTAACTCAACCATGATGTGAAAAAAGTCCATAAAAATTCCTTCCATGCGCAGAACAGTGATCGTTATCTGAGCTAGCCATGAGGCCGAAATTAAAAGTTTTAAAATTTTATTTAATATTAATTTAATTTTACTAGCACTGCTCTTGTGTTATAAACGTCCTTAATTTTTAAAATAGTTATAATAAATATCGGCCATTACTCGCGGACGCAAATGAACATTTCTGCAGGCACCTGGTGAATCATGCACCCTACTTTGAGAAACGCTAGGAAAGCTATTCCACAAAGCAATCTTTTTCTCAGATCAGACATTTCACCAATTGTTGTATTCACCTTGCTTATCCTTAGAACACACTGACTTCCAGTACTTAAATAACTGACTAAGGCTTAGAATACTCTTAGACTTAGAAACATAGCAGCAAAAATCCTTGACAGACATCTTTTGCGATAAGTGTAAGACGTCTCACTAACTTAGTATTTTTACTGAGGAAATGAAGAGGTAAACAGCTGAAAGTAAATCTAATTATTAATACGGATCTCAACTGCCAAAAAGTTATGAAACGTGAGTAAACTGACGATTGTTCCAAATAAGCTCAGCCACACTATGTTATTTCCATCGGAAAATGTCAGTGAATACAATCACTATGCTCCCTATACTGGGTGGAAAAGGCCCGGTTCGAATCTCGTCAACGATGAGAAGTTTCGTGGGATTTTTTCACAACGTGGCTGAGTTAGTTGGTCTCAAGAGAGGTAGTATGTAAATCGACCAGCAGACAAATCAAACATAGAATACATGCAATTTACAGAGATGCCTCACAGCATTAGTTGTTTTGGCCGCGCATACACATTAAAAAATGACAGATACTACCATTTACACAGTGTGACAGAAAATTTCGCGAAACCAGAATGCAGTGGATCCTGTTCAACTCTGGGACAATTGCCCACCAAGAGCTATAGAATGTTCAGGGAAGCAAATAAATATTTCGTTTATATTCTTTCATCCTCATAGAGAGCCCGCGTTGGTAGAACAGTTGGTGGGATCGTCGTCCTCCCCACACCAGGTGAAAAAGACCTGGTTCGAGTCCCGTCGATGATGGGAGGAATTTTTATGGGTCTTTTTCACAACGTGGCTGGGTTAGTTGGTCTCAGGCCATGGTAGCATGGTTTTTTCTACCAGAAATCCTGATTTTTCATCCAGCAAACAGAAAATCGACCTCAGAACACACGCAATTTGCAGACGGAGCAATATGGCCTTAGTTGCTGATTTCCTAAAAACCCAACAACAACCTTATTGAGAATTCGATTCAATTTTTTGAACCCTCCTTCCTCACAGAAAAGCAACTAAAAAAATCGCTGTAGATGTATATAGCTATCGGATTCCAATCATTCAGTCATTAAATACACCTAGCTTCCGGGAGTAATCTCGAAATGTTACTACCTATTTAAGCATGCGAAACACTCGGAAATACTACCACTGTGTGCATCGGGATAAATAAAATAAACGTGGCGTTCACTCCCAGATGATCTCAAGGAACAGAGGATCAATAGTGCATAATCAGATTTCACTAGAAAGAGTTTTATTCTCTCGTACTGCAAATCACCAGAGAACAGCAAACACCATTTTTAAAATGTGCGCATCATTATAATGAAGCCGACAGGAGTACTGGAAGTTATAATTATATTCTGATCACGTATGGTACTAATGTTTTCGGCACATCTCGTGACCAAAAAGCGTTTCTTTTTTCAAGCTAAATCAAGCAAAAATACAACGGGAGTAGACAAACGGAAGCTATCACTGAATGACACTTTATGCTCAGAGAAACACGGGCAGTATCCTAGTTACCAAACAACTTAAATGCAGCGCAGAAGAGAAACAAAATACAAAAAAAAATTTGTTTGCAGTGCTTTTCCGTAATATTTTGTGAACGCTTTATACAAGTACATATCCATTTGACACATTGCTGGGGAAACACAGAAGTGCGTCGTTAAACGAAACAAATTGTAAATTATTCATCTGCACCCACTGCATGCTAAGTAATCCGTAATTTAAAGAGATTGATATAGCGTGTTGATCGTTGATTTCCGTGTTAAAAATTTAAAACATGACTTACACTTGTATTTGCAAACATACAAAAGTTTGTATTCTTACCTAAGTTGAACGTACGCTATTTGCACAGCATCAGCCTAACGCAGAGTATCAGATACTTGGGACCGGGAGTGATCCAAAACGTTTTGGTTACTCCAAGCGAGTTTACTTCTTAAATATTTTCCAGTGTTTCAAAATATTTGATAATGATGTTTTGACATTTATGAGCTTTCAAATATATGGGGATTCTGAAGTCAACCATGAATAACTGAAGTTAAACTTAAGGATTATGGAGGCTGCAATCTTGATTAATAAAAAATCCCCACACCTCGACCAGATACTAGCTAACTCAACCCCTGGGAAAAAAAAACAAAAAAAAAAACATTGAAAATGCCTTGCATCATCCATGAAATTCCAATCCAAACATTTTCTAAGGTCATCTTAAAAATCTGAAGTCTTTGGTGGATCAATCCTGTTCATAACGATTACTTGTCAAAGAAGTTCTAAGTAGAAATAATCCAATTACTCTCTATTGCTTTGAACATGGTGAATAATGGAGGCTAATTCCATCTTTCATGATGATTTGCTTGCTTTTTTTTTGGGATTAAAGCAACGAAACAAGCAAGACCATGAGAAGGCAGTATATTTTTTCTGTAAATTGATTTTTTGTTATGTTTTGCTGGATGAAAAGCCAATAACTAGTCCTCCCCTTCACACGGTTTGAAACCAGACCTTTTCCACATGGTATGGAAGCATAGAAAGATGAAAAAATCATGACATGGAGCGTAGAAAGATGAATAATCAAAATAAATATATTCCCATCAGAGTATCCAGCCCCCTTTCCCCACAGCTACTCACAACATCGGACTGTAAATACAAGCGTTTTAAATGGATTAGTGATGTTTACAATCATGGCCATCTTGAAACAAGATGATTGATAGGAATAAAAGTACTTTTCGGCCAGGGAACCCAGTATTCCCCCCCCCCTTTATAAATGCTGTGAATTTGGTTTGGACCAGACTATGAACACAAATGTTACTAGAAGGAAATATAGAGACAATTCCCAAGATGCAAATATCATGACCTCATAAGCATGTTTTAAATTTTTGGAAAATAAGTTATTAAAAGAACTTTCTTTTTAATATCCGGATGTCTCTAAACACTGAACCAAACTTAAATTTATTATATTAACGTGTTCGTCGTCTTCGGAATATTGTAGAAGTGTCAACGAAAATTCTTATTTTAAACTAAAAGCAAGAAGTAGTTCTTTTCCCAAACAAATGAAATATATCTGATACCATAAAAAATTCTCACTATCCGAAATAAAATGATCTAGTATCACTAATTTCCCACCGTTTTCATATGAAACCACAAAATTAATGGACGAAAGTTAACCAGAAAACAAAAAAAAAACGATAGTTCACTGCTACAGCACACGAACTCCACGTGAGTTGTATAAGAAGCGTTTTTATCTTTGAATTCAAAAGCGATATTTAATGTTTAATTCAGGAATTAATAACCATTTAGGGGTTAAAAACCTATCCAGTTCATTCATCTCTCTTTTTTTTTCTTTTTAATTTGTTGGAACTACAGGCCAGCGATAATGGACACTTAAAGGAGTTCCATACTTTTAGTAAGTTAAAATTCATCTTCAGAACTTATCTCTTCTTTTCTAGCTAATCAGTCTTCTTGTTTCACCTACATGACAACTCTTCAGAGTGGCTATTGCAAATGCAATACGGTAGATACATTTGCGGAAAGATAGCGCGAACAGGGGCTTGGCTAAGTGATAACATGAACCCATAAAGAAACAAGAAACACTGTATCAAATAATGCACAGACAAATGCGATAGCTACCCCGTAATTAAGGTGCATGCAGCTGCTCTAAAGGTGTCGCTCCCTCGTCGGGAGGAAATCTAAAATAAATATTCCATGAGGAGTTCAAAGCTGGCGTGATTAGAGTGATTTCCTAATTCTACACAAGGACAGAGTGCGCGTGGGAACAACCTACACATTCACGTTTCGTCCACAAATACTCATCTCTCATCTGGAAGTCATACCTCAAGTACAAATTCAATTAAAACATATCTCTGTATGTAGGCGGTTCTTATTTTATCTTGGAAGGCATAGCTTCCGTACTAGACAAGGTGCGTGATGTCTAAACTTCCCATCACATGAGAGTACAGAGGTAGTGATGTCAGTGAAATAGGAGAGTCTAAATGACGTTTGGTGAGGTACTGTTCATGTCAAGAAACATCTTGTGAGATCATCTACGTTTCAAGTGGGAAAAAAATGCTAAAACAAGAAATGTATATACAGCATATGCAAGGACTTGAGCCATTCGCAGTAATAGCAGGAATGTATAACAATTTTAGTGTACAGTTATGAAGTTAAAGTTGTTTTAACTAAGAATTTTTAATTTTTTCTATTGCTATAAATGTGAACATCTATGGCCTATTACTGTAATAAACAATACCTTTCGTAGTAAAAGTAATTATATTATTAATATACATATTAAATGAATTGAGGTTCATTTTAAAAATGGCAATATGGAAGTTTGATCTGTGAGTATATTAGAATTCGAAGAAGCCAATTTTAGTTCAATCTTACAAAGTCTGACTTCTATACACGAATTTTCAAAACAGTTTGAAAAAGTTTCGAGCGAGAAAGAGAAGCATTTCTTCAAACTCCATTACACATTTATGTACTGATTTGAATATTCAATATTTATTAAAGCACTAAATAAAAAAGTATTACTTGTACAGTGTATTTATAACCAAAAACTCAAAGAATGTACTACAAAATAAGATTGCTTAAATCTTTATTTTTAAAGATTTCAGTTCCCCTATGCCAACCTTTTCTGAAATAATGAAAAAATTGATTATCGTTCAACTTTTACATTATCCTACAACCTTCAGTAAGATTAATGACTGCAGGTATAGATTTCGTCACTGTCCAAATCGATATTATTGCCTTGCTTCACTCAGCAATGGACAGATACCGAAATATGAAAAAAAAAAAAAACATGTATTATAATGGATGGAAATAATTAGGGAGGGGGGAACCCCTAAATCTAGGCCACCTATATTTGAACCTATTGTGCCTCTCAAAAGTCTTCTATGTCTGTACACCACCTGTGACAATTTATGAATTTTGTGAAGTTCCTGGAAAATCCTTACCATCACTGATGGTAATAAAACACGCCACACTGGTTTGATGGTGGATTCCAAAAAGGGTGAAGAAACTATCATCTCGCCACGGAGGTCGTACTATATTACTTTTGATTACTTTACCTAAGAGAAACAAATTTGTGCTAGTCGGTTAATGTCCTTCAACTCTTTCTCAAGTAATGGAAAAATCGATAAACTGCAACTTTTAAATTACCTAGAAACAGTCCGTATGATTAATGATAGCCAATAAGGATTTCGTCATTGTAGATGCATGAGAAATTTTTTACATGACTCAACTCTGATATATGGAAAAATATGGAGAAGTTCGTGGTTGTTCTTGATAGTTCAAAAGCATATGATTATGTTTAGCGCAGAGAATTTCTAATCAAGCTGTGTTCTCCTATGGAATATTTTTCAGCTTTGGCAACTGGCCGGTCGGTTTGTCTGATCACACATTGTATAATCCGATCTCAAAGATTATCTTCATTCGTTAATCTTGATTCCTCTTAAACATTCTTCATTCGTTAATCTTCATTCCTCTTAAACATTCTTCATTTGTTAATCTTCACTCCTCTTCTTCTTAATCTTCTTTTTTTCGTTAATCTTCACTCCTCTTCTTCTTCTTAATCTTCTTCTTCGTTAATCTTCATTCCATTAAAACAAAATCCTCTCTTATTTCTCTCAAAAAATAAAAAATAAATAAAAATATAAGAAGAATAATGCCTTTAATTGTGCGTTCTTTCTAAATGTGGACAGTATCAAATGTGATCACCAGATCTATGAACAAGATCAGATTTCTCCACTTAAAATACTTTGTAACCTTAAGCTTTACCCTTTCTTGCCACAAATATATTGCATCTATAGCTACCTCACAATTCTGTTCAAAAGAAAAAGAAAAGAAAAGAACTGATCCGTTCTCAAATTTACTCTAGTTTCTATCACACGGTTATTGTGTTCAATACATACCATTACTTCCACTGATATAGATTAACTACTGGTATTATAAAAGAATTTTTAACTTTAAAGAGACATTTTTAATCCTCCTGATGCCTCCTAAACCAATCACAGCAATGATTCAAGTGGATAGCAAATATTCAGAGTTCAACTCCAAATCTACATCGTGTAAAAACGAATCGGATTCGCTTCAGTCTCTCAATTGGAATCTAACCCAGGAGAGATCCGAAGAGCAACTTTTGTGAATTTTTTTACTGTGGTCAAGCCAGACGGTCATGGCTGGTTACGACGTGTTCCTTTTTTATTTGCGAGATGAAAAATCCTGAAAACAGATTTATTTAATTAAGCAATCCACAGAACGCAAGAAATTAGCAACGAATACGGAATACTGATACTGTACTTCACTTTAGTTGCCTCAGTGCTTATTCTGGACAAATCGTTCTCTTCGTGACATGATGCGACTACATTTTTTTTTTTTTTTTTTCATATGACTACACTGTGCTGCCACTTTATTAGGTACACCCCTGCTGTGCACACAAATGGTTTGTCCCACAACGTTGAAAGTTACATAACCACAGTTGTGGATATAAATGTAGCAGAACAACCTTTCTAGTATCAGTTAAACGTACAAACCGTAGCAAGAATGGGGAAAAGGAGTGGTCTAACGGACTTCGAACGTGGCATGATAGTAAGTGCAAGACGTGCTGGACAAAGCATCTCTGAAACGGCAGTTCTCCTAAACTTTTCACGCGCCACAGTTTCAAGGGTGTATCGAGAATGGTGCAACGAACAGAAAACATCCTCTCAACGGCACTCCTATGGAAGAAAATCGCTTGTTGATGAGAGAGATCAGAAGAGGATGGCTAGAATTGTGCAAGCAAACAGACCGCCACAAAGTCGCACATCACGTCAGAATATAACCTTGGTGCGCAGAACAAAACGGACCACTACTCGCACTTTGTCGCGAATGGGCTACAACAGCCGACGGCCACATCGCGTACCTTTGTTATCAATGAAGAACAAGAGAGCACGCCTCCTGTGGGCACAGCAACACCTGCACTGGACTATCGAGGATTGGAAAAGAGTTTCTTGGTTTGACTAGTCGAAGTTCCTGGTGCATCACGTTGATGGAAGGCTCATAATTTGGCGAAAACAACATGAATTCATGGACCTGTCATGTCTGACGACTACTGTGCAAGGTGGTGGGGGCAGTGTTATGGTGTGGGGAATGTGTTCTTGGCGCACGTGGGTCCATTGATACCCATAGATTCACGTCTGAATGCCACATCATACGTAAACATCGTTGCTGACCAAGTGTATCCGTTCATGTTGACAGTTTAGTCTCAGTCAGATGGTTACTTCCAGCAGGATAATGCGCCTGTGCACAAAGCCCGAATCACTATGGTGGAATGGTTCCAGGAACATGACAATGACTTTTCTTTGCTGCAGTGGCCCGCTCAGTCTACTGATCTCAATCCTATTGAACATCTTTGGGATGAGCTGTTTGCTGCAGGCCTACACCTCCGTCTAATCTCAAGGAACTGCGTGACACTCTCATGTCTGCATGGTACTCCATTCCTGCACAACGTTTTCAGCATCTTGTTCAATCCATGCTTAGACGAATTTAGGCTGTTTTGAAGGCTAAAGGAGGCTCAACATGCTACTAGGTAGGTGTACCTAATAAAGTGGCAGCACAGTGTATATCGATGGTGAATTTCTTGGAGTGATGTTCATTAAAATATTATCTGATGAAGCAATTCTTTTGGAAATAAAAATTATGTAAAATTGCGAAAATTTCTAATTCAATTCACGATTATGAATTTCTTTTACAGTTTGCTGATGGATCTATTCGTTGTCGATGAACAGTTGAAAAGATGCGAACCCTATCTTTCTTGGAGACTGCATCCTGATAAGATGTCATTCATTTTTGACAGCTGTTCGAAAATAGGGCTTAACACACACACACATAAATATGTCACGCTTCTCCGTCTAGCTTTATTTGTCACTTTTTTAATTAGGTTGCTGTACTCCCAAGTAATTTTAATGAGCAGAAAATTTGTAGCTCCTTCTAAGTATTACACCAAGACGAAAGGTAACTTATCGCTTCTTCGCCATGCCTTTCATGAGATTTTCTTCCGTTATTTAATACATGGCAGCCTTTCCAAGTGAAATTGAGTTTGAGAAATGTATTCATAATATACAGCAGTTACTCAAAATCATAATCAAGATACGGAAGAATTGAAAATGGAAATTGGAAATGGTTCAAAATTATCTCAATTTTGAGTTTGTTTTAAATCACAACTGTATACTTAATAATTCATAAATATAATACTCAATACTGTTCAGGCTGAAGTGACAGCTCGCGACTGAAAATTATCTTTCTAAAGACATTTTTAATACAATCCTGTCTAACGAATAGATATTTATTGTATACCCAGTATAAAATGAAATATAAGTACAATTTCAGTTCAGTAGCTTTCGGAACTCGTGTCCCTTTATCAACTGACAAATTTGAATACATTACAAGCAAAGTGTGGCACGTTACTCATTCGTCATTGTTGTAGCACGGACGTGTGCTGCCTTGCGCCAATGATCATCCATCAATAAAACGGTTGTCTCCAGGATTGGATGTATACGCATGCCTTTCTGGCGATTTAATGCCTTAGGGTTGTTTATTATGTTTAGTGACTCTAGCCATAGGCGGTGGCGAAAGTGTCGCGCGTGGTCCACTATCTCAAAGTCGCGCTTGGGGTCAAGATCGTGGTTGGTAGCCCAAAAATGTTCTGCAAGCGCGGACTGGTCAGTTTCGGCAAGCCGGATTGCTCTGTCGTGTTCCGTGAGGCGATCCTGGAGACGTCTCGATGTCTCACCTACGTAGCAACTGTTACAGGCCCTACAGGTGATACGGTACACTACATTGCTGCGTAAGACAGGTGTGACAGGGGTCTTCACACTGGAGACAAGTGAACGTAGGTTCCTACCTGGTAATTGCACACATTTGATGTTGTAACTTCTCAGGATCTTCGAGATACGTCCTGACACTCCTGGATAGTACGGAATGTAGGCGGATGATATGCCGACTTGCTTCGGAGGTCTTGGGTTGGAAGTAAGTTCTTGTGCCTGTAACAAGCATCTGTTTAGTACATGGGATGGATAACCGCATCTGGTTAGGTCCGCCTTCACACGGGAGATCTCGTTACGTCTAATTGTGTCGGTGCTGGAATGGCTCCAGGCCCTGGAGAACAGGGTGCGGGCAGTGCTATTGAGATGGCTTGGAGCGTGGCCGGACCCGTAGTTGGTGAATTGACCGCACCACATGGGTTTGCGGTATACTGAGGTCTCTAGATGTGGGCCTACGCGATGCACTAGCACGTCCAGAAACGGGAGCGAACCGTCCACCTCTGATTCTACGGTAAACTTAATGAAATTGGATAGAGAGTTGAGGTATTCTAGTAGTACCGTTTCAGAACCACGTGGTATTATGGTAAAAATATCGTCGACGTATCTACACCACGTTGTAATAGGTGTAGGTGGGTTCTGGTGTATCTGCTTCTCCAGATCTTCCATGGCGATGTTAGCTACTACGGAACTGACAGGGGCACCCATAGCAGTGCCATGTACTTGTTTGTAGAGTGAGTCTTCAAAGGTGAAGATGCTGCTAGAGAGGCATAGGTTGAGGGCGGTACAGATGTCATCAGTGGATAGTGACGTCCTGGATTGGAGGCTTAAGTCGCTCTCAAGGAGCCTTCTGGCGCAGTGCACGGCCTGTTGGACGGGAATCGAGGTGAATAAAGAAACCACGTCAAATGATGCCATGATAGAGTTATCAGGGATTGAAATGTCCTTAATGGTGTTAATGAATTCACTGCTGTTTTTAACGGTGTGAGATGTATTACCTATAAGAGGCGAGAGGAGGCTCCACAATCCTGTCTCTCTCAAAGCTCGAGCACATAGTCACTGCCACAGCAATAGTAAATTCTGTGACGTCCCCAAGCACAACAGGTGACTCAAAGTCACTCACTAGGTTTCCCTCTCCTTACTAGTGTGAGTATAGTGTGGGTAAACCTAGTGAATGACTTTGAGCTGCCCATTGTTTTACTTCTTACTATAGTGCCTTAACTGTAGACAATATCTTAGCTAGAATTCGTCTGTAAAAATGTTGAGCTCTGATGACTGACTGCTGTTTACTGCTAGAAGATTAACCAAAAAAGAATCCTATGTGGATTATTATAACTTCTTAATTTTCATGCAGACAAAGGCCGATTTTACTTCCGGAATCTTGGGTGTTTCATTCCCTATTGATCAGCTGGTCTGTCCAAACAAGATATAATTTACAGCTTAACGCTTCTATAAAAAAAATAATAGTTACATTTGTAAGAATAATTGCAATTTCACTTGCATTTCCGAAAGCTATTTTAATATAAATATTTTAATTTAATATAAAAAATTCAACATAAAATGAATATTTTATGAACTTTCATTTAAAAAATTATTACTCATTTGCAACATGACTTTAATGTCATTCCTATCTTTCTCGATCCTAGAATAAAGTAAAAATAAAATTCAGTAAACTATTTTCTGTTTTAAGTTTTCATCATTAATGTATTAGATAGTTTCTACAAATCTGCCCCTCATGGGTAGCACACTTGGTAGAATCGCCGTCCTCTACACACCAGGTGGAAAAGACTTGAGTTCGAGTCCCGTCGATGGCATGAGGAATTTTTATGGTCCTTTTTTAGAAAGGCTCAGTTACTCGGTCTCAAGCGAGGCTAGAATAGTTTATTCAACCGGAAACTCGGGTGTTCCGTCCAGGCAACAGAAAATCGACCACAGAACCCACTCAATTTACAGACAGTATACACGAAGCAATATGGCCTTAGTCGCTAATGCTCCTAAAACTCTATTACAACTAAAACCGAAAGTTTGGTAATTCGATCAGTATTGGATACAGAGTGAGGGATGATTTCCCTCAATTCAACCCTGGATACAACTTCTCAACCGGTAACCCACTCCCAGTGCTACAGCACTTATTGGTTTCAAGAACCTTTCATATTTGGGGTAACCATTAAAAACTACGTGTAATAAAAAAATGCAATATAAGTTATTTTAAATAAAATTTTATTGTGGAGAAAGAGTTGCCGTTTACCCTTACTAAGCTAAAACCCCACATAATAATCACTTAACAAATGACAAAGTTTCTGAATTCTATGCTGAAACCCATCAAGTCCAATCGGGAAAGATTGAAAACCGGAACAATAAATACAAGGTCAAAAACTACTTTTGTTAGTTAATTAGTGTCAACCTTACTTTACATTAATTTTTTTATGAAAAACCATGTTAACTCAACGTTAATACGTTGAGTTAACATGGTATAACGGACATAACAAATAGGTTCGCTTCCTACCTTGTAAACACTTTCTCTTCTTGCTTCGTCGTGGGTCTCGCTAAAGTGAGCATTTTCCAGTCGATGTCCACTTGACTCAGTTCACGCATTTCTACATCTCTCATAGAAGGTGGTACGGGATCCAAAAAGGGATACCTCTCCAGGTTCCCGCAAGCTGAGGTACTCGCACATGACACGATTGCCGGCAGTTCTTCATCCTTAAATTTTTCTGGTCGTAAACGTATTTCGGAAAGTTTGAATAGTGCTGATTGTACTTCTTCCTCGGTTACTAATTTCTGTTTGGTTAAGTCCAAAAAACTGGGTTGAGCTAGACGAGGTTGGTCATCGTCCAAGTAGGCCATTATCACCAGGCGAACTAACTGAAACGGTAGATGAAATCGGATGAGGAAATTTCACCTTCCAGCACTTAAATCCATTACTCTAGCCAACGCATGACACTGCTCTGGATACCTAGATAGAAAGAGAAATTATTTTGTATAGATTAAATAAAGTTATGAATCAGTTGATATTCAAATTAGTGTACAGAGTTATTTAAACTTAAAGTGTAGCAGTTACTTTCACAAACTTCGGTCGAAGCAAACTTCTCAAATTCCTTACATTTTCACCACGTTTTCATATCCGTAAGGGATTGCAGCTGAGGTTCGGCTTTTGAGGATAGAGTCTTGGCAATATAGTGTGGTTTCTAACGATATAGAGGGTTGCAGTAGATAGTCTATAACCGCTTATAAAGAAAAGAAAGAAGCGTTAAGATCATCAAAACGCTGTCTATATATCAGTGGTTGCCAACTAGGAAAATCTCCATTAAGTTCAATGGCAATCACTATTTGAGTGGGCTGCGAATATGCATCTGTTAACTCTTGAGTGACAAAAGACTGGGAACCACTGCGCTATATCATTCTAATGAAAAGCACGTGACATTCTCAAACAGCACGTCTTGCACATGTTTTATTTATTTACACTCTTCACAGAACTGTACGCCAAGTACAAACCGTTCCTGCAACGTCGTGATGTATTGATTGGAAATGTGCTTCAGTACCACAGCGCAATCAAAATGTCTGGAACAGTCTGAAAGTGTATGCGTTATGTTTATAGAATAAGTTTCATCCCAAAGAAATAATGTCACGGGTTTTAATCTGATTACGTTGTTCTCGCATACATCGAAATGATTACAAAGTATTGTTTGTGATTTATAATATCGATCATTATCTGAGTACTTAGCTGTTTATAAATACGGTATTAATAACATTCCGTCGTTCCATCGCTATCTTCCTGGAATGGTACAAAATCTCTTTCTCTCTTTATCTTTCCTCCTATATTGTAATGGACAGCACGTAAACCCTTCTAAATACAGCACAAAACTCTTCTCATCAGACCATTGCTAATCCGTTAGTCACTGCAATTTTTTTTGAAAGTTTTTGAAAACACGGATTTTCGATTGTATCGATTTTAGCAGTAACATTAGAAGTTGAATACTGATTTTTATCAGTGATTTAATTATTATTATTATTATTATTATTATTGTTATTATCCTTTTAAACATTAAAATAATTTTCCTCCTAATGACATTTATTCAGCCAATGGGGGTTAAGTGGTAATAAATAACAAATACAAAATTAACTAATAGAAGCTTGTTTTACTGTGGTAAAACAAATTTCTGTTTAAGCGTGGTCACGCGCTATGTTCATCTAACATGACCACGCAGTACCATTCTTGATTTCCATATGTAACATATTTAAATAAATAAACTAAATGCAAGAAGGCAATATTTTAAGAGTTTAAGATTCTATATCTATATAACATCGGTGTAGACACACCATGGACAACTCTTAAAGAAAAACTACGATCGTAGTGTGAAAGCACCCACCGATGAAAAGCCAACTAGCTTTGAAACGTTACCGTCTAGGTGGTGGTGCCCACAGAGAATAAGTGACAATGGTCTTCTCTATTAGTGAATTATTACTTATTCGAGGTAGTGTAATACATGGTAACTCGTTGTGAAGGATGAGCACAATATGAGATACAGATGAAATGATGCTTTTCATACTACGATCGTAGTTTTTCTTTAAGAGTTGTCTATGGTGTATCTACACCGATATTATATAGATATAGTAACGTATTTATATATTCATTGATAAGGAAGAGACACACACAGAGTCGAAAGTTTCTGAAAAGTATTTTATTTTATTAAAAGAAGCGAGCGCAGCCCCCTAGTTATTATTATTATTATTAAGATCTCTGAGTTATTACAAAGCAAAACCTTTCAAGGCCACAGACCAGGGTTACAGATATGCAAATAATTAATTACGTTAAACAGATGTCAGTTCACCCACATCGATTCGAGATACTAGACGTTAGGACAAGACACAACTAGTAAAAGGAAGTTAAAATAATACACAAAGAAATAGGTAAAGGTAAATTTACAGATGATATACTGCATAATTCGCAATATCATCAAAAGACTTTTCTTTCGGTAGTTCTGATCCTGGATAAAGCAGTGATAATCAACTTCAAAGTTTTGTACTTTTTTTTTTTTTTTTGGAACATCTGAGTGAGCAGGAATCTATAAGCTAAATATAGTCAGTTGTAGTTGCGTGGCGATGGTACTCTCCGAACAGATGGGACAGGAATCTCCCAGTTGCACTAATTCCAGAAATTTGGAGATGTTATGAAGCCAGCCGGGAGATTAGACTTACATCTAAGCGGAATGTACAATAAGGCCTCTACCATGGCAGTCGTCTGATAGGATCTCGTTAACTGATGTTTCCAAGTGAGCCAACGGAGAAGAGCCAGTATTCATCTGATTGAATGGTTCCGATGGTAGAAAAGCAGCAGATGCCCATATTTCAGCTGTACAAAGTTACAGGGTGAATAAGTTGTATGCATATTTAATTGACGTTTTTGGATTCCTCACGTGCAATGGATGTTGTTTAGCCTGTCACTTAAGGTGACACATCTTCAAGATGAGCATGGAAGTAGAGTTTTGTGTCGAACGGAAGCAATTCGCATTCCGTTCTTTAGTTAACTACCATATGGGGTGACCAATTCTAATGTGGGACATGTTTTTCTAAGTTCTTTTTTTTTTTAGATCTTTTTTTGAGCAAATTGAGAATCAGCAGTATAAATTATTTCCTTTCAGTTTAAGAGTCTCTATAAAGCAAAATTATATTTTCTATTATTATTATGATTCATGTTATGATCCATGCGATGAATAACTTTTTCATCGCATGGATCATAACACAACTGTCCATATCCAGAATGAATGAAATCCAATTAAAAATAATTCTCTATAATCACTAACATCAAAAGATTTTTTCCGAAAATAAAAATCAGATAGTAAAGAGGTAATATTGGCCTGTTTAGATGAGCATGAGATTTCGGAGTCTGAAACAATGACGTCAGATTAATGAAGCCTGTTATAATGCCTAGTTTCAGTGCGTAAGGTACCTATTCATCAGTATATAGAAACTTTTTCACTAGCGCTTAAAGTATTATCATCCTTATCGGCCTGGCATGGAGACCGTTTATCGAACTGGGCATTATATTTCATGTAGGTCAGAAACAGAAAGGCATCTGAGTATCGAAAGTTATATTTAATACCCATAATATGTGCCTTTAATCGTTTCAGACAGGTTTCTTTCTCTCTATCAGAAAGTACGCCCACTGACCTAAATAACATAAAAAGTAAAGTGAGGTCATCATACTCACTTAAACCTATCAAAGTTTAGTTATTTTAAACTAGCGGTTTTCAAATTATAGTCGGTGGGTTATCAGTGATCGAAAGTGCCGATAAACCCGAACGCAGTCAGCAACAGGAAAATATTTGAAAACGATTGTGTTAACCTGAATATCGAAAATCAATTTTGTGAAGCAAACTATTATGCAAAATTTTGGTGCATTTTCTGCATAATATTAGAAATGAAAATCTTAAAAAATTAAACTATTTTTTATTAGCGTCACCTGGAAATGTAATTTCAACTGCCCATGTGTATTGCGTCTGTAAATTGGGTGTGTTCTCTGGTCGATGTGCCTGTTTTGCTGGACGAAAAACCCCCGGATTCCGGGAGAAAAATCTTGCTGTCTATGCCTGAGACCGACTAACTCAGCCACGGAGTGAAAAAAGCCCATAAAAGTTCTTTGCTTCATCGACGGGATTCGAACCCGTCCCTTTTCTACGCAGTGTGGGTAGAGAAATGATGATACCACTGTGCTTCACGCGCAGAAAGAAATGAACATCAGTTGAATGAATATGTTACGCCATGTTATTTAATTACTAGAAAGGTTATTAACAAGTTGACCTAATCCGGCCTACTGTCGGATAATATTTAAAGTAGGCCCTGTGATGATTCAATTAGGTAATAAATGTTTTTAAAGAGTCGACTGTGTTCAAAGGTATTTGAGAATGCTTGTTATAACAGGTAAGAATTAGTATTGTGCTTACATATTTATTTATTTATTACTTCGAGTACACGTGATCAAGTGCAGACGTCAGGTGTCTGGATTTGATCCACAACACAATGCATAACAGTTTTACTTCCCGATTCTGTGATCGAGTTGTCTGTGATATTTTTGATCCAAGTGTAAAGTGACCAGATCCTTGACTTTCCAATGCGGGACATTTGGGAGTGAAGGATTTTTAAACCCCCCTAGAAACAATATATATACAATTTTTTATATATAAAAATTATTCACATATAAAATAAAAATTAAATGCATTAGCATTAGTAGAAGCATATGATGCAAGAAAGCAAGCTTATGCAGCATCAGCCAAAGAAAAAAAAAAAACCTCCCATTTCACCCATCCATTCATTCCAAATGCCTGTCCAGCTCAGCCTTAAATTTATTTAGGCAATCAACTTCCACAAAAAAAGATGGAAGTCTGTTCCACCAATCAACTACCCGCTGGCTAAAATTTCCACACATCTATTCAACAACTATCTTTCCTCAATTTTAAACCCCTTAGGTTCTTAGTCTGAGCAAGAGGAAGAATAGAATCCCATCAGCATTCGGCTTGCTCAACTCTTTCAAGGCCTTATACACCTCAATCAGGTCACTTCGCAGGCGCTGCAATTTGCAGAACTTAAGCCTTTCTGGGTAAGAGCACGCCTTTGTTCCCCCCCACCAATCTTGTTGCCCTTCTTTGTACTCGTACTAGCAACTCTACATCCTTCCTAAAATGAGGCCTCCAGATCTGTACACAGTACTCTAGGTGTGGCCTGACCATTGCCTTGTATAACGGGATTATCACCTCTCTGTCCTTTCTAGCAAAATTCCTATGTATCATTGACAAGACTCCATGACCTGCCCTGGCAACCAGTCTGCACTACTCAGCGAACTTCATTTTTGGCTGCACAATTACCCCCCAGGTCTTTTTCACTTTCGACTTCCCTGAGTGTAGTACCACCCAGTTGGTACGTTTCTCTTCGGTTATTGCTACCCACATGCAGTACTTTGCATTTGTCAGTGTTAAACTTCAGTTGCCACTTCTCAGCCCATTTTCCCAAATTATCTAGATCCAGTTGAGTAGCATACTGTCTTTACTGTCGTTAAAAACCCTGCCAACCTCTTTATCATCTGCAACGTTGGACATTAAACCTGATATACCTTCATCAATATCATTGATAAATATACAAAACAACATTGGGCCCAACACCGAACCCTGGGGAACTCCACTAATAACATTTGTCCAAATAGAGCAGTGTCCATTGATTCCTTTTTGTCGTCTCCCACTCAGCCATCCCTTTATTCATTGTAGCAAATAAAATATCAAACTTCTTAATAAAAAAAAAATATATATATATGTATATTATAATTAATATGACAGATAAAAGTAAAGATGGCAGTTCGAAACATCCGGAAAGCTGAAAAAAAAAAAAAATTTACATTAAAAATGTCAAAAGAAAGTTATGGCAGCCTACATCAGATAAAAGCGGGGAAAATTTTGCTAAATACAGCACTCCGAAACGGGCAAGAAAAGAAAATATGAAATTAATAAATAATAGAATCTGATGTCAGCAAAGTGAATATTGATGCTAAATCAGGTATTTCATCGGGGGACTACACCTGACATAGCATCAAAGAACTGCGTTTCCATACTTGCCAACACTGTCTGGTACACTTCTTGCCACATTTCTTCTTGTCTGTCTAAAATTTACTTTATTCTGTGTATCTCAAAATATTGTCTTAAAAACTGATTATAGAGGTCACTAGTCATCTATTTTTTCGTGGCTTTTGTCACATTAGTAGCTGTTTTATTTGTTTTGTTTGCACCTATCGTATTGACCTCATGTATTTTCGTGTCGCCATTTTCAGGTATAATATTTTTATTCTTCTACCTTTTTATAATATCCACCTTTTTATCTTAATTGTATTTTCATTATAATACTGCGTAGGAGCTACCTTGTCCATACCTTGTAAGAGATACTTTTCTGTTTTCTTTTTTTTTATTATATTTATTTATTTATTTACATTTATAAATTTTCTCTTGCATAACTATGGGCAAGTATGGAAACGCAGTTCTTTGATGCTATGTCAGGTGTAGTCCCCCGATGAAATACCTAATTTAGCATCAATATTCACTTTGCTGACATCAGATTCTATTATTTATTAATTTCATATTTTCTTTTCTTCCCCGTTTCGGAGTAATGTATTTAGCAAAATTTTTCCCGCCTTTATTTGATGTAGGCTGTCGTAACTTTCTTTTGACATTTTGATGTAATTTTTTTTTTTCAGCTTTCTGGATGTTTTGAACTGCCATCTTTACTTTTATCTGTCATATTAATTATAATATACATATATTTACATTTGCATTCATTGCTGCTGCTTTGCGCGCTTCGGTGCATTTGCCATATCCAGTTTATTTAACTTTCTGATGTTTTATCTGTTTTTATTAATACAATCTTTTATATTATATATATATATATATATATATATATATATATATATTTTTTTTTTTTTTTTACAGAAAGGCTGAAATTTAGTATACGCTACCCCTCGTGTTGCGCTATGTAACGAACAGAAGGTTGCGTGAAAGATGTGAACTGAGAAAAATAATTGTAATTAGAAAGGAAAAAAAAACACTTATTAGAGGGGTCATGTCTTTAATCGATTTTTATTTTTGTTTGGGGAAAAAATGTTAGGTTTTTCCTGTGAAATAATAATAATAATAATACGTACTTCTTTTAACATTAAAAACAAGAGAAATGAAATATATTTTTCCGCTGAGTGAATGTTTCTTAAAATTCTTCATTATTTGCTATTTCTTCCTAAAATTCTTCACAAGAATTAGCAAAATTGCACTTAACTTGTAGCATTGCTTTCATCGTTTCTACGGTCAGCTGTGTTTTTGTCGACGTCCACAGCTTATTTACCATCGAAAAAAACTTTCCCTTGTACCATTGGTTCCCGGCAAACATAATGAAAATGATTTGCATTATGTTTGCCATTAAATATAGAGGCTACATGTCCAATCCGGGACAGTTTGCAATGAGGGGCAAACGAATGAAATCCGGGAAGCCTGGTCACTTTATAAGTGGATCGCAGAATGCCATGGAAGTTGGTTCCAAAGCTCAAAAATAAAGTTCCAGTTTAAAGTTTATTGGTTAATTTATTTAATCAGTTAATTCCTTTCAGGTAACATCCTTTTTTTTTTTAAATTTACATTTCTCATTTATATCACTTCGTTCGCTGTTTATGTCAAACAGATCAAATTACAGTCATTTAAAAAAATAATAAAACCCTCCTACATCTGGATTTGATTACATATACCCGAAGTAATCAAAACATACAATAAACTTTTTTTTACCCATTACACTACTGGTTCAACTGTTATCGTTGTGTTTTAATATCCTAATTTACTGCATCAGTTAGTCATTTCCGCAGACTCATCAATTACTTAATTTGGTATTTAAAAACTAACGTATTAAATTTTGGTTAATATAGTAAACTTGATTCTGGTTGAGGCTTTTCGAATGATGTACTGTATTAACCAAAATTTAATACTTCCATGTCCATCATATCCAAGCATGCGTCACTTTCAGGCACTAACTTATTTTTGTTCTTCGTTCTGTAATTTCATTCAAAATCAGGCACATATTTTGGATGCAGTATGTTTTTCAGATGAGGTATAATTCCACCTAAAGTACAGTCGAGAGTAAAATGGAATGTACCCACTGCTATATTTTCTTGTTAATCATATAGCCTGTTCACTCTTTCTGTTCAAAAGTAGAGACGTGACCGTCAAGATACGTGGTATATCACTGATTATTTAATAATAGTGTAAACTCCATAAAGTGCAAACAAATGATACCACGAAACTAGTATCCTTCATCTGTTACAAATAAATTATGATAACGTCTTTTTTATGTCAGATAAAAATTTATAAAACTGCGTGTTTTGTTTTTAAACAGGAACTAGACAAATAATTACATTATTACTAGGTATTAAAAGTCTTGTGATGTATCACAGATAACTGATTAGATGGAATTTGCCATGTCATCAGAAAGCTGTACGGATCTATCAGTTGTAATATGACCCAACTGAGATGTTATATGGTGTAGTTATTCAATCTTCTTCAAACCTAGATAACAGTTTGAATAATGGCATTCTTCTGCTGTTATTCTGACCTGCGAAACAGCTGAACAATCCGTTCTACTTTTCAGTTGGTAGTCAGCATGAACCCAAGACAGTTAGAATGATACTTTTCAGCTATTGCATAGATTCAGAATAACAGAAGAAAAATACGGTACGAGCCTTTGTTTCATGTCATTATTTTTGCTCTTTTGATCTCTTCTAACAAGTGTATTGCTATAACATGTATATTTTCTGTTTAAATGCGTGGTTTCATAATAAATCCATGTACTATTTTTTTCCCGCTGAACCAGAACATGCATTTTTGCTGTACTGCAAATCGATCCTGTAATCGGAAAATTCAGAAATTTTCTATGGGAAGGAGCCTTTTCGATACTCGGTTAAATGTGGAAATTACTCTAATTATCTCATTCTTTCTCCCTACGATTTTGCATTTATCCGCGGGTCTTGGACTCCAGCACTGGTTCTACCTTAGTGGCTATGTTAACAGCTCGAATAACAGTCTTTAGAGTTCCAAAATTAAAATTAAACCAATTTCAACTCAGATGGCTCTGGATATATTGAGAATGCTCCAAGTATTTCATTCAGAGTTGCCCCTTTTCTCAGTTCACTGCAAACGGAAACAAACGGCCTTCGGATCTTTTGACTCAACAAAAAAAAAAAAAAAAAAAAAAAAGAGTTGGCCAAAGTAGCCATCTTTTGATAGTTACTTTAGCCAATCCTGTCTACTGCATTTGGTTTTTGGTAATACGACCGACAGAACATTTCATTTTACCTTCTAATCAAATTTTAAATTCAACGGTTCCTGCTCTTTCGAAACGTGCCTCCCCAAAATCTGGCGAAGCCAAACTCCCTAAGGGTGAGTGGAGAAAGAAGGAAGAAATAAAGTTATCAAAAGTAGGAACATTTAGAGAATTATAGCAAAGCTTCTAGTTACAAATTATCACAAATATGCTAAAGGATTCAGCTGAGCTTCCTTTAAATAACTTACCTCCGAGACTTTACTTTGTTTATGCAGTTTAGAAGAGTAAAATAAATCTAAAAATAAAATGAAGTAAGTCTTCATCTGCTAAGTCGTGCACAAAACTTAAGAATAATCAGATCTCTAGCAAATAGCCCCGAAAGCGATGAGCTACTTATACCACTGTGGTCAAAAAATTTTGTTTCCAATTTTAGCTTTTTTTTTTTTTTTTCTAGTATTTTAGTAACTTCAGCGGTAAGCTATTTAAAAAGAAACTCAGGTAAATCCCTGAGCAAAAATAGGAATTTATTAGAGCCAATACGATCGGCTTCGGAATTCAATGAAAATTAAAAATTAGTAATAGTAATAGAGGCATGTGATGCAAGAAAGTAAGCTTATGAGCTCATGTAGCATCAGCCAAAAAAAAAAAAAAAAGAAAAAGAAAAAAAAAATTCATACAACCATTCCCTCTAAACGTTTGTCCAGTTCCTCCTTGAATTTATTTAAGCTATTAACTTCCACGACGACAGATGGAAGTTTGATCCAGCAATTAACCACCCGTTGGCTAAGGGCAAATTTTCGCACATCTATTCTACAACTGTCTTTGCTCGATTAGAATTTAGGCCCCCTTAGGTTCATAATTTGAGCAAGTGGAAGAATCCTATCAGAATTCGGCGTGCTCAACCCAGTCAAGGCCTTATACACCTCAATCAGATCACCTCGCAGGTGCCTAGTCTCCAGAAGCTGCAATTTGCAGAACTTAAGCCTCTCTTGGTAAGAGAATCCCTTCATTCCCCTCACCAATCTTGTTGCTCTTCTCTGTACACGCTCAAGCAAATCTACATCTTTCCTAAAATGAGGCCTCCAGACCTGTACACAGTTGACAACACTCCATGACCTGTTCTTGCAGCCTGTCTGCATTGCTCAGAAAACTTCATATCTGACGGCACAATTACTCCCAGGTCTTTTTCATTTTCTACCATTTTAAGTGTAGTACCACACAGTTGGTACGTTCCTCTGGGGTTACTTCTACCTATATACAGTACTTTGAATTTGTTAATGTTAAACTACAGTTGCCACTTCTCAGCCCATCTGCCCCAAATTTTCTAGATCCTGTTGCAGTAGCACACTGCCATTACTGTCATTAACAACCCTGCCAACCTTTGTATCATCTGCAAACGTCGACACTAAGCCTGATATACCTTCATCAATATCATTGGCAAATATACAAAACAACAGTGGACCCAACACCGAACCCTGGGGGACTCCACTAATAACATTAGTCCATGAAGAGCAGCGTCCATTGATTACCAACCTTTGTCTTCTCCCACTCAGCCACCCTTTTATTCATTGTAGCAACTTACCCTTAGTACCATTCTGCTGCAATTTGTACGATAGTCTTCCATGCGCAACAGTGTCAAAAGCTTTCTGACATCCAAGTATATGATATCAAAATTATTTTTTGCATCCAGTTCCTTTGTAACCACATCACAGTATCCAATCAAACATGTCAGACAAGACTTTCCCTTAACAAACCCATGCTGTGTCTGAATTATTGCTGCAGTCTTATCTAGATGATCCCACAATGCATCGTTAACCAGTGACTCCATTATTTTACCCGGAACAGAAGTTAAACTAACTGGTCTGTAATTACTCGTGTCACCCGTCGATCTCCCTTTGTGAATTCAGGATACATTTTCACAACTCCAGTCCGTGGGGATTTCACTGAGTCCAAGGATGCTCTGATAATTATGACTAAGGGGTTGTTTGCTTAGTTCCTTTGCCGCCTCCTTTAATATAACTGGATAGATCCCATCCACCCCAGGTGCCTCTCTTATGTTTAGCTTCATCAATTTCTCCTCCACTTTGCTCTCAGTTATTACAAAATCATTAAGCAACCTGCTACAATTTGATAAATTTCTGGCATTTTTCTTCCTTAATAACTCCTCATGTGTGAATGCAGATGCAAAATACTGATTCTGTTTGTTTGCTATCTGAGCAGGATTATCAACAGTCGAACCATCGATATTAAGTGGACCAATCTGATTCATCCTCTTCCTTTTAGAGTTTATATAAGTAAAGAAATCCTTGCTGTTTTTCTTAGCATCCTTTGCCAAAGATTTCTCGTAATATGCCTTCGCTTGTCTAATCTCCTTTGTGACTTGATTACAGACTAGCTTATATCTGCCATAGGCTTCTGTGTCGCCTGATAATTTATATGCATCCCATGCATTTTTCTTCTCTGCCACGAGTCTCATTGGCGCCTCCGTAGCCAGGTGGGCAGGAGCAGCAGTGGTAGCACACGCTTCTTGATTAGACCGGGGTTAGAGCCCGTGACCACAAATACGGAGGATGCGGAAAGGTCAGAGAATGACCACCACATATCCCCGGAGCAATATGGCCTTAGTTCCTAATGCTCCTAAAAACCAAATAACAACAAAGAGTCTCATTAGTTCATTTGATAACTATTTAGGCCCAAACCTTGAACAATATTTCTTAATAGGTATGAAACTTTTAGTAGCTTCCACGATAAATTCCTTGAATGCTTCCCACTTAGAATTTACTGTTGGTAACATCATGTTGATCCCACTGTAGTCACCTTTACGGAAGCAAAAACCCTTTCCTTAACCCCTGATGGTAGTTACCTCTTTGAGTAAATCCCACATCAGTACACTGTGATCATTGCCACTTAGTGGTTCCTTTATCTGCAAATTCTTAATACATGAATGATCACTACTGATAATCGGATTAAGAGTATTACCCTCTCTCTGATTGCCTCCCGAACATGCTGCTCCGAGTTTTTGGCGGCGAATTTTCGAAAGTGCAAAATGATTCTCGTGATTGTACACCAAACGATTGATGCACAATCACGGGAATAATTTCGCCCCAGATTTTTTGATTTTGATTTCTCCGTTGAATTAGCTTCCGCAATCCTTTATCATTAAATTACACCAATTTTCGTCTTTTTAAATGCTTTCCACTATAATTATGACTACTCAGCAATATCTAAGGCTTGGTCTTGCGTACAACTTAGAGACAAATTAGGGTTCTGCTTAAGCTGGTAATATCTTTTTAAACTGTATAGCATCAGCTGAACAGAATTCGCTAAGAATTTAAAAATCTGGGGTGTTGTCAGCCCAGCTGTTTCGAAGCTTACTGACTTCTCATCAGCCAGCGAGTAGCTTCTATTAGTGAATGTCAAAGTGTTTAAAGTTATTTTTTTTTACATATCTTGTTTACACGCACACAAAGGGAAGTATTCGTTTCTTTAGTTTCTCAAAGCCATTTTTTCATAATATTTTTTCATTATTCCTAAAATTTCTACGAATTGAAGCTCTCTTCAATGGATCAAAATGATGGAAGTCCAATGGGGCACGGTCCTGTATATTGGACAGGGAAACATAGTCCAGTGTAATAACTACTGTATTTTGGGACATGAAAAGTGGCGGACATTGGGGAAAAAAGAACTAACTATACATTCTAAAGTATATATCACCTTGAAAAAAGTCAAAAGTCCCTCACACCGGGTCTCCTGCATGAAAGCGCTAGACTGTGCACTAGTTTGAAAACAAGTAAAAAAGGAAAGGCAAAGAAGAAAACAGTGGGAATATTAAAAAACGCTTGAAAAATATCTAAAGGGATGGTACTATCAACAGAAGCACTATTCGACTGGATCAAATGAGAGCAAATCAGAATAATGAAAACATGACCTTAATGATTAGCTATGCAACGGTTGCCCAGTCTTGGCAGTAACAATTTACATGTGTGGATAACACCATTCAAAGGTTCGACGGGATCCACGTGCTACCTACTGGAAACTGCTGCTCAGCAATAATTAACCGTCTTGGTTATTCAAAAATGTCATTATGGTTTGTTCCGAACTTCCGTCGATTACTGATACCACACACACAATAAAAAAATTAAACTGTTTCATCGGAAGGAAAACGTGATGGCACCGTCTTCTAGGACACAGAAGGAGGGAAATTTGATGGACATTATGGATAAAGAGCAAATCGCAAATTACAGATAGCCCAACCGGAAAAGACGTGGAAAATGTCGTTCTTTCGCATGACAATGGAAGATTGCGCACAAGTTTTCAAAGAAAGTTCGATCCATAATTTAGTTTTGGACTGTTGTCCCATAGTGCGGATAGTGCTCTGTCGGACTTCCGATTTTTTTTTTTTTTTTTTAACTCCACTGAAGGGTGTCATTCTTGGACGAAAGTTAAGATATGACGATGAAGTTGTTGCTGAAGTAAAAACTGGTTCCAAGAAACTTGAAAGAACCTCTACCGACACGGAATACCAATCCTTGTGTCAGCATAGCGTAAAGTTACGGGGGAAAAAAGACAGAAAAGTAGTGTACGGGTGTGTGAGATGGTGTTGAAGGTTTTAAGCACATCACCGCCTTAGCCCATATCACGCCGTGTGTTATGTCTGTACAAGTGTGTATTCAGAGACAGATTTGCATGTTGTGGCTAAAAAACCCGGACTACCTCACGGTGAGAAATTCTACTCCCTCCGCCTGAGACCGGCTAACCACAGCCTCGGCTGAAAAAGACTTGAGAAATTCCTCTAGTCATCGATGGGATTAGAATTCAAACATCTCCAAATGAGTAATAAGTGGCGAACCAGTATACTCTTACAGCGTACGTGTGTGAGATATGTAACCCACACCAAATTACAACTTTTTTCTAAATTAATTTTGCTTAGTAAACTGTTAAAAAACAAAACAAAACAAAAAAAACATTCTAAATGATGCTTCTAAACAATATCGGTAAAGTTTATTTTTGTTTTAAATAATAAAATCTAAATAAATATTATTATTTCGGGATATTTTTTGAAAATATAGTATAAAATATAAGAATACATTTTTTATAGTATTAAATAAATCAAGAAAGGAACATTTTATTTACTCTTAAAATAAAATTCATATTCTAAAAATAAGTGTTAAAGTTTGAAATTGTAGATAGCAAAGACAATTATCGAAGCAAATTTTCAAAAACTTAAGATAACGGAAAATAGTTAACCACCGAAACAAAACAAGGAAAAATTTTTGCAAATCCTCTCAGTTCATTTCATGCTGTGGATTATTATTAAGCTTAATTTTCATAATTTACTTAATTTTCATAGCTACTAATAACCATGGGGGGGGGGCTCGTCCATATGGCATCCTTAGGCAGTCTACCCTAGGCGCCGCATAAGAAGGCATTGTTCAACACGGGTGCGATTTCGTGGTTTGCCTAAGGCACCAGTTGCTGTAAGCTGGTCTAGCACCACCCCTGCTCAAAACATTAACATTTGACCATTCTTCTTCCTCTACTTCTAATATTTCTTCTACTTCTTTAATGTCGATGAGTCAGTAAGCCATAAACCAAGTTAACTGATCTGGCTTCTGGTTTCGTATTGAAGCACAAGTCTGCTTCATAAAAACAGTAAATCACTTTGGTTGGTTCAAAGCCAAAATTAATTTCTTTAAAATATATTTGCAAAGAAGCCAAATAGTTCATCAGAGATACTACAGATTTGCTCAACGAATGCATCCCAAATGGTCTTAGACAGTGGCGTAGCTACAATATAGGCAGGCAAGGCAATTTCCTCCGGGCCCGGGCCCTTTAGGGGCCCAGCGTCTTTGGCTGTCTCCTGTTTTTGCAATTTTCATTAATTAAGTAGGGGCCCGAACATGTTCTTTGAAAACTCCGGGCCCGAAAAAGTGTAGCTATGCTACTGGTCTAAGACCAAATATAAGAGTAATACCGTTATTTATCGATTAATACGACTTACCTGTAACGGTTAGGCCTAGCAGGTTTCAGAAACCCGAACAAATTCACAATTGCCGATGTATTACGGTGTGAACAACCTGAAGTTCTTTTCCATCTCTCCTTGAACGCTGTTCCTTTCTGTCTGCTGTTAGAATGTTGAATTGTCAAAAGTAACTGCTGAAAATCTCGCTTTTCACGAATCATTTGGACTCGCTGTACACGTGACGCTAGTTTCCATGCTATATCCAACTGATCATGTCTGTTACTATGGCAACAACCATGCGTAGCGTGTGGCCACAATTTTAACTCTCCGATAGAGCTAAAGATTTATCGACGGTGGCACTTCAGTTGAAATGGTTGAACTTTGTTTTTCAATTCCTATTACTATTTTAGTTTTAAGTTATTTCTTTGTCGAACTTTAATCAGGTAAAATTCGGACGTGACTCGTCAACATCCTTCTAAAACTATATGAAGGAAAATTGGGAATTCTAAATCCTCCAAAACGGTTTTTGCAATAAATTCCTATATCTACTGCTGTAGTCGTAATAAATTGAAAGATACATGGGTTTATCAAAATTTTTCAAAAGAATCATACGAATCTATCCTGAGTTTTCTTAAGGAAAGTGGTAGATATACGTAAAAGTTTTAAAAAAAAAAAAAAAGAAGAAGAAATTGTACATAGCGTAAAGAACCATACTACAGCTCAGCTGGAATTCTGTTTGTTCAATGGGTGCAGCTGTATGAGACTTCGGGCGACAAATTTATACTCCGCAGGAATTCATTTTTCACTAAAACTCGTTTGAATTCACATATTTCTTTACTTTAAAAGTATCGCGTTAGTATCTGTCAGTGGCACAACCCTTAGCCATCCTGAGGTCTAATCCCACACTTATCCTGAAACACAATCGTCTGAAACTATGTGATCGTTTCTTACCTGCCCTGGCACTTCCAAAAATAAGGGCACTCCTGCGACTTTAAACTGACCTGCATAAGACTACCGATAAGAAATACCTTCGCATTCTCCTAGAGTGGATTACATCTGTCTTGCTAAATTTTGTGGTATAGATTGTAGATCTATATGATCAGATGGTAGTGTCTAGACGTCAACGCCTAGACACTACCATCTGATGTTTATCGGACCAAAACCTTGTTTAGGATTTTCATTCACCTTCCTTGCCATACCTTTTTCAGCGGTAATGTAGAACGATTTAAATATTTCTTCTCTTTGTGATTTTCCTTTTATTACGTATGCTTTTTTAAAATCAGATTTGTGTAACTAAAAATCCTTTGTCTTTGTGTTTTGATCATGGCCATAAAAATATGTCACACTAGTGTCACCCAGAATATTAATTCAATTACCCAAATGCATTGTTTGTGAATTGCCTGTGTTCTCTGGTCGATTTGCCTGTTTTTCTGACGAAAAACCCGAGTTTCTGGGGGGGGGGGGAACCTTGATATCTATGCCTGAGATCAGTGGCGTATCCAGGTATCGTTGTAAAGGGGCATGGTAACCAGGCTTTTGAGTTTGTTTGTTTTTTTAGAACGCCTCCTGCATTCTTTTCTTTAATTTCAAATTTTTGGTTAAGTGGGCATACCCCTTCTGTCCACCCCTGAATACGCCCCTGCCTGAAACCGACTTTAATGGGCTTTTTTCACTCCGTGGCTGAGTTAGTCGGTCTCAGGCCTACATAGCAAGGTTCTCTTCCCCCTCCCCAAAGAAATTGGGGGTTTTTTCGTCCAGCAAAAGAGGCAAATCGACCAGAGAACACACGCAATTTACAGACACAAATACGGGTTTATGCAAACAATTACGGGTAACCCTAATATAATAATTTGATTTATTTACATTTTAGTTTAGTAATTTAATTTAGATTTGAGCATAAAAATTAGTTTACTAATTTAAATTTTTATTAACACACGGCGTTTGCGTAATAGACTCTTATGTGCGTTATCAACGCACTAGCACCACTGAATCGCTAGGATTAGTAGCCATTCAAAAAGTATGAATGCATGGAGGAGAGGTAAATTATTACGATGCATTATGGGCGAAGAGGTGCACGAATTAAAAATGTTTTGTTTATAGTGGACATAGTGTATATCTGTCAGCTGTACTAGCTGTCCCCATAAAACCATATAAAAGTTTGAAGAAGCTAAATCTGCCAAGACCAGATACGGGTGTGGATAGTGCGGGTATTGGTGCGGGTAAGGTGTTGGTGTGTTGTTCATCTGGCCACTTTTCACCAGGAAAAGACATTCCAACATCAGTCCACGGCACGGAAATCCGGGTCAGGTCAGTAGAGGAGCACCTGTCGTGGTCCGAACCACAGCAAAGCATGAAAGAAAATTAGGGTAAAAGAGGAGGGGAAACAGAGGAAGGCAAAGCTGGGTCCACGGCATAGGGGATCCCATGGCGAAGTAGGATGCACCACTCATTGCGGGCCCCAAAATTTGTGGGGCCCTGTTATAGAATTACTTGCAGGCCTGAGGGTTCTGTGCAAAATTGGTGGATGTTTTAGTGATTTTTTAATTTTTTATTTTTTCAAATTTTACAGTAACTAAGAAATAATTAAATAATTTTATATTATACTGAACATTTTTTTTTAATACGAATAATGTTTAATGCATTAATCAACAATATTGTTTAACAGTCATCTCATAAAAATAGGAACATGAATAAATAATAATAGGAACCAATAATCACACACAGTTACATATTATTAAAGCAATTATTGCACACAAACATTTTTAGATAATTACAAAATATTTCTAGCCCTTTTGGCTGCAAAGTCATTAATGATGTCATAACCAATTTTTTTTGCTACGTCATTTTTGATGGAAATAATTGATATTTAAGTTAGACTTTCCTGGGAAATGGACGACCTTAAATAATTTTTAACTATTTTTAGCTTGGAATTGGCTCTTTCATTCGATGCTACTGTAATGGGATTTTTTAAAACCAATCTTAAGGCTATAGCGACATTTGGGTAAAATAATTCTGTTAAAGCACCCTTGGAATGACGATAATGTGGGTAACTAGGCAGCATTAAGACAGCTGTAGGCACGTTGATAGAAATGTGGAAAAGACGCTGTTGATATTATTATTGTCTAAACCATTTGAGCGCGGGACCCTGTTGGAGAGACCTGTTAAACGTGTTTGTGGTCGACTGGCACCACTAGTTGGAGAGCACTTTAAGAATTGTTAAGTAGAAGAGTTAATGTCCATAGAAAAAACAGTAAGGAGGCAAGATCGCTAAAGCCTATACTCCAACAAGACCACTAGGTCAGAGGAACTTGCAGTTAATAATTCCTACATTAAATACAATCGTTAACCGTATTTAGCAGTCACGCAGCTAGAACCATGGTTCACTCAAACACGTATGCTACTGCACTCTGGCACTTGACTACTTGGAGAAAAAATATTATAGTAATTCTCCAGCACGACATTATAAGTCAGAAGAGTTTACAACTGATCATTTTGACAATAACATAATCGATGCCGTATATAGCAATTACGTGGATGTGAACCATGGTCAACTCAAACGCATGTGATATTCCACTTTGGAACCGACAACGCGGAGTCATGTCTGAACGTTACGTAACAGGGTTTCATAAAATAAATAAATTGAATTAAAGTATTTAATTATATAATAACGGAAAAGGTGGTAAAGCTATTGTTGTATTAGGGTTTTAGGAGTATCAGCGACTAAGGCCATATTGCTCCCTGTATATTATCTGTATGTAATAAAAGTTCTGTCCTGTGAATAAATATTTGCTTCGAACTTCGTCTTCCATTTTACACACAGTTTTTCCTCTTCACTCTGTTATTTCTTTACTCGAAAGAAAGCTATAATACAACGAAATGTGATTAATTTCATATTATGTAAATTAAAATAGCCTAGATCACGATTTGTACACGCCATGACTTCCCATGTATAAAAAACCAATGTGGTAAAATTGTTTTTGTGCAGCCCCTGACACACACATGAGTCTCTCAACCTTGAATCCCGAACTTTCCGCACGATATCATTTTCTAACTGCGTTGACCACGAACACAAGAGTACTTTATAATGATTACCTATAAGCACCCCAGATAATGAACTCATTTAAAAAGAGATAAGCATGGTGACTAATCGGGGCATACACCAAGTTTTCTTTCATTAACTTGTCTCTAACAACCTCGTTAAGTTAAACAATAACTATATGAAATGTTTTTAATTTCTTTGCAATGAACCTCAGAAAAGATAACTTCTCACATTTCTTCGAGGGAAGTCTAACGCCACACCTTCCCTACATGCTTTCCTGAATGAAAAATTACTAAGTTTAGTAAAATAATGAGGCTTTGGAGATTTTTAATTAAAATGAATATATGTAGTTTCCATCAATGGTAAATAGTGGCTTTAGTACTTCTTTTTTTTTTTTTATTGGTGGGAATCCAACAAAAACCGTTATAGTAATTTTGTAGACCTTTACAACGCTGCACAGTTCAAATTGGAGTGGAATCATTTTAGAAGATAAATTTATAGTGACCTCATCAGTTTGTGGCTGTAGTAAAAATAATTTGAGTATTGTGTAAATTTAATGGGGCCAAACCCTTTTCCAAGGTTCTACTGTAATAATGTTGGAATAAACATATGTCATGCTTATGTCTTGAACATATGTTGAAAAACTTCCATCTGATCTGGAAGCAGGTAGTTTGAATAAATTCAAGAAGAACTAGACAAACTACTGGGGGGGGGGTTGGACAGGTGATGTGGGAAGTTTTTTTTTTTGGTTGATGCTGTATAAGCTTGCTCTTTCTTGTATCATTTTCCACAACTACGCTAGTGTGCAAAACTTAAGGACCAACACTATTCGTAAAGGTACAACCACAAAATTAAACGAAACAGCCTGTGGCGATTTGCATAACTGTGGCGGTTCAGTAGTAAGCTGGTGCACATGCAAAAATTTGAATCGTGATGAGAGGGCTCACATAAACAGATAAAAGCAGTAGTTCAGCAGTTATATGCAAATTATCGAATGGTGAGCACAATTGTTAGACGTTCGATTGGTTTCATACAGTGCTATAGACAACGATATGGCCAGTAGACAATATCTGGATGACTTTACCCGGGGTCGAATAATTGGGAAGCTCGAGGAAGGTCGAAGTGCGAGGAGTGTGGCTGCAGAGTTCGGTATCGCCCATAGCATCATCTCACGTGCGAGGTCGGCCTTCAGAAGGACAGGTACAGCTGTTCGAAGGACCAGTGGTGGTCGTCCACGAAAAACAAAGCTTAATGATGACCGCTATATATAGTCCTACAGGACTAAATGCTGATGGCATCCTTACTCTTTCTCAGCTGGCACACACAAAAGGGGAAAATTTTAAATTGGAAAAGCATGGTGGCAGGATAGATATGCAAAATAGAGTGATTATTGAAACAAACTTTCATCCGAAGTTGCGGAAATGAGTAGTTGAATAAATTTAAAAAAGGATTGAATAGTTTATTTGAAGGGGTGGGCAAATGAAGTATATATTTTTTCATTGGCTCGTGCTTTATATGCTTGCTTCTTTGCATCATTTTTGCCACTACTACAGACACTACCCGGCTTACGAAGTACAAAATACGTTTCCACGACTTAAAAAAATCGTGGAAACGTATTTTGCATCCCGTAGGAATAAAGGTCGCGTGAAAATATCGTAATGTGAACCTAATAATACAATGTTTTTTGTTTTTGTCAATTCATTCCAAGACCTCGGAAGTTGAAATTTTCGCTATATAACTAAGCTATTTATCTCTCTAAAAGGTCATTTTTATAACTGACACTTTAATAATTATCATATGTTCTGCTATAAGAATCAATTTTGAACGGCTTTGTGATATTTTTCTAAAACACATTTCTGGAGGTCACTACCATAAAACAATAAAAACAATTTGCACTTTCGGGTTTATTGGGCTTTTCTGTTAGCGCAATCTATTATAAACGGGTAGTAAACTCGATCATATTGCATTTGCGATAATACCGATAGCTGGAATTTTGTGGGTTTTTACGTTCCGGTATTATGGTGTAATGAGTTCTCATTCACTGAAATCTTCAATCATATAAAGAACAAATAAATTTTCAAAATCTACTCTTCATTCCTATTTACTTATTACAATGGTGAATGGAAGGGGACCAGCGGAAAGTGCAAGTGCTGGCAGTGCTAGGAAACGAAACAAAATTGATTTAGAAATGCAGATGATTAATTAAGAAATATGAAGCAGGACAAGGTTTGTCATCTATTGCACGGAATTAGGTCTCGCTGTTGACAGTGAATACTATTTTAAGGGACAGTGTGCGTATAAAAGAACATGTTAAAGGATCAATGCATTTATGATCAACAGTGATCACAAAACAATGTTCAGGTGCTATTTCGAAGCTGCAAAAGCTATTAATATTGTGGATGGAAAATCAGACTCAGAAGCAAGTGCCCCTGAGTCCAATGGCCATTCAAACAAAAGCAAGAAGTATTTATGAAGATATTAAGTACGGCAAACTCCATGGCAGGCAACAGGTGGTTTAATAGGTTCAAAGCAAGCAACGGGTGGTTTAATAGGTTCAAGGCAAGCAACGGGTGGTTTAATAGGTTCAAGCATTGCACTGGTTTCCAAAACATTAAAGTATGTGGTGAAGTCGCCAGTGCTGATTCTGAAGCTGCAGAGAAATTTTGTGGTGTTGGAAAAAACCCCTAATAAATCTTCACAGCCCCAACTTCTGCAGCGGTATGCTTATCAGCTGGAGTTAATTCTAGCAACCATGCTCGAAAGGTAAAACTTGCTGATGTTACGTCTGTCTCCTCCCTCCCTTTTTGTTATTTTATAATTTTTGAATTTTTTGTAATTTTGTACACTTTTGTAATTTTTCCTGCACATGAGATAAAAAAATTGAATAAATAATTCTATTTACATGTTCATTGATCATTTCTTTTTTGCTTCAATCAAATTTGGGAGTGCTGCATAAGCATTTAGGGAAATTCTGACTTAGGTAGAGTTCTGCGGAACGCAACCCTTACCTAAGTCGGGGAGTGACTGTACTTGTACTAACAGTACCAATATCACAACTTTCTAGTTTAGGTGTTGAAAGGGCACAGAAGTGTTTTTTTTTAGCTCCTTGGTTGAAGGTAAATTTCCATAAAAAAAGGTTACTGTAGGACAGTGGTTCTCAAACTTTGAGCCCACACCTCCCTTGAGCCATAAAATTTTTCCAGCACCTCCCTTGAAGCAAAACATCTATAATTGGGCAATTTCTTATTTTTAATATGTTAATATAATAATTATTAATATGTGTTGATGCATTCTCTTCATCAAAAATACCCCAAATATTTTCTATAATTATTTGCATTAATAATACAAATCAAATAGTAGCAGATATCCAATAGTAAAAAAAAAAAAATCATTCTTAATACATTTTTAATATTTACCATGGAAATTTTACATAAACTATTACATTGTCAGCGACACCCCAGGTAAATTATGGTGCCTCCCCAGGGTGTCGCAATGCACAGTTTGAGAACTGCTGTTGTAGGACATTTGCACTTAAGTGGGCTAGTTTAGGTATATTTTACTGGAGTCATAATCTGGTTTCTGTATTTTGCCAAAAATTCAATCATCCAGCATCTGACTGATGAGCCAATATAGAGATTTCACCTCAGAGCAATAATTGCTACCACTAGTGACAAAACTACAAATGAGTTACATGCTCTTTGTGGACCAAGCCAAACCAATTGCTCCCCCTTTGTGATGGTGGACCCAGTATCATGGTAGTTTCACCACTGTACCACACGTAATGTTGAGATAAATACACAAAATAATGTATCCTAGTTTTACAGGAGGGTGACAAATGGTGACACTGCACACAGAAAAAAGGATGTTATTTGTAAAATCCATGTCTCTGGCACTCTTTTACTCAAAGTTATTTACATATTCATAGGCTCTCATTTAAAATGATCTCATTTGACTGTATTAAACTTAATTTTCAATACAATAATTGTGTAATTGTAATTATTTTATAAATTGAATTAACCTTTGTGAGGGAAAGTAATCTATGACAGTCAAAGTAGTTCCACAGTTAATTTCATTTTCATTGTGCAAGATATTTGATAGAGATCAAAGCATTTTAAGTAATAATTTGTTATTTTTAAATATTAATATTTAATTCATATTACTTTTAACCAATAATAGGATTCATGGATCGAGTAAACTAAATGCTGATAAGGGTGGAGAAGGCATAAATTTCAATGAAAAAAGATGGTTGTAGGATAGAATTTTGAAAATTTGCTTTCAGCCAGAATAATTGGCTGTTGGAACAAACTTCCATCCAGTATTGTGAAAATGGATATTTTGAACAAATTTAAAAAAACAATTACATTAATTATTACAGGGGATGGATAGACAATGTAGAAAGTTTTTCTTTTTGGCTGATGCCATTTAAGCTTGTATCATTTGCTACTAATAATTTATATAATATTTCCTAATTTAATTTATGAAGGATTTTTTATATTCAATTTCTGTAATATTTTTAATACTACAAGAGTTGTGGAGTAGTGCAGGCAGACCACAATCAACACGAACTCTCGCCATGGAAAAAATTGTGTTGAATGCCATCCAGAATAATCCTACTACCAGCACACGTTTGCCTCTGCCTTAGGAGTGTCTCGTTGCAGTGTACAGCATGTCTGGCACGACAATTCCTTACACCCCTTTCATCTCCAAAGGGTTCAGTTACTGCCCCTCCAAGATCATCCTGCACGTGTGGCTTTTATGCAGTAGTTTCTCCAAGAAAGTGTTCAAGACTTGAATTTTCCAGCCTATGTTTTGTTCACGGATGAGGCTTATTTCACTCGGGAAGGCTTATTCAATCAGCACAATGCTCGTGTGGGCTCACAACAACCCACACAGTGTGCGCCCCCATGCGGCACAACATCGCTTCGCAATAAATGTGTTGGCAGGTATGGTCGGTGACTGTTTAGTTGGCTCATACTTGTTACCATCCCACACGAACTCCGCTAAATATCGGATCTTTCTTGAACAAGTTCTACCAGGGTTACTTGATGATGTTCCAGCAAATGTGAGATGCAACATTTGGTTTCAACATGACGGGGCACCTGCCCATTATGGAAGGTGTGTTCGTGACCATTTGAACAGGCATTTTTTGTATCGATGGATTGGCCGTGGTGGACCCGTTGCCTGATCCCCACATGCTCACCTGATTTATCGAGCCTTGATTTCTTTCTGTGGGGGACCCCTCAAATCTATCGTGTATGAATCGTCTGTGGAGATGGAAATGGATCTCGTGGCGAGACTCATCTGCGCTGCTGCTGTCAAAGAAACTCCAGGTGTGTTCAACCATGTCCGCCAATCCATGCTGCGTTGGTGTGATGCATGCATCGCATCTCATGGTGGAACCTTCAAGCATCTGTTGTAACATCATGAAATGCATCCATCTCGTACTCCATTGTTAATATTATGTCAAATAAATGTTTGCCACTAATTACTGTCTTGTGTCATTTCTGCTTCTTGTGCCTCAGCTACTACTTTCCCGTGACGTTTCTGGGTTCCTATTCGATTCACATTATTTTAGATGTTACCTACCTCCCCTAAATGTTTGTACCAATATTTTTTGAGACACCCTCTATATATGTATTTCGGTATCGATTATTATCTCCGAGTTACGTTATATGACTTTCTTATCCCCTGTTAACTTATATGAATCATTTCACGATGCCATGCTTGTAATAACTAGGTTGCTCTATTTATTTAGTTAAAAAAGTACAATTCAATTGACAATGAAATTTAATAACATTAATAAATTTTACTGATTAATTGATACTACTATACTCGCTATCTAGTTTTCCATTAAACCTTACGCTAGCACACGTATCATATAACAATGGCGGCAAGTTACGAATGGTTAATCTACGGACATGAGGTATTATTTACTTTCCAAAACGTGCTATGTAAATTCAAAATAAACGACGGAGCTTGACTAGGTCTATAAGCTACTTATAGAAAATAATTTAATCTAACAATTAAGTCAATAACGCGGTTAAGTTTAATTAAAAGACATTTCTGAAATTAACTGCAGAGAATTCAAAGAAAACAGGAGAGACTGCTTCTACAGGGATGGGATACACTTAAATAGAAAGGGTGCAAGAATATTTGCTGATGCTATCGAGGCAGAGTTAGGCGGGTCAGAAAATTGCTAGCTTGGGGGATACATGGACTAACAGATTAACAGTAGCCGCTGGCAGAGGTGAAAGTGATTCTTGCACTGCTTTTGAAATGCAATTGAGCAGCAGCCTACAAAGTAAAGCAATGAGAATTTCCAGGACTGCTGGGAGTCATAGTGGAACAAGTAAATATGCGGGCTGTGTTAGGGTAACTAAGAGTAGAAACAGGTGTATGTATACTTGTGTGTACACCAATGCTAGGAGTATAGTTAATAAATTTGATGAGCTTGAAGTCCTAGTCAAGACATCAAAGGCAGATATTGTTGGGATATCAGAGATGTGGTGTCACACAGACATAAGCAGTGCAGAATTGGAATTTGGGGAGTACAATGTGTACAGAAAGGATAGACAGGACAGGAAGGGAGGAGGGGTTATGCTGTTAGTGAAGAAACACACAAAATCTAAGGAAGTGCATCCAATAATGTTCGTGGACAATGCAATGTTGAGTCTGTTTGGTGTGACACTGGGAAAGACAGAATGAGAGTAGGTGTGTGTTATAGGCCTGATGAGTATAATGAGCAATTGTGCAGAGAAATAGAGTGGGCCAGTAAATCAGAGTGTCTTATAATGTGGGATTTTAATTTTCCAGAGATTGACTAGAATTTGTGGGTTGGTTACTCGCACACTAGCAAGGATTTTGTGGATTTAGTGTATTATTGTTTTCTACAGCAGCATGTTCAGGAGGCAACTAGAGGGAGTAATACTCTTGATCTGATTATCAGTAGTGATTCTTCATGCATTAAGAATCTGCAGATAAAGGAACCACTAGGTGTCAGTGATCACAGTGTGCTGAAGTGGGATTTATTCAAAGAGGTAACTACCATCAAGGGTAAAGGGAAGGGTTTTTGCTTTCAAAAGGTGACTACAGTGCTCTGAGACAGTATTTAAATTCTATATGGTGGGACGAACTGATGATGATGTTACCACAGCAAATTCAAAATGGGAAGCATTCAAAGAAAAAATCTTGGAAGCTACTAGGCTTTTCATACCAACTAAGAAATACTGTTCAAGATTTAGGTCTAAATGGTTGTCAGATGAACTAATCAGGCATGTGACAGAGAAGAAAAATGCATGGGATACATATAAATTAACATGTGACACAGAGGCCTGCGATAGATATAAGCTGGTCTATAACCAAGTCACAATGGAGGTTAGGCAGGCAAAGGGAAATTACGAGAAATCTTTGGCAAAGGAAGCAAAGAAAAACAGCAATGAGTTCTTTACTTATGTAAACTCTAGAAGGAAGGGGATGAACCAGATTGGTCCACTTGACATCGATGGTTCAACTGTTGATGATCCTGCTCAGGTAGCTAACAAACTAAATTACTATTTTGCATCTTCATTCACACATGAGGAGCTGTTCGAGGATGGGAATGCCAGAGGTGTATTAAACTCTGGCAATAAGCTAGATAATTTTGTAATAACTGAGAGTAAAGTGGTGGAGAACTTGTTGAAGATAAACATAAGACAAGCACCTGGGGTGGATGGGATCTATCCAGTTATATTAAAGGAGGCAGCAAAGGAAGTAAGCAAACCCTTAGCCATAATTATGACAGCTTTCCTGGACTCAGGGGAGGTAACCATGGACTGGAGATGTGCAAATGTGACCCCAATCCACAAAGGAGGATCAAATGGGGAGACAAGTAATTAGAGACTTGTTAGTTTAACTTCTGTTCCAGGGAAATTAATGGAAGCACTGGTTAAAGAAGCATTTCAGGATCATCTAGACAAGACTTCAGTTATAGCTCGGACACAGCATGGGTTTGATAAGGGAAAGTGTTGTCTGATCAAATTTATTGGATACTATGATGTAGTCACAAAGGAACTGGATGCAAAGAATAATTCTGATATCATATATTTGGATCTTAGAAAGGCTTTTGATACTGTTGTGCATGGAAGACTGCTGCAGAAATTGGAGCAGTGTGGCATTGGAGGCAAATTGTTGCTATGGATAAAGGGACGGTTGAGCGGGGAGAAGACAGAGTGGTATTCAATGGATACTGCACTTTGTGGACTAATATTATTAGTGGAGTCCTTCAGGGTTCAGTTTTGGGTCCATTGTTGTTTTCTGTATTTATAAATGATATTAATGATGGTATATCAGGTTTAATGTCCAGGTTTGCAGACGATACAAAGGTTGGCAGATAGACTGAGAGGTGGCAACTGAAGTTTAACATTGAGAAATGTAAAATACTGCATATGGGAAGCAGTAACCCCAGAATAACGTATCAACTGTGTGGTACTACACTGACAGAGGTAGAAAATGAAAAGGACCTGGGGGTAATTGTGCAGTCAGATATGAAGTTTTCTGAGCAGTGCAGATGGTCCGCAAGACTAGCCCATGGTATCTTATCAATGGTCCTTGAGGTTGTCACAGACATTCTCTCAGATATGCCAGACAAGCTGTACTTGCTACCTGGGAGTCTAAAACGCTGATGGAACTGATATTCGGGTGACACTCAAGTCAAGTGGACCCAATTTCGGCGAAGTCCGGACGGTCTGTGACAACCAAATCCTCTGCTTGCACCTTCACGATGGTGGGACTGTTAGTAATCCTGGGTATAACCTCCATGCACAAGCACATGGTGGGTGACCACCCAGGTGTGAACCAACGTAAGCAGGGGTCGAGGTGTGGCGCCCACACCACATGGAGGAATGCCGCCCCTCTATGTTACCAGGCAGTACTAGGTGGTAGATGACTCTCATCAACCGGTGAAATACCACCACTTTGCTTATTGGAGGCTTGAAGTGGTGGAACCCATGTTTAGTCTCTAGAGCTAAGTTCCGGTCAACCCTTCCCTATCTCTTCCATCATGCAGCATGATTGATGACTCTTGAGGTTATGATGAACGTTGTGGCGAGATCCAATATTCCTTACATTTCGAGGGTACAGCTTTAAAACGGTTTTCGCAGGCCGGCCGCTAGTTAGTACACCGGACCGAACCTATTGGTAACTCTCTAGGAGGCTTCCGGATCAGCTAGTGTATAATCTTGCTACCTCTACTCTGCCAGATAGTGACTGGAGGGAGTCCGAGTAGTGTGTATGCGGGGAGCATTGTCGAGGCCACGTTATGTCAAGGATCTGGGTATATTCTTCCCACATGTACGCCATATCCAAAAATTTCATTACTTCATACAGCATGTCCCACCCACTTTTTCTTACTATTGAATACACCATGAATTGTCAAACTAATAGAACAAGCTTATCTGCGAAAAGATCTAAACCTCCCAATTATTTCCTAATTCATTTCACAAATATACGTGGTCTCAATTCTAATCTCAACGATGTCCATTTCCACTTGCAGTCTGCCAAACCCCATGTACTTTTTCTGACAGAATCTCAGTTATCGGTTGATTCAACTACTGTTCATCTCAGATGCCCAAATTATTCGCTGTATGATTCCTTTCGCCTCAAAGGTGGTACTTGTGCATATGTCCGTTCTGATATTCCCTGTCAGAGACTTGGCAATTTGGAATCTCCTCTCTTTGATCTTCTCTGGCTTAAAATCTCTCTACCTCATTGTGTCAAATTCATCTGTTGTCTCTACCGTTCTCCCAACTCCACTAATCACTTGGAGCTCTTTGACTTCCTCTCGTTGCAACTTGATTTTCTCCAGTCCAACTTTCCTAACAGTGAGGTAATTTTCCTTGGTGATTTTAATGTTCACAACTCCAGCTGGCTTCCGTTTTCTAGTCACACCGACCCAGCAGGTCGAGATGCTGAGGCTTTTGCAATTACTAATGACCTAGCACAGATTGTTCATTTACCTACAAGAATACCGGACAATCCGAATCATACAGCCAATACGCTTGATCTTTTTCTCACAAACAACCCTTCTAAGTACACGGTCGAAGTGAGAGGTCCTTTAGGCACTTCAGATCACAACTTGGTGATTGTCTCTTCTCCAATGGAACCTTTATCTCATGGCTATTCCCAACCTCGTGTTGTTTGGCATTACAAGAATGCAAAATGGGATGACCTGCGAGACTTCTTTTCTTCTTTTCCTTGGTCAGATTACTGTTTCAAAACTCCTGATGTCAACGTTTGCTCAGATCGTGTCAGTGAAATTATTCTTGCAGGAATGGAATCCTTTATCCCACACTCCACTTTAAAATCTCGTCCTTTATCTAAACCTTGGTTTTCCAATAAATGTGCTAAGACTGTTCAAGAGAAGAATGTTGCATATCGTAATTGGCTTGTTTCTAATTCTTCAGTTTCATTTTCTGCCTACACCAAAGCTCGCAACAATTGTAAAGCAGTTATTAATCAGTCCAAACTAGAGTTTGAACAGGCTAAGAGTAGAAAACTTGCTTCTTGCCCTAATGGTAGCCGAGCATTCTGGTCTCTTGCCAAAGTTATTGGCCGCAACTTTTGCCCATCTCTGCTTCCACCTCTGTCCAAACCAGATGGTTCTGTTGTCACTTCAGCCAAGGATAAAGCTGACCTGCTAGCATCCCATTTTTCTTCCAGCTCATGTATTAATGAACTTGGTAAAACACCTCCCACCATTCCCAACACGGTCCATTCAATGCCTCCTGTGGTCTTCCGTCAAAAGGATATCAGAAGGATTTTGATGAATCTTGATGCTAAGAAAGCTCCAGGTCCTGATGGTATTTCTCCACTTGTTCTCAAAATCTGTGCTCCTGAACTTACTCCTATTCTTTGCCGCCTTTTTTCACTTTCTTATTCCAAAGGTGTTTTTCCTTCTGCTTGGAAATTTGATCATATCCAGCCAGTTCCTAAAAAGGGTGACAAATCCCTCCCATCCAATTATCGTCCCATTGCAATTACTTCTACTCTTTCTAAAGTAATGGAGAAATCAATTAACCGCCAACTCTTAAACTACCTAGAAACCTTCCGTCTGATCAACGATCGCCAGTATGGATTCCGTCGGTGTCGATCCACTGGTGATATTCTGGCTTATGTTACCCATTTATGGACTACTTCAATGGAAAGGTTCGGTGAAACACAAGCAGTTGCTCTTGACATCTCAAAGGCTTTCGATCGTGTTTGGCATAAAGGTCTTCTAAACAAGCTTCCATCTTATGGTTTGCCAACTGTTTTTAGTAATTGGTTATCCAGTTTTCTCTCTGATCGCTCACTGAGGGTGATGGTAGATGGCTCTCTGTCTTCTAACTTCTCCACTAATGCCGGTGTCCCCCAAGGTTCAGTTCTTTCCCCCACTCTTTTCCTCTTGTATATCAATGACCTTCTTCCATTGACTGGAAATCCTATCCATAGTTTTGCCGATGATAGCACATTGCATTCAACTTTCCATTTTGAGAAACCTTGCCCTGCTCAATCAGCTTCAACTTCTCGAAAATCTGCTACCAATTCCTTAAATGCCGATCTTCAGGTAATTCTCCAGTGGGGCAAAGACAACTTAGTTGATTTCAACCCTTCTAAAACTCAGTCTTGTCTTATATCTCGCAAAAAGGATTCTTCTGCTCCTATGCTTATCTTTAGTGACACTCCAATTTCTAGGCAAAAGGATATATCTCTTTTGGGGATTACCCTGACTTCTAATCTCTCTTGGCACAAGCACATTACAAATATTGCTTCCTCTGCATCTAAAAAACTTGGTTTTCTCTTTCGCTCTCAGCGTTACTTTTCTTCCAAACAGCTGCTCACTCTGTATAAATCGCAAATCCGCCCTGCCATGGAATATTGTTCCCACATTTGGGGTGGTGCCCCCAAAACCTCTCTCAGGCTTCTTGATTCCATTCAGAAGAGGGCAGTTAGGTTAATTAATGATTCATCTCTAACGGAGTCTCTCCACTCGCTTTCTCATAGACGTACTGTTTCTGCTGCATGCCTCTTCTACAGATATTTCCATGGGCACTGTTCTTCTGAATTGGCTTCTATAATTCCCGCTCTCTCTTTCAAAACAGTCCGAACACGTGCCGCCACCAGCCATCATCCATTTACTGTCCAACTTCAAACCCACAGAACCAACTTTTCATCTTCCTCATTTATTCATTCAACTGCCGTTTTCTGGAACAACCTTCCTTCATACGTATTTCCTGAAAATTACAATCTACAGAAGTTCAAGTCCAATGTCAACAAATATCTTCTTTCGTCTTCTCAACCTCCAACCCAAGCACGGTACTAAGTACTATAGGTTCTAATACCTCTCGTGTTTGGGGTTCACATAAAAAAAAAAAAAAAATATACGGGAATGTTTCTAGCAGGGATAAGGAGGTGATTATTCCCTTGTATAAGGCAGTGGTCAGGTCCCACCTTTGAGTACTGTATACAGAAAAGTTATGTCTGGAGGCCTTATTTTAAGAAGGATGTAGAGCTGTTTGAACGAGTACAGAGAAGGGTAATAAGATTAGTGAATGGAACCAAGGGTTGCTCTTACGAAGAAAGAGCTTAAGTTTTGCAAATTACAGTGTCTGGAGACTAGGCACCTGCGAGGTGATCTGATTGAGGTGTATAAAGCCTTGAATGGTTTGAACATGCTCAATGCTGATGAGATTCTTACTCTTGCTCAGGATAATCACCCGAGAGGGCATAAATTCAAATAGAGGAAAGTCAGTTGTAGGATAGATGTGTGGAAGTTTGCCTTTAGCCAGCGGGTGGTTGATTGCTGGAAGAAACTTCCATGTGTCATTGTAGAAGTTGTTAGCTTAAACAGAGTGAAGGCAGAACTAGACAAACATTTGGAGCAGGTGGATAAGTGAAATGAGAAAGGTGTTTTTTTTTTTTGGCTGATGCTATATAAGCTTGCTTTCTTGCATCATGTGCCCTTGCTAATGCTAAAACATTTTCAAAGGCATCTATTAGGAGTTTCAGCTGTGTGGTCAGAAAACAAGTTTTGTTTTTCGCAGCTTGTGGTAGCAGCTTTGCACTTGCTGGTTATGTACATATGTTTATAGATTAGATTACTTGTGCAGAGACATTTTCTCTGCACAAGTAACATATTCATTAATTATTGTTTAATACTTAACTTATTATTTTGATTTGTTATACTTAGATTTAAATTTAGAATTGCTTTTGATTCGGTTAACTAATTTATTTGTACAGTATTTATTGGTTTTGCCTTTGGCATATCTTTGCCTTGGGTGAGTTCTGTTTGTCTCTGTGTTTTGTATATATGTTTCTGCATTTCTTCTGATTGACTATTTCTGTTAATTTCTTGGTTGACTAGTTTTTCAGCTAAGATTTTAATTACTTATTTTGTAAATATTGTATATTTTACTCTCTGCTTATGCAGTCTAATTTGTTAATATGTTTACTGCTATGTTTCATATCGGTGACATAAGTATTTATTATTTAACTTAATTTATTCTTTTAAGTGGCTATCTAATAGCCACTTGTACATTACCTATGTTCTTTCCTTGAGACTTTTCTTTTTCCCCTTGTCGGTGCAGGTTGGGCTTCCTTCCCGGCTAGGAGAATCTTTCTTTCAAAATTACAAGCCTTCAGGCTTCAAAATTTTACCTCTTCAAGCTCTCTCGCTTGTTAGATATTCCAACTAGTGTTTTCCTCTTTCCTATTTCTTCTTTTTTCCCGAGAGAGTGTTTTGCTCACTTTTCTTCTTCTACTTTCTTTTCTCCTGCTTTATCCTCCCTATTCCTTATTTATTATAACCAGGATTCCACTTGTTGGAATCCCACTTAGTGTAATTTAGATAGTTCCTGGAGCGCCTCCACGTGGCTAGGGATGGGAGTCGGGACGCAGGTAGCTTGCTCCCTGCCTCCCGGCTGCTAAGACTCCAGTGCCGGCAAACAACAACCATCACAACACACATATATACTTACACACTTACACACACTTGCCGGCTATAAATAACCTACAGATGCTACAGCAGTATATAGGGGTAACCCTGGAGGCCACAATCAATACAAGAATACCTTGTCCCTTGTCCCTTGTGTGGTCAGAATAGATGAGGCACGAATTGCTGAAATATTGTTGAGGTCGAATCAACCTTGCATGACTGGTTCACGGTTTAGATAACACTTAAGTGTACATATTGCATTCAACCTTATCAAACTGTATGACATTTAAAAATACACAGGAAATACATGACTGCCAACAGGTTAACATACACTATGCCACCAAAAAAAAAAATCTTCTTGGAATGTGAAATAAAAGATGGAAACAAGTAAACATTCCAATATTTATTCATTCTAATATTACAAATGACTCTGTTATCTACGCAAACACAACTATGAGTTCATGTATTTTTTTAGTACACTAAATTACAACTGTAAGCTTTTAAAATTTTACAGCTAATTTAACTCAGTGGCTGTGCTCTTGAACAAATCGTAGGCCACAATAGCCACAAATGTGTGCACCTGGTTGGTCCTGCAAAATAAAAAAAACTTTATTAATGTATGCATAAACTATTTAATAATCAAGCAGGCATGTCAAAAAAAGTTATGCCAAAATAGACACTGTTTGTGTATACTGGGAGATTTGTGTTGGTGTGGAAGATTTGATGCCTATATAATTGCATTACATCGATAGCATTAGTGGCACCAATGCCTTGTGAAAGGCATCAACATTCCTACTTTCACACATTACTTTCAACGTAGTTTATTTGGATTTTAGAAAGACATCTAACTTGTGAGAGATTACTGTATAAGATGTAACAGGCTGGGATTATGGGACAGATTCTAAGACGGATCGCAGGATGGCTAAAAAGTGGCAGAGAATTGTTATAAATGGATATTCTTTTGATTGGTGTACTGTCAGAAATGGGGTTCCCCAAAACTCAGTTCTGTTGCTTCTGATATTTATAAATGACACAAATGGGGGCACAGAGGGTGTGATATCAAAATTTGAAGATGATGGAAAGATTAGGAGAGTGGTTAATCATCAGTGCCAAGCAGTGCTCCTCCAGGATGAATTGAAAAGGCATCAAGGATGATCAGAAAGATGGAAGTTCTGTTTTAATGTCACAAAATGCAAGGTCTTACACTTGAGGATGGAAACCTGAAAATAACTTATACACTTAGTGAGGTTGAATTAAAAACACTAGAGGGGGAAGGGATCTTGGTGCCACCTGTCTACACTGCTCAGAGAACTTCATATCTGCTCATATCATGGTGGCAGATATGAAAGTGTTGTTGATAGGATACTATGAAGCCCAGTGTCTTTTATCAACAACAGCCTCTAGAGACAGGGAGGTCATAATCCCACTGTATAAGTCAATTGCATGACTATTCTTGAAATACTGTGTCCAGATATGGGGACCTTACCTGAAAAAAAGATATTGAGCTTCTTGAAAGAGTACAAAGACGGACAACCCACATGTTAAGATGTGCAAAAGGATATCCATATGAGGGAAGACTTCGGAAATCAGACCCCTCTGAACGGGACCTGATCGAAGTCTATAAAGCTTGGAGAGGGGATAGTAAAATGAATGAAGGCAAAATTTTCACTGTTATAAAGGATTCCAGAACTAGGGATCACAAATTCAAATTACAGGGAAGATATTTAGACAGGATTGCAGGAAGTTTCCTTTTAGCCAGCAAGTTATTGATTACTGGAATATGTTGCCGACATAGGTAGTTCAAGTTGACACCACTTGGATGGGTGAAATAAGGTTGTTTTTTTTTTTTTGTTGGCTGATGCTATATAAGCTTGATTTCTTGCATCATGTGCCTTTGCTAATGCTAATGCTGACTGTGGTAAAAGGGCTGCTTCCACAATCAGCTTACAGAGGACATGTGGCTCAATGCCACATAGTATAATTCTGCTCTGTCAGCTAAACTCCACAACAACTCTGCTGCTTTAGCACATAAAGATTGTAGTAGGAGTAGCAGAATGAAAATTAGGTACAGTAGATTAGGAAAGGATAAGGAAACCATGGATCACAGAAGAAATGATAGATAAAATTGAGAAGAGAAGAAAATGGAAGCACCAAATTCAGAAGAGGCAAGGATTAAATATAGGAATTTAAATAATGAACTTAGAAGGACAATAGATGAAGCAAGAAAAAAAAAATGGTGGGAAGAACAGTGCAGAGAACTAGAGGTGAATGTATGAAAAAGTCAAGAGCTTAACAAACAAGAAGAATAGAACTAATGGAAAGATAAAAGACAAGAATGGAAAAATTCTTTATGACAAAGAAAACATAAGGAGAAGATGGATGAATATATAGAAGAGCTATATGACAAAACGAACTGAAAGTCTAGCCTGTGACAACAGAAGATGAAGAAGAGACCTTGGGACCAAAATTAATAAGAGAAGAATTTGAAAAGGCAGTGGCCTTGTGCTATGTCCAAAGGGTCATTTGTTATAATCTATTTTAAGTGTCATATTTAAAAGGATCTGAGCTAATATCTTTTTTAAACTGGAACCTGGGTCTTTAAATTAATTCAAAGTCTGTTTATATTAAACCTCATCTAGCAGTTATAGCAAAAAAGTGCAAACAAAAATGAGAAATAAGCCTGGAAATTAAATTGAAAATTATACAAGAGGTTGATATGATGGAATGAAGTAAAGTAGACATTGCAAAAGAATATAACATCCCATTACCTACTTTGTCTATCATATTAAAAACAAAATAAAACAAACAAACAAAAAAAAACTTGAACTGCATGACACTGGAGCAGCAATAAAAACAGGGAAGGCTTTTGTGGTATTAAACACGAAGAGCTTGAAAACAAAACTTTTCAAGTGGTACAACAAATGTGTGCATCTAATTTGCCAGCCAATGGTCTTATTTTGTAAGAAAAGGCTGATTATCTGGTTCAATGGCATGGAATTAGTGACTTCAAATAGAAAAGTGGCCAGATCCAAAGATTTAAGGACAGAAATAACTTAGTTTCACAAAATGTTTGTGGTAAATCTGGATCAGTTGACAAAGAAAGGTCACAGATTGGTTGTAATCTTTGTGTAGGGGTAGTCCATTCTTGAAAAATATCAGCCAAAAGATATTTTTAATTTCAAAAAGAAGGGTATATTTTATAATTCTCTGCCAAACAAAATACTTACCATTTGAGGAAAATCTTGTAACGGTGGAAAATTAAGTAAACAAAGAATCACTATCCTGTTATGCTGCAATGCAGGTGGCAGTACAAATTGCATCCAATTATGGATAGTAAATTTTCCAAGCCAAGATGTTTTAAAGGAATTAACCAAATTCTGTGCAATTATGAAGGCAATTGAATTGCTTGGCTTCTGATCAAAAATTTTCAGCTTTGGTTACTGAGAGTGGACAGAGGTGGCTTCAGAAAAAGGAACATTTTGATGATTCTATACCGTTGCACAGCCTGCCGGGGTACTTAAGTTGATAAATATATGGATGTTGTTTTACCACCCAATACCATCAATTTTATGCAACCACTGGATAATGGCATTATTTATAACCTCAAAAGACTATACAGAGATCACCTGATAGGGAGGGAAGGAACAATTTGCAACCAAAGTGGATGCGATCGAAAATATTATTGTTGGTCGAGACAGTATTGCATCGAGTATAATAACTGTTTCAGAAAGAGTGGCTTTACAGAGACAGAATATCATCGAAAAGCACGGTCCAAAACATGAATGTGATATCAATGTTGAAGCAGCATTTGGAAGGAGCACATGGATTTTGCTGGTGAATTTGAGGAGTTTCAGCAAACTGTTCAAATTCGCAAAGCCAGAAGAGCTGCTAAATACCAAGCAAATCAATTAAATTTTTGCTACCAGTGTTGAAAGTGAAAAAGCACTCACTCTGCCTTCTAAAAAAGATGCCCGAAATGCATTGAACATAATAGAGAATGTGATGGCCTGCAGTAACATTGATAAAGAAACAACTATTGTATTTGATGTCTGTGCTGTAGTTAAGAATGTATATAAAACAAAACAGTTAAAACTAGATTGTTTCTTTAAATTAGATTAAATTTCATTAAAGAGTTAACTGATTTGTACATGTCCTTTAATATTAAGGATATAGTTCTTCTTTTACTACTTTGTGGTACTAATTACATGGGTCTGGTCCAGGATCCTGACAGCCCAGGATCCAGAATCCCAACAGTAACTACTATATTGTAAAAATATATGAATATAATTCTATATATTTATTAGTTTTTTAGTAAGTAAAAATTTGTCTTATTAGATTAATTTTGTAGGAAGAATATAAAAAATAACAAAATTTTAATGACAAATACCTCTCTCAATTTGAAGATCATGTTTTCTGTTACAGAAACAAACAGTTTTAAAATACAATCAGCAAATAAAAACAAGTTAATTAATTTTAATTTATTATATTGCATTTTTTTGGTAATTTTTCAAGTTGAATTTTGGGATTTGTATAGAGCGTTTGAGCAATAATTATAAGTATAGCATTGAAGTGATAAAGAAAATAAACTTGAAATAAGAATACTTTCAGAATATAAAAATCTAGAGTAATGTATTTTGGCAACTGCATAACATTTGTCATGAATATCATTAGCATAACTGTAATTATACATGTATTTGTTATTAGCTGTACTTTCACAAATTTCTTTGACAAGTACATTAGGCATGACCATGGGTGTCGGCAAGATATTTTGAAAGGGGTAACAGGAAAAAATATACCTGGAAAAAATATTCCATTATCTTTATTATTATTATAATCAGAAAAAGAAAATGAGATAATAAGAAATTGGGATTTCTTGTTAAAAATTCTGCCATGAGAGAGGAAAGAATTCTGCTATTGACAACAAAAGTAAATATTCAACACATCGTGTGCTCAATATTGGATTATAGATGGCACATTTATGTGCCCACAATTTTTTATCAATTATATACAATACATGCACCCTTTGGTAATGAAAGCTATTGAATTTTTCCCTTAGTTTATGTGTTGATGATGAATAAGAGTGAAGAAAATGAAATTGAATTGAGACCACAGGCCATATTAACTGACCTACAATTAGCTGCAATAAATGACTCTAAAGGCGAGTTCCTACCTAAGGTGTCTAACAAGGTCTGTTTTTGCCACCTGGGACAATGTTTGGAGAAAAATTCAAGCAAGTGGATTGGCATCTAAGTATGGCACCGATGAAGAATTTAGTTTTCTACTTTGACATTTGTGTGCCTTGGCATTTATTCTTTCTGGTGAGATACCACAAGCATTTAATGTTCTGAAGTCACATTTACCGAGGGAAGCTAGTGATGTGATAGTGGTTTGAAGACAATTATATATATGGAAGAATTAGACAGCATATGCGTAATGGTATGGCAATTCACACTCCACCATTATTTCCACAAACATTATGGTCTGTATATGATTCCATTCAACTGGGAATTCCATGCACCCAAAACAGTGTTGAGGCTTGGCATAGAAGATGGGAATGTATAGTTGGACAAACACATATTGGCGTATATAGACTCATCAAGGAATTTCAGAAAGAATAGCAACAGGTCGATAACCAGGCTGAATGCATACTTTGTGGTGAATCCTGTCCAAAATGGACAGGATTCACCACAAAGAGAGAAGCTAGTGGTTTGAAGACAATTATATATATATGGAAGAATTAGACAGTATATGCGTAATGGTATGGCAATTCACACTCCACCATTATTTCCACAAACATTATGGTCTGTACAGCAGGTCCCCGTTATAATGTGGTTTGCTTTACGCTGATTCGCTATAACGCTGTTCTTATATTATAATCCGTATCTGACTATAACGTTGTCACAGATCACTATAACGCTCTTTTACAGATTGCATTTTTGGCATATTTAATGAAATCGTTTCATTTGATGGAGTCGATAGCTTGAAAATGAATAGCAAAACAGCATTAAAACGTTTCCCACGCCGACTTGAGAAATTTTCCCATGCTCAGTGAAATTTTCTCGCACGCTAATTTAATTGCAGTACAGTCACTTGTTACTTAGTTCCCAGATCAACATTTTTAAAAATGATCAAGTATATTTCTTGAAATATTTGTGTAATATGCGTTTATCCGAAGTCTAGTCATCACTCAGTACAGTATTAGACATCGTGCGTAATGGACAGTTTACTTGAACATTGTATCGTAATTAATGCAACCAATGCAGTTACATTTTAGAAGGGTTAATAATGGCTGATAAGAATGAAAAAGCAACGTCTGAGCGCAGTACGAAGGTTATAAATGTAAGAAAAAGACTGAATTTGAAAATTAAATTAGACGTTTTGAAGCAAATTGATTCCCGTCAACGACAAGCGGATGTGTGCCATAATTTAGGACTTGCAAGTTTAATTGTAAGAACAATTATAAAAAAATAAAGAATTAATTTTAGCAGCGGGAAAGATCGCTGTTCCACTGCAAGCAACTAGGGCTAGGCCGGCTATTAGGATTGAAATGGAAAAGACTTTTAACTAATTTTATTGAAGATAATTTTCAATGCAGAATTCAGTTAAGTTAAATGTGTGTGTGTGAGAGAGAGAGAGAGAGATTAGCCAATATGATGATCTGAAGAGAATTCACCTAAAAAAAAAATGTGGAACCATTTAAAACTGGTAAGGGCTGGTTGAATAGATTTAAAATCTAGGGAGAAGCCGCAAGTGCAGATCAAGGAGCCAAAAAAGAACTTGTTAAAATTATTGAAGAGGGGTATTTTGTGTGTTATACTTCTCAACATAGATGAAGCAAGACTTTTGCGGAAACAAATGCCTAAAAGAAGTTTCATATTGAAAGAAGCAAAAAACATGCCAGGTTTCAAAGCGGCGAAGGATCGGGTGACTTTATTGTTGGGTGGTAACACTGCGGGGGATTTAAAATTAATACCCCTTTTAGTTTATTTAGAAGAGGGCCAAAGTTCAACCCAAAATCGACACATTTTTCATGATTAAATTCATCAATTAAATTAAATCAATTTAGATCAATTAAATTCATGATTTTAATTGGAATTTTAAGTTTAATTTTGATACGTAAATAGTTACCACATAATTATATATGTATGTAATGCAGAATATTTTATATGTACAAATATTTGAATATTAAATATTTTGGCCGACATTTGTACATCTTTTCACTGCCGTTTATTATTGATTAGGAAATATCCTATGGCACTGACCGCAACTTACAAATACATATGTTACCTTATGGGAATGCGGTGCTCGCTTAGCGCGGATTCACTTAGTGCTCTGTTTTTCCAGAACGAATTATCAGCGTTAAGCGGGGGTCACCTGTATATGATTCCATTCAACTGGGAATTCCATGCACCCAAAACAGTGTTGAGGCTTGGCATAGAAGATGGGAGTGTATAGTTGGACAAACACATATTGGCGTATATAGACTCATCAAGGAATTTCAGAAAGAATAGCAAACAGGTCGATAACCAGGCTGAATGCATACTTTGTGGTGAATCCTGTCCAAAATGCAAGAAGGTGACAGTCAAGAGAGAAACGAGAATAATGAAGGTTGTGAACGATTGTGAAAATAGATCTGTGATGGATTACCTTCAGGGTATTGCACACAATGTATCTTTATAAATATTATTTTATTATTATATATATATATATATAATATATATATAATATAGTGGGTGTTGTGTATTCATTAATATGAAATAAAATATTAACATTATCATATACTGTTTGCATAACTACAATGTACATGTTTCATGTGTTCAAATAAAATTTTAATGTTTTTAGTGGCCGTTTTGATTATATGAAAACAAATTTTATTGCAAACAGTTTCTGAGATATGGACTCTGTTTTTTTTAAATACAATTAGAAGGGAATCTAGCTGTTGGGATTTTGGGTGGCACCATAATTATATATCTATACTACAATTTTGTTTCAATTATGTTGTTTCTTTTCTCTTAGTTTATGTTATAAATAAATGTAAATCTAAACTAATTATGTATTATTATTAGTATTATAGACAAGGTTTTTGTTATTATTTTTATTTTTACAAAGGCAAAATTTTGACACTTTCAGCAGAAAGTGTCACTACAAACCTCATTATTACAAAGCATGAAAAGTTAGGTCCACTGAACTTTGTATTAATGAGATTTTACTGTGTGTGCGCACGCACGCACACACACACACACACACACACACACACACACACACACACACACACACACACACACACACACACACACACACACACACACAGTTGCCAATTGTTTTGGGATTCATTATCATTAATAAGGGTATTTGATGCAAGAAAACAAGCTTATATAGCACCAACAAAAAAAAAAAAAAAAAACACCCTTCCCATTTCACTCATCCACTCACTCCAAATATTTGTCTAGTTCTGCCTTGAACTTATTTAAGTTGCTGATCTCCACTATAACAGATGGAAGTTTGTTCCAACTAACAACCACCTGCTGGCTAAAGGCAAATTTCCGCACATCTATTCTACGGTTGCCTTTTCTCAATTTCAATTTATGCCCCCTCAGGTGAGTAATCTGAGCAAGAGGAAGAATCCCATTAGCAGTGAGCTTGCTCAATCCATTCAAGGCCTTATACACCTCGATTGGATCACCTCGGAGATGCCTAGTCTCCAGAAGCTGCAATATGCAGAACTTAAGCCTTTCTTGGTAACACCAACCCTTTGTTCCCCTCACCAATCTCGTTGCCCTTCTCTGTACTTGTTCCAGCAGCTCTACATCTTTCATAAAATTAAGCCTCCAAACCTGTATACAGTACTCAACATGTGGCCTGACCATTGTCTTATACAAGGGGACAATCATCTTATACCTGCTAGTGAAATTTCTGAATATCATTGACAAACACCATGAGCTCCTCTTGCAGCCTTTTTGCACTGCTCAGAAAACTTCAAACTTTTCATTACCCCCAGGTCCTTTTCATTCTCCACTACCCTGAGTATAGTACCACCCAGTTGATACGTTACTCTGGGGTTACTGCTACCCATATGCAGTACTTTACATTTGTCAACGTTAAACTTGCCACTTCTCAGCCCACCTGCTCAACTTTTTCAGATCCTGTTGCAGAAGCATACTATTCATTACTGTCATTAACAACCCAGCCAACCTTTGTATCGTCTGCAAACTTAAACATTAAGCCTGACACACCATCAATATCATTGATAAATACCAAAAACAACAATGGGCCTAACACTGAACCCTGGGGGCTCCACTAATAACATTAGTTAATGAAGAGCAGTGTCCATTGATAACCACTCTTTGTCTTCTCCCACTCAACCATCCTTTTATCCATTGTAGCAACTTGCCCTTAATGCCATACTGCTCCATTGATCAAATACCACTTGGGAATGGAGAAGAGAAGAAGAATAGCAGAACACCCAGTAGAAGAATGATATGGCTGAAAAAGAAGACACTAGTATCAAAAAATGAAGCTTTTTTTTTTTTAAGATACAAAATGCATCATACCAGATTAATGTAGACCTTGGGATGCCCCAAAGGTCCTCCTCCACCATCACACCAAGTAGTTCTTTCTGAAATAGGCTTAGGGGGAACCTCTTCTATTAAGTCAATGGCAAACTTTTCATTAATCTAGAGAATTAAACAATATAAAATCAGAATCTAAACAGAAATTTTGGTTAAAATACTTTGATAAAATTCTGAAATAATAAGGGCTAATTGATAAGTCTGCAGCCTTAGTGTGAAATGATCTCCTGTTTATAGAGTACAAAAGGTGATTAAGTTGCTCTGTTGCTCAAGTAGAAATAACATTATTGTTATGGTCAGTCATCAAGTTATGGTTTAATTAAATCATTATGAAAATCATTGGATTTGTTGTGCAAGTGCGAAGCTCTCTGAATTTTATTTTGGCAGGAATGAAATCATCTGATTAATCCATTTACTGTTCTTATTCAGATTAAGCCTTTCTTGGTAACACCAAGAAATTGGTGTTACCAAGAAAGGCTTAATCTGAATAAGAACTTGGTAACACCAAGAAAGAAATATTGGGGGGATGCATGATAGTGTGCATAGCACATTGTTTTTGCATGAAATCTGATTTTTTTTTATCACTGGAATCTGTCAAATCTGTATACTGATACCCTCAACAGAAAAACATTGACCCTTTATTTATTTTAAGCACATTTGAATGTGCATGTTGGTGTATGTTTTTTATTATAAATTGCACCAATAAAGGTACAATGTATAGTTGGCATTATTTGAACTTAATACTAACCGGTGAGCTATACATGGTTATTGTTCATACATCACATGATCTGATAAGAGGTTTAACATCAAATGCACATACTACACCTTCATTATGATTTGAGAAATGTACCGTATTTCCCCATGTATAAGATGCAACTTTTTTTCGAAAAATTTGGGGTCTAAAAACTGGGTACGTCTTATTCAGTGGTTGTAGATTTTTTTTTTACTTGCATTTCCTGCTTCTTCGTGCTTGTTTTCTTTGCATTAATTGTTTCACACTTGTTACCGGTATATTAGTTTACATTTTGCCATGTTCTGCCCAGAAATGGCTCAGAAAAGATTTTTGTACAGTGCAGAATTCAAGTTAAAAGTGATCCAGTTTGCAAAGGTGAATGGAAATCGTGCTGCTGAACATAAATTTGGTCCTCCTCCAACTGAGAAAACAATCCAAGACTGGCTACGGGAAGAAGAAGAAACCCTACTGAAAACACCACGGCAGAAGAAGGCATTAGAGGCAAGTCAGCAAAATGGCCTAATTTAGAAAGGGAATTGAAGATATAGATTGAGGAGCAAAGGGCAACTGGAATTCCTGTGTCCACAAAGATGGTTCAGCATGAGGGAAGAAGAATTGCTGATGAAAAAGAAGTTACTGATTTTAAAGGAGGATACAATTGGTGCTTCAGGTTCATGAAATGGAATGGACTAAGCATACGTACACACACCAGACTTGCCCAAAAGATGCCCGAAAGTTATGAGCAGAAGGTACTTGAATTTCATCGTTTTGTCATTCAGTGTCGGAAGACACATCAGTTTGAGTTGGGACAGATTGCAAATATGGACAAAGTCCCCCTCAATTTGATGTCCCAAGTAACAGAACTGTTGATAAGAAGGAGGTGAAAACTGCAACTGTGAAGACAAGTGGACATGAAAAGAGCCATTATACAGTTGTTCTAGCTTGTTGTGCCGACGGAACCAAGCTGCCTCCTATGCTGATTTTAAAACGCAAAACAATGCCAAAAGACATTCCTCGAGGAGTGATTGTCCACATTCACGACAAGGGTTGGATGGATCAGGATGGGATGAAGATCTGGTTTGAGAAAGTTTGGAGCAGGAGACCACGCAAACCTGCCCTATTGGTGCTTGATCAGTTCAGGGCACACATAACAAAAAATACAAAGAAGATTGCTGCAGAGCAAAAAGCAAAACTTGCCGTCATACCTTGACATCCCAGCTCCAACCACTTTGTGTCAGCATTAACAAACCCTTCAAAGCTGACATGAGACGAATGGAACCAATGGATGAAGTCTTCTGGGGACAATTTTACACCAGTAGGAAGAGTGAAGAAACCAACTATAGGAGAAGTTTGTACCTGGGTGAAAAGATCCTGGGATAATATCAAGATTCAGATCGTTGTCAAGTCATTTAAGAAGTGTGGTATTTCAAATGCCATAGATGGAACTGAGGACGAGGCAATATATGAAGACAGTGATTCGTCATCAGACACAGATGAGGACAAGCTAATGGATGGGAGTTTTGACAGTGATGAGCTGTATGAATTTTATGATGAATAAAACTTGAGTTCAATAACTTTATGTAATACATTTTTTTTCAAATTTCGAGCCCCAAAATCAAGGTGCGTCTTATACATGGGGAAATACGGTAAGTCTTCTTCAACTGCAAAAAAAAAATAATAACAATATATAAAATCCTTTTTTGAAATACCAAAGCAACTCATTGTGAGAGTAGCAAATGTTCAGATTTATACCTTACACAAAAAAAAAAAAAAAAAACTATTACTTTATTGATTTCTAACAAGCATTTGAATTAATATCTTAATTAATAGCAACAAACTGATAGAAATACTGACTAGCAAAAATACGGACACAGAAATAATAAACTTAAATAGATACTGTTCAAGACACCAATGCGATAGTGCAAAAAGAATCAACAATAGAGAGCCTGAAAACAAAAAATGGGGTAATGCAAGGATGTCCCATTTTACCATTTCTTCAATATTTATTTCAATGAAATAAATATTAATCTAATTCAGTAATAGATGAAGAGGAAGGAATCAACATGAATGGATATAATATAAACCACATAAAATAGTGTTGATATCATCCTAACAGCAGATAGAAAAAAACAATACAATAAACCTCACAAATAAACTATACAGAACTAGTAACGAAAACAAAATGATAATAAACAAAAACAGAAAGGAAAGAAATAAGTGATTAAAACAGACTTATATGGGCAGCCCATGAGCAAGAAAGTTGATTATTTGGATACATTACTAATCAGAAATTATATAACACTAAAACTATTAAAGACAGAATAGTTACTGGTCTTCTGTGACCAAGTTGGAAAAAATCTGTTAAAGTGGAAAAGAAAAATTTCTAATCAACTCAAAATAAAACTATATCAATTATTCATAATACGAAGATAGTCTTTTATAGATAAGAATCTTGAAGATTAAATCAAAAGAACAGAAATCATTGACATTTAAAACAAAGTGCCCAAAGAAGGCTAAGAAAACAAAATGGACAAAGGAGAAAAAAAAAAAAAAAACCCCTAATCTGTCACAGAGAACAAAATTTCACACAGAAAACAAAAAGCAATGCAGGTACACCAACAGAGATACACATATATATATCAGGTTTTAAACTATATAGCAGAAAGGAAAATAGCATTAGCATTAGTAGAGGCATATGATGCAAGAAAGCAAGCTTATTCAGCATCAGCCAAAAAAAAACAAAAAAAAACACACCGCTCCCATTTCACCCCTCCGTTCGCTCGAAATACCTGTCCAGTTGAGCCTTAAATTTGTTTAGACTATCAACTTCAACAACAAGTGATGGAAGTCGGTTCCACCAACCAACCAACCAACCACCCGCCGGCCAAAGGCAAATTTCCGCACATCTATCCAACATCCGTCCTTCCTCAATTTGAATTTATGTCCTCTGAGCTGATTATTCTGAGCAAGATGAAGAATCCCATTGGCATTGAGCATGCTCAAACCATTCAAAGCCTTATACACCTCTATCAGATCACCTCGCCGGTGCCTAGTCTCCAGACTCTGTAATTTGCAAAACTTAAGCCTTTCTTCGTAAGAGCAACCCTTGGTTCCATTCACTAATCTTGTTGCCCTTCTCTGTACCCGTTCCAGCAGCTCTACATCCTTCTTGAAAGCCTCCAGACCTGTATACAGTACTCAAGATGTGGCCTAACCATTGCCTTATACAAGGGAATAATCACCTCCTTATCCCTGCTAGAAAAATTCCTGTATTTCATTGAAAAGACACCATGAGCTACTCTTGCAGCTCGTCTGCACTGCTCAGAGAACTTCATATCTGCCTGCACAATTACCCCCAGGTCCTTTTCATTCTCCACCACTGTCAGTGTAGTACCGCAGAGTTGATACGTTGCTCTGGGGTTACTGTTTCCCATATGTAGTACTTTACATTTGTCAATGTTAAACTTCATTTGCCACCTCTCAGCCCATCTGTTCAACCTTTCCAGATCCTGTTGCAGCAGCATAGTGTCAGAGGTGTCCTTAACAACCCTGCCAACCTTTGTATCATCTGCAAACTTGGACATTAAACTTGATATCCCATCATCAATATCATTCATAAACACCGAAAACAACAACGGACCCAACACTGAACCCTCAGGAACTCCACTAATAACATTAGTCCACGTTGAGCAGTGTCCATTGATTACCACTCTCTGTCTTCTGCCACTCAACCATCCCCTTATCCATAGCAGCAATTTGCCTCCAATGCCACACTGCTCCAATTTGTGCAGCAGTCTTCCGTGTGCAACAGTATCAAAAGCCTTTCTAATATCCAAATATATAATATCAAAGTTATTCCCTGCATCCAGTTCTTTTGTGACTACATCATAGTATCCAATCAAATTGGTCAGGCAAGACCTGCCCTTAACAAAACCATGCTGCGTCTGAGCTATAACTTAATTCTTGTCTAGATGATCCTGCAGTGCTTCTTTAACCAGTGCCTCCATTAATTTACCTGGAACAGAAGTTAAACTAACAGGTCTATAATTACTTGTGTCAGCCTTTGATCCTCCTTTGTGAATTGGGGTTACATTTGCACATCTCCAGTCTATGGGTACCTCCCCTGAGTCCAAAGAAGCTCTCATAATTATGGCTAGGGGTTTGCTTATTTCCTTTGCTGCCTCCTTTAATATAACTGGATAGATCCCATCCACCCCAGGTGCCTTTTTTATGTTTATCCTCAACAATCTCTCCTCCACTTTCCTCTCAGTTATTACAAAATCATCCAGCTGACTGCCAATGTTTACTTTACCTACATCATTCTCCTTCCTGAATAACTCCTCATGCGTGAATGTAGATGCAAAATACTCGTTTAGATTGTTAGCCACCTGAGCAGGATCCTCAACTGTTGAACCATCAATATCCAGTGGACCAATCTGATTCATCCCTTTCCTTCTTGAGTTTAAATAGGTAAAGAACTCTTTTCTGTTTTTCTTTCCATCCTTTGCCAAGGATTTTTCGTAGTCTGCCTTTGCCTGCCTAATCTCCTTTGTGACTTGGTTACAGACCAACTTATATCTATCATAGGCTTCCATGTCACCCATTAATTTGTATGTATCCCATGCATTTTTCTTCTCTGCCACATGTCTCATTAGTTCATCTGACAACCATTTAGGCCTAAACATTGAACAATATTTCTTAGTTGGTATGTAAAGCCTGGTAGCCTCCAAGATTAGTTCCTTGAATGCTTCCCATTTTGAGTTTGCTGTTGGTAACATCATCAGTTGGTCCCACTGTATAGAATTTAAATACTGTTTCAGACCATCATAGTCGCCTTTACGAAAACAAAAACCCTTCCCTTTACCTCTGATGGTAGTTACCTCCTTGAGTAAATCCCACTTCAACACACTGTGATCACTGCCACCTAGTGGTTCATTTATCTGCAGATTCTTAATGCATGAAGAATCACTACTGATAATCAGATCAAGAGTATTGCTCCCTCTTGTTGCCTCATGAACATGCTGATGTAGGAAACAATCATCCAATAAATCCACAAAAGCCTTGCTAGTGTGCGAGTGACCAACCCACAAATTCCAGTCAATATCTGGGAAATTAAAATCCCCCATTATAAGACTCTCTGATTTACTGGTCCACTCTATTTCCCTGTACAATATCTTATTATACTCATCAGAGTCATTAGGCCTATAGCACACTCCTACTCTCAATTTTGATTTCACTATGCTTATGTCACACCAAACTGACTCGACACTGCCCTGTCCATCGATGTCGACTGGCTTCACTTCCTTGGACTTTATGTGTTTCTTAACTAATAGCATAACCCCTCCTGTCCTGTCTATCCTTTCTATACACATTGTATTCCCCAAATTCCAGTTCCGCCTTCCTTATATCTGTGTGACACCACGTCTCTGATATCCCAACAGTATCTGCCTTTGATGTTTTGAGCAATACCTCAAATTCATCAAATTTATTTACCAAACTCCTAGCATTGGTGTACACGCAGGTATACATGCACCTGTTTCTATTCTTGGCTACCCTAACACAACCCTGTGTTTACTTGTACCGCAATGACTCCCAGCAGTCTCTGAAATATCCTGCATCTTGTTTTTCAGAGAAACCAAGAATAGACTTGGTTTCTCAAAAACCAAATGAATAATGATAAATGAACAGATGAATGACAAAATATTTAAGAAAGTGGCAAAAGATGGCTGGAATGACTGAGTGGGATGGGGTGGATAGCAGTTTCAATACTTGCAAATAACCAAACAACAACAAAAGCAATCATAAAGAGGCCTATCAGATTGCATGGTTGGTAATGAGTTTGAAAATGTGTAAGATGTTTGTGGATAACAGATTAAGAGCTTATATTATAAACTTAAGAATCACCCTATACAATGAACTTAACCACTATTTAGAGAAAGGTATGAAAAAATTTTAAATTGTTCACTTTTGTGATGGCATGTTAATTTTTAATTTTTTATCAGCACAACTGCAAAATATCCATTTTTTTATATTGAAAACATATATTTTTAATTTTTAAAATAAATCTCATTCTGACACACTTTACACATGCACCCATATTTAGCATTAGCATTAGCAAAAGCACATGACACAAGAAAGCAAGCTTATATAGTATCAGCCAAAAAAACCTTATTTCACCTATCCACTCGCTCCAAATGTTTGTCAGTTTATACTTTGAATCTATTTAAGCTATCAACTTCTACAGCGAAAGATGGAAATTTGTTCCAGCAATCAACTACCCGCTGGCTAAAGGCAAACTTCCGCACATCTATCCTACAACCGTCTTTCCACAATTTGAATTTATGCTCTCTCAGGCGATTATTCTGAGCAAGAGGAGGAATCCCATCAGCATTGAGCAGGCTCAAACCATTCAAGGCTTTATACACCTCAATCAGATTACCTTGCAGGTGCCTAGTCTCCAGACACTGTAATTTGCAAAACTTAAGCCTTTCTTCGTAAGAGCAACCCTTTGTTCCATTCACTAATCTTGTTGCCCTTCTCTGTACTCGTTCCAACAGCTCTACATCCTTCTTAAAATGAGGCCTCCAGACCTGTATATAGTACTCAAGGTGTGGTCTGACCATTGCCTTATACAAGGGGATAATCACTTCCTTATCCCTGTTAGAAAAATTGCTGTATATCATTGACAAGACACCACGAGCTACTCTTGCAAACCGTCTGCACTGCTCAGAAAACTTCATATCTGCCTGCACAATTACCTCCAGGTCCTTTTCATTCTCTACCACTGTCAGTGTGGTACCACAGAGCTGATACGTTACTCTGGGATTACTGCTTCCCATATGTAGTACTTTACATTTGTCAATGTTAAACTTCATTTGCCATCTTTCAGCCCATCTGCTCAACTTTTCTAGATCCTGTTGCAGCAAGATTCATCCCCTTCCTTCTAGAGTTTACATAAGTAAAGAACTCTTTGCTGTTTTTCTTTGCATCCTTTGCCAAAGATTTCTCGTAATCTGCCTTTGCCTGCCTAACCTCCTTTGTAACTTAGTTACAGACCAGCTTATATTTATTGTAGGCTTCTGTGTCACATGATAATTTATGTGTGTCCCATGCATTTTTCTTCTCTGTCATATGTCTAATCAGTTCATCTGACATCCATTTAGGCCTAAATCTTGAACAATATTTCTTTGTTGGTAAGCCTAGTAGCTTCCAAGATTAATTCTTTGAATGCTTCCCATTTTGAATTTGCTGTTGGTAACATCATCAGTTGGTTACACTGTATAGAATTTAAATACTGTCTCAGACCACCGTAGTCACCTTTACGAAAGCAAAACCCTTCCCTTTACCCTTGATGGTAGTTACCTCTTTGAGTAAACCCCACTTCAGCACACTGTGATCACTGCCACCTAGTGGTTCCTTTATCTGCAGATTCTTGATGCATGAAGAATCATTACTGATAATCAGATCAAGAGTATTATTCCCTCTAGTTGCCTCCCGAACATGCTGATATAGAAAACAATCATCCAATAAATCCACAAAAGCCTTGCTAGTGTGTGAGTAAACCAACCCACAAATTCTAGTCAATCTCTGGAAAATTAAAATCCCCCATTATAAGACACTAATTTACTGGCCCACTTTATTTCTCTGCACAATTGCTCATTATACTCATCAGATTCGTTACGCCTATAACACACACTTACTCTCATTTTCTCTTTCCCAGTGCTTACGTCACACCAAACAGGCTCACCATTGCATTGTCCACCAACATGAATTGGATGCACTTTCTTAGATTTTATGTGTTTCTTAACTAACAGCATAACCTTCCTCCCTTCCTGTCCTGTCTATCCTTTCTGTACACATTGTACTCCCCAAATTCCAGTTCTGCACTGCTTAAGTCTGCGTGACACCATGTCTCTGATATCCCAACAATATCTGCCTTTGATGTCTTGACTAGCACTTCAAGCTCATCGAATTTATTAACTATACTCCTAGCATTGGTGTACATACAAGTATACGTGCACCTGTTTCTACTCTTTGTTATCCTAACACAGCCCATGTATTTACTTGTTCCACTATGACTCCCAGCAGTCCTGGAAATTCCCATTGCCTTGCTTTCCAGGCTGCTGCTGAATTGCATTTCAATAGAAGCAGTGCAAGAATCACTTTTACCTCTGCCAGCGGCTACTGTTAAACTATTAGTCCGTGTATCCCCCCCCCAAGCTAGCAGTTTTCTGACCCACCTAACTCTGCCTCGATAGTATCAGCAAATATTTTTGCACCCTTTTTATTTAAGTGTATTCCATCCCTGTAGAAGCAGTCTCTTCTGTTAACAAGCACAGACCAGGCTAAGAAAAATTCTATCCCTTGAGCCTTGCACAATCTCTCGAGGGCCAAATTGATCGACAACGCTCTCATCATATACTCCCTCCTATCGTGTCTGGGCAGAATTGCACACTTTCAAATTCAGTCCTAACTCAGGGCTTTTTTTCAGCATCGTCTTCTACTTGTTAAATAATTCTACCGGTCTCATACTCTTAATATCATTATTGCCTATGTGTACAACAATATCACCCTTTGTGCTCTTAAAGGATGATATCTGCCCTTCAACGTGATCAACCTTTGCTTCTGGCAGACATACCCTGGTTCTATTCCATCTATCCTTTTTGCACAATATGTTACCCATTTCCTTGACAATAGAATCACCTACAACAACTAATTCCTTTGGGACCAGCACATTCTGCCTTTGGGGTTGCTGCTGTGTTGCGTGATGTTCAAGTGCAAGCTCTGGCATTGATGTGGGCAGCTGAGAGCTAGATGGGGCCCTCAATTTAAACCCTAGAGGGCATCCACTCTGTCCTTCAAGCTCTCATATAAGCCCATAACAATGCCAAGATGGCACCTGATTTCCTCGCACTCCTTACATCGTGCGCACACACACAAAGACATTCCCCTTGGCAATATCATGTCCTGTTCCTGATTGCTCCACAGACATCAAACAAGCAGTGCATTTCAATAGACTGTTATTCAGAGGACAACTGTCCCCCTCAGTTCTCCCCTGAGCCACAGCACTTCCCACTAGTTTGAGCCTTTTGCTTTGCTACTCTGGTCTGAGTCATGATTTCTATATTCAAGTTCAATAAAATTCCAATACAAAATATAACCCTAAACCTATATTCCAATGCAGTTATAACACTATAATATATGTATTTCGGTATCGAATATTATCTCCGAGTTACGTTATATGACTTTCTTATCCACTGTTAACTTATATGTATCATTTCACGACACCACGCTTGTAATAACTAGGTCGCTATATTTATTTAGTTAAAAAAGTACAATTCAATTGACAACGAAATTTAATAAGATTAATAAATTTTACTGATTAATTGATACTACTATACTCGCTATCTAGTTTTCTGTTAAACCTTACGCTAGCACACGTTGTATCGTATAACAATGGCAACAAGTTACGAATGGTTAATCTACGGACACGAGGTATTATTTGCTTTCCAAATCGCACTATCTAAATTCAAAATAATCCAAGGAGCTTGACTAGGTCTATAAGCTACTTATAGAAAATAATTTAATCTAACAATTAAGTCAATAAAGCGGCTAAGTATAATTAAAAACTTTGCGTTTGTGGCAGCTGCAAAACCTGTCCACACGTGGATTTGATACCCTTACCGATAATAAGTAATAACCTATAAAATCTCTATCTAAATTCAATTTAAACTAAAGTATTGTTACTAGGAATATAAAGCAACTCTAAAAAATAAATTAATATGCCAATTTAAGTCAATAAAAAAGCAAAAACTTCTCTATTTGCTGGAGCCGTAAAAACTTCGCCTGTTCACCTGTACTCTCGCACCCACTCCTTTGGTGCAAGAGTACATGTGAACAGGAACATTTAGGTATTATCTTCACTATTAGCAAGCGAAACTTGAGAGAAACAAATAAAAAACCGTACTCTGCACTGACTGCTGACTAGTGCCTTACTGCAGACAAACAACCTTGGATACAAGTGGGTGTTTCTGTTTGCTTGCTTCAGATCAAAGGTTAGGATAGCCCCCGGCTTTTATTGGACCAGCGGATATTGCTAATTTCAAATTCTTGCTTTGAAGTGCATGATAATTATATGCAAGAATGGCTTCAATAAGTCCAATAAAAACTTTCCTTTTATTATTTTTTGTGGTGAAACTTCTATAACAAAAGAATTATGACACAGATTGAAAGTCAAACCAATAATGAAAGAATTGAAATATTCACACTGACATCATTTTAATAGGTATTTTTGTTTTAAAATTTAAGATTACTTTGGTGGACATTTATCACCAATGCACCTGGAAAAGGGTTAAAATAACAATGAAACCGTTTAAAAAATTCCACGAGTCATCTAACTGAAGTGATGGTAACAGTTAAATAATGGTACTTGTTCTTTCTTCAAAAAAGTTCTGCTTTGTAAAAATTAACCTTTTCTTCCTAACTGCATATTAATTCACTATTTCTTAAAATGGGATATGAGAAATCTTAAAGATGTTTGGAGAGTAAAAGACTGTCAGGAATAAAGAAAAGAACAGAAATATTTGTCATCACAGCAGTGAAATAGCAGAAAAATTACTTTAGAAATCATGGCTTAAATGGTAAAAAAATAAATAAATAATTAAAAAAACCATCTTAATTTTAACCCTGAGAATATTCGAAAAATCAGCAAAAAGAAAAAATTAAAAATTGTTAATTTTTTTGATGTCATCTTTATTTTCAATCTTTACTGAACACAACTGCGAAAAATCCATGTTCTACATTAAAAAACATATAATTTTAATTATTAATTTTTGAAATTAAAACTCCCCACAGACCTGTCAGCAACTGAATGCAAAATTAAAACCTGATTTAAACTGCAAATTTAAAAAATGCTTCAACAAATGCTGCAATCAGATACCAGCCTGTAAATAACAGGAATGCTTGCTGCATGAAACATGAAACACACACATCAAGAGAGTGTGAAGAAATCAGGTGCCAACTCAGCATTCTGATGGGCATCTATGAGAGCTTGAAGAGTAGGGTAGTGCCCTCAAAAGAATTAAAATTGGGCCCATCAAGCTCTCAACCTGCCCAACTTAATGCCAAACCTCACTCCTGTGTGTCAGGCAACACAGTGGCAATCTTCAAGGCAGAATGTGCTGGTCCCACAGCAGCTAGTTATTGTCAGTGACTCTATTCTCAGAGAAACAGGAAATATAGTGTAAAAAGGATAGGTGGAATAGGACCAGGGTGTCTGCCAGGCACAAAAGATGACAATATTGTAGAGCAGATATCTTTTAAGGGCACAAAAGATGATGTTGTTGTACACATTGGCACTAATTTAACTGTTAGCATTCATGGCAAGCAGACATGCTTCATTGTGCTCTTCACAGCGATTTGAGATTAGAGGGGATTAGTGAATCTGATTGGGATTAGAGAGGTTGGATTGCTTTTAAATAGTTTATTTAATATATTGTAAATTTTTGTAATCTTTGTACTGTAATATTGTATTGTAATTCTTGAATTCAGTTCACCAATTTGGAATCCTCACACAAAGACCTTAATTAACAAAATTGAAGCAGTACAGAAAACTTTTGTCCGTTACCTTATGTTCCGTAATCCTCTATTTTCCAAATGATTATTGTTCATCTGATATCCTTAATAAAATCAACTTCAATGTTCCTTGTAGAAAAGTCAGGAATCCTACACTGCTCTGCCTTGACTCTGCTACCACTGAATTTATGAAGTTCAGTCCACTGAACGGAATCAGCAAATGACACTCTGATTGACTTTTTTGACAACTCTCAATCACTGATGAACTCCATCCACAAGTTTGCCTCTTCTCTTGAACTGCAAAGTGACTAGCTCTCATCTAATTATTGCAGTTTATTATTTGTTTATTATTTTTCTATTCTCTAATTAATTTATTTATTATTTGTTTTACCAGTAACTCAATGCATACCTCTTTTGGAGATATGATTTTAATATTTGAATCTATATTAATTTTTATCTTCCTGTTGGATTTCTTATTATTGTTATCGACTCTGTTCATTGTTCTGCTCTCAGATACACTGTTAATGGTTACCTGTTGTGTATCTTGTTATTAATAAAAATAAAAAATAAAATATTTTATTTTTTATTTCATACATATACGAGGGGAGTTTGACGACGTTTCATTAAGCTGTTGAGAATAAGGGCCTAGGCAACTAAGGTCATAAGGTAGCAGAATATAGTGTATCTCAAGTGGTGTGTATATTCTATAGCCAGATTTACTGGAAGAAAGCTAAGCATAGACTGTACATAAATTACAGCCAGAATTAAAATTTATATTATTGGAAGAAAAGTAAGATGCATCAAGGTGTAAACTTCCAAATGATTATTGTTCAGAATCTAATCTTCTTGCATTACGGTAACTTAACTTAATGCATACCTCTTTTGTACATATGATTTTAATATTTAAATCTATATCAATGTTTATCTTCCTGTTGGATTTCATATTATTGTTATCAACTCTGTTCATTGTTCTGCTCTCAGATACACAGTTAATGGTTACCTGTTGTATCTTGTTATTAATAAAAAAAAAAAAAGTTTATTTTGATATAAGTGTTTTTTTCCTGTAATAGTTTGTAAATTTAATTTTTGTAACATAAATATAATTTTTTTAAAAGTTGCATTCTGTATTATTTAATAGATTTAACAATGGCTGTGACAAGATCCACTTTGAGGTTAGAGGGTATCATGACTCATATGGAAATAGCTGATGGCAATCTCCAGGTGAATCATGATTTCATCCTTTGCAGAATGTGTGGCATGTATTCCAAGGTCAACCTAGTTGATAATCATAGCTCACCTGGCAATTATTTTCTTTGTCATCATTGTATGGAGGTACCGATCTAAAGTTAAAATTTGGTGCATTGCTAGAAGAATGAGTCACTGAAAAAACAGGTACCTACACTATAGAGTAATATAACTAACAGTTCATCAGGGACCCAAGACTCTAGTAATTTTCTAAGTGATGCACTCCCGATTCAGGCTCCAGAGAAGAATAACCAAGTGCAAACTGTTCTGGTTCAGAAGGACTTTGTTCTATTAGAAGACTCCATTGTCAGGGAAACGGGGAATATTTTTTGTAATAAGGATAGGTGTACTAGACACCATAGTATGTCTGCTGGGAGCAACTATTAGTGATGTCACCAACAGACTGTCAGATTTTAAGTGGGGTAAAGAGAATATTATTATTCATGTGGGGCCTAATGGTGTTAAGCATACGTAATCTGGCAATTTGTTAGACAAATTATAGGACCATGCTGAAGAAATGCTGAGAGTTAGGTCACAATGTCTATGTGTCTGCAATTCTGCCCAGACATGATAGAAGGGATTATATGCTGAAACCTTGTGCATTAACTCAAGACTCAAAGGGCTCTGCAAGGCTTTGGGGGGGGAGGGGATTTTATCAGCTTGGCCCGCACTTACTTGTAGGTAGAAGGAATCTGTTTTGTAGAGATGGGATACATTTAAACAAAGGTGGTGCAAGGGTTTTTGCCAGTATTATTGAGGATACCTTAAGGGTTCAGAGAAACTGTTAGTTTGGGGGGAACAAGGGTAATATAGATACGCATTTATTGACGTTAGCGGGTAGCTAACGTAAGTGAAGCAAGCTTAAATAACTTCAAGGGGTAGTGTCAGGGTGGTTAACTATACAAGAACACTAAGTCTTAACTGTTTATATAGTAATGTCAGAAGTGTTGTAAATAAAATGAGTGAATTTGAACTGCCGGTTAGGATAAACAACACTGACATAATAGGGCCTATGGAAATGTGGTGCCACCAGGAGATAGGGCATGACAAGTTTCAGTACGGTATGTAAAATGTATTTAAGAAGGATAGGGCAGATAGAAGGGGTGGTGGAGTCATGCTTCTTATCAAAAGCAGCCTGAGCGCAATGAAAGCTTTCTCGGATTCAAGCGCTTCGTATGCTAGTATAGAATCTGTATTGTGTGAGATAGTCGGAAGCAAAGGTATAATGAGAATGGGAGTAATCTACAGGCCAGGTGATTGTGAAGATTATGATGAGAGCCTTTACATGCAAATGGAATGGGCAATTAAGCATGAATGTCATATTATGGGCGATTTTAATTTGCCTCTAGTTGATTGGAGCAAATGGGAAGGAAATTCTACATGGGGGACAAAATTTTTAAATCAACTAGATGATTGTTATTTGTATCAACATGTTAGAGAAAGTACTAGGGAAAAGAATTTTCTAGACCTGATCATCACCCATGAACCAGACAACATAACATGGCTGACAGTACAGGATCCAGTAGCAGGAAGTGATCACTGAGTTCTACAGTGGATGATGAAAAGAGAGGTAGCAGTAGTTAAAGGCAAAGGAATGGGTTATAATTTCAGAAAAGGAAATTATGATGTCTTAAGGTGCTACATGGCTTCTATTAACCTGGGTAGATATTGCACACAGAGAGAGAATACAATTGAATTATGGTATACCTTTAAAACATTAATCACAGAAGCCTTGAATGCATATATACCATTAAAAAATACTCCACAGAACGGTTTCAAGTTGGATGAATAATGAAGTTGCCAGATTACTTGAGCAGAAAAAGACAACATGGAAAAGTTACAGAGCAATAAAAAGTACTGAAGCCTATAACATCTATAAATTGATCTGCAATAGTGCCACAGAAAAGGTTAGGCTGGCAAAGGCAGATTAGGAGAAATCGCAGGTAAACAGAGCAAAGTGTGGGGATAAGGAATTCTTCACATATATTAGTGAAAGGAAGAGGACAAACCACATCAAACAACTTTTGTAATGGATGTGGGACAATATTAGACACCCCAGTTAATGTTGCAGATGATCTCAACAATTACTTTGCATCGATATTTACAAAAGAAAACCCCTTTATGTCAATGAGAAATTCTGGGAGTGAAGTTGAAAAATATGCAATTAATGATACGGAAATTTCACATGATTATTTAATGAAAAATACTTGAGCCTACAGGTGAGTAAGGCAATTGGGGTTGATGGCATATATACCCCATAATTTTAAGGGAGGCAGCAAGTGAGTGCATTGAACCATTGAGGCTAATTATGAGAGAATTACTAGACTCAAGAGAGATTCCGTTGGATTGGAAAAGTGCCAATGTATCTTCAATATATAAAGGTTTGTTTGTTTGTTTGTTTTGTTTTTTTTAGGAGCATTAGCAGCTAATGCCATATTGCTCCGGGATATGCGGTGGTCATTCCCCGACCTTTCTGCATCCTCCGTATTTGGTGGTGATGGGCTCGAACCCCGGTCTAATCAAGAAGCGTGTGCTACGCACTGCTGCTCCTTCCCACCTGGCTACTGAGGCGCCTATTATATATAAAGGCAGTTCTAAGAGTGAAGTGGGAAATTACCGACCTATCAGTCTAACTTCAATATTAGGGAAAATCATGGAGGCAATGATCAACGATGGAATTCAGGATCATTTAGATAGAAATGGAATTTTGAAGGATACACAGCATGGTTTTGTAAAGGAAAAATCCTGTTTAACAAATCTGGTTAGCTATTGACGGGCACTCATGAGTTAGATTTAAGGAATAATTTCGACATTGTTTATTTAGATTTCAGCACAGCATTTGACTCAATCCCACATCAGCGATTACTTTATAATCTGAAACAGGTTGGAATCACAGGGAAAATCCTTAGATGGATAGCAGGATGGCTTCAGAGCAGAAGGAAGAGGGTTGTGATAAATGGTTATGCCTCAGATTGGATTAATGTAAGAAGCGGGGTTTCCCCAAGTCCTGGGATCACTGTTGTTTTTGATTTTCATAAATGACATCGATGAAGGGATTGAGAGCACAATATCTAAATTGTAGATGATGTAAAGATTGGCAGAGTAGTCAAGATTATAGCAAAGGAGAGCTTATTAAGAGTGACATAGATAAACTTCAGAGATTAGCATTAGTAGAGGCATATGATGCAAGAAATTGAATTCATTTAAGCTATCGACTTCCATAACAACAGATGGAAGTTTGTTCCAGCAATCAACTACCTGCTGGCTAAAGGAAAATTTCTGCACATCTATTCTACAACTGTCTTTCCTCAGTTTGAATCTATGCAAGAGAAAGAATCCCATTATAATTGAGCCTGCTCAATCCATTCAAGGTCTTATACACCTCAATCAGATCACCACGCAGGTGCATAGTCTTCAGAAGCTGCAATTTGCAGAACTTAAGCTTTTCTTCCAAAGAACACCTCTTTGTTCCATTCACTAATCTTGTTGCCCTTCTCTGTACTTGTTCTAGCAACTCTACATCCTTTCTAAAATGAGGCTTCCAGACCTATATGCAGTACTCCAGGTGTTGCCTGACCATTAGCTTATACAAGGGGATAATCACCTTATCCCTGCTCGCAAAATTCTAGTATATCATTGACTGCACTGCTCAGAAAACTTCATATTTGACTGCACAATTACTCCCAAGTCTCTTTCATTCTCCACTACCCTGAATGTAACATCACAAAGTTGGTACATTTCTCTCGGGTTACTGCTACCCATATGTAGGACTTTGCATTTGTGAATGTTAAACTTCAGTTGACATTCTCAGCCGATCTGCCCAACTTTTCCAGATCCTGTTGCAGCATCATACTGTCATTACTGCTATTAACAACCATGACAACCTTTGCATAATCTGCACTTTGACATTAAGCTTGATACACCATCAATATCACTGATAAATATACAAAACAACAATGGGCCAGACACTGAACTCTGAGGTTATTTGTTATTTTGATATTTAGGAGCATTAGCAACTAAGGCCATATTGCTCCCGGGATATGCGGTGGTCATTCCCTGACCTTTCCGCATCCTCCATATTTGGTGGTCATGGGCTCAAACCCCGGTCTAATTAAGAAGTGTGTGCTATGCACCGCTGCTCCTGCCCACCTGGCTACGGAGGTGCTGAACCCTGAGGGACACCATTAATAACATTAGTCCACATAGAGCAGTATCCATTGATTACCACTCTCACTTCTTCCACTCAACCATCCTTTTATCCATTGTATCAACTTGCCCTTAATGCCATACTGCTCCAATTTGTAGAGTGGTCTTCCACGTACAATAGTATCAAAAGCTTTTCTGAAATCCAAGTATATGATATCAAAATTATTTTTTACATCCAGTTCCTTTGTGACCACATCATAGTATCCAATCAAATTGGTCAGACAAGACTTCCCCTTAACAAACCCATGTTGTGTTTGAATTATTACTGCTGTCTTGTCAAGATGATCCCTGCAGTGCTTCTTTGACCAGTGACTCCATTATTTTCCCTGGAACAGAAATTAAAATAACAGGTCTGTAATTACTCGTGTCACCCTTTAATCCCCCCTTTGTGAATTGGAGATACATTTGTACACCTCCAGTCCGTGGGAACTTCCCCTGAGTCCAAGGATAATCTCCTAATTATGGCTAAGAGTTTGCTTGCTTCCTTTAATATAACTGGATAGATCCCATCTACCCCAGGTGCCTTTCTTATGTTTAACTTCAACAATTTCTCCTCCACTTTGCTCTTATTTATTACAAAATCATTTAACTCCCTGTTAGAGTTTGATAAACATCTGGCCCTCTCTTCCTTGAATAATTCCTCATGTGTGAATGTAGATGCAAAATACTCATTTAGTTTGGCAGCTATCTGAGAATGATCATCTACAGTCAAACCACTGATATCAAGTGGACTAATCTGATTCATTTCCATCCTTCTAGCATTTACATAAGTAAAGAAGTCTTTGCTGTTTTTCTTTGTGTCCTTTGCCAAAGATTTCTCATAATCTGCCTTATCTTGCCTAACCTCCTTTGTGACTTGATTACAGACTAGCTTGTAATATAGCTTGTACTATAGGCTTCTGCGTTGCCTGACCATTTATGTGCATCTCATGCATTTTTCTTCTCTGCCATGAGTCTCATTAGTTCATCTGACATCCATTTGGACCTAAACCTAGAACAGTATTTCTTAGTTGGAACAAAAAGCCTAGTATCTTCCAAAATTAATTCCTTGAATGCTTCCCATTTAGAATTTGCTGTTGGTAACATCATCAGTTGGTCCCACTGTATAGAACTGAAAAAATCTCTGAGACCACTGTAGTGACCTTTACCAAAGCAAAAACCCTTCCCGTTACACCTGATGGTAATTACATATTTAAGTAAATCCCTCATCAGTACACTGTGATCACTGCCACCTAGTGGTTCTTTTATCTGTAAATTCTTAATGCATGAATAATCACTCCTGATAATCAGATCAAGAGTGTTACTCTCTCTTGTTGACTCTCTAACATGGTACTGTAGAAAACAATCATCCAATAAATCTGCAAAAGCCTTGCTAGTGTGAGTGACCAACCCACAAGTTCCAGTCTATATCTGGGAAGTTAAAATCCCCCATTATGGTACTTCAAATTCATCAAATTTATTTACTATACTCCTAGCATTGGTGTACATGCAAGTATACATGCACCTGTTCTTACTTAGTTACTCTAACACAGCTCATGTATTTACTTGTTTCATAACTCCCAGCAGTTCCTGAAATCCCCAGCAACTTGCTTTCTGGGCTGCTGCTCATTCCAACAGAAGCAGTGCAAGAACCATTTACACCTCTACCTGTGGCTACTGTTAGTCTATTAGTTTGTGAATCCCCCCCCCAAGCTAGCAGTTTCCTACCCACCTAACCTTGCCTCTATAGCATCAGCAAATATTCTTGCACCCTTTCTATTTAAGTGTATCCCATCCCTGTAGAAGCAATCTCTCCTGTTACCTCCGGTTGGTCAGAAACGTGGCAGCTAAGCTTTAATCCAGCAAAGTGCAAGGTCTTACACTTGCATTTTGGGGAACAGCAACCCCAAAATAACTTATACACTTGGTGGAGTTGAACTAAAGTTAGTAGTGGAAAGGGACTTAAGAGTTATGATACAGTCAGACATGAAGTTCTCCAAGCATTGTAGACAGGTTGCAAGGAAGATCCATATAAGGCTATTGTTAGACTACACTTGGAATACTGTGTTTAAATATGGAGACTGTACGTAAAGAAAGACATTGAGGTTCTTAAAACGGTCCAAAGACGGGTAACTCGCCTAGTGAAATCGGCAAAAGGGCATCTATATGAGGAAAGACTGAATATGTGGGTTGCACCGCTTGGAAACTTAGAGGAGACTTGATTGAGGTGTTTAAGGCTCTGAGAGGCAAAAGTAAAATAAAGTGGCAAATGAAGTTTAACATTGACAAACGTAAAGTATTACATATGGGAAACAGTAACCCCAGAGCAACGTATCAACTCTGTGGTACTACACTGACAGTGGTAGAGAATGAAAAGGACCTGGGGATAATTGTGCAGACAGGCTGCAAGAGTAGCTCATGGTGTCTTGTCAATGATATACAGGAATTTTTCTAGCAGGGATAAGGAGGTGATTATTCCCTTGTATAAGGCAATGGTCAGGCCACACCTTGAGTACTATGTACAGGTCTGGAGGCCTCATTTCAAGAAGGATGTAGAGCTGCTGGAACAAGTACAGAGAAGGGCAACAAGATTAGTGAATGGAACAAAGGGTTGCTCTTATGAAGAAAGACTTAAGTTTTGCAAATTACAGTGTCTGGAGACTAGGCACCGGCGAGGTGATCTGATAGAGGTGTATAAAGCCTTGAATGGTTTGAGCATGCTCAGTGCCGATGGGATTCTTCCTCTTGCTCAGAAAAATCACCTGAGAGGGCATATAAATTCAAATTGAGGAAAGACAGATGTAGGATAGATGTGGGGAAATTTGCCTTTAGCCAGTGGGTAGTTGGTTGGTGGAACAGACTTCCATCCCTTGTTGTGGAAGTTGATAGCCTAAATAAATTTAAGGCTCAGTTGGACAGGTATTTCGAACGAATGGAGGGGTGAAATGGGAGTGGTTTTTTTTGGCTGATGCTGCATAAGCTTGCTTTCTTGCACCATATGCCTCTACTAATGCTAATGAATAAGGGCAAAATTTTCACAGTTATAAATAATTCTAGAACTAGGAGCCATAAATTCAAGTTACAGGGGCAGACGTTTAGACTGAATTGCAGGAAGTTGTATTTTATCCAGCGAGTTATAAATTACTGGAATAAGTTATCTACATGAGTGGTAGAGAGTGACAGTTTGGGGAAATTTAAAGATCAGCTGGATAGATACCTATGGGAGGAGGGAAAACATATGTTGTCTATTTCCTTTTCGTTCGTTATTAATTAATTAATTTTATTTTTTATTAATATTATTTTATTCTTTCTTTTTTTTTTTTTGGCTGGTACAGCATAAGCCTTAGGCTTCCTTGCACCATATGACTAATACTAATAACATTAAGAGTAGGAGATCTGTAGATTTACTTAACAAGTACAGGGCAATGTCGAAAAAAGTCGCAAATTACGATTGAATTTCAAAGTGTCTGCAATTCTGCAAAGACACAATAGAAGGAAGTATATGATGAGAGCCTTGTCAATCAATTCAGCCCTGTAGAGGTAGTGCAAGGCTCGTGGGGGTAGAATTTTTTGCAGCGTGGTCTGTGCTTGTTAACAGGTGAGACTGCTTCTACAGAGGTGGGATACACTTAAATAGAAAGGGTGCAAGAATATTTGCTAATGCAATCGAGGTAGTTTTAGGTGGGTTGGAAAACTGCTAGCTTGGGGGGGGGATTCACAGACTAAAAGATTAACAGTAGTTGCAGGCAGAGATGAAAGTGATTCTTGCACTGCTTCTACTGGAACGAACAGTAGCCTGGAAAGCAAGGTGCTGGGGATTTCAAGAACTGCTGGGAGTCGTCATGAAACAAGTAAATACATGGGCTGTGTTAGGGTAACTAAGAGTAAGAACAAGTGCATGTATACTTGCATGTAAACCAATGCTAGGAGTATAGTGAATAAATTTCACTATGCTCCTAGCATTGACATTGACAGAGAATGAATTTGAAGTGATGGTAAAGAAATTGAAGGTAGATATTGCTAGGATATCAAAGACATGGTGTCACACAGATATAAGGAATGCAGAATTGAAATTTGGGAAGTACAATGTGTACAGAAAGTATAGACAGAACGGTAAGGAAGGAGGGGTTATGCTGCTAGTTAAGGAACACATAAAATCTAAGGTAGTGCATCCAGTTGATATGGATGGACAATGCAATGTTGAGTAAGTTTGGGTGACAAACATCGGGAAAGGAAAAACAACAGTAGGAATGTGTTATAGGCCTATTGACTATGATGAGTACAATGAACAACTGTACAGAAAAATAAAGTCGACGACTAAATCGGAATGTCTTATAATGGGGGATTTTAACTTCCCAGATATTTATTGGAACTTGAGGATTGGTAATTCCACACTAGCAAGACCTTTGTGGATTTATTGGATGACTTTTTTCTAGAGTAGCATGTTCGAGAGGCAACCAGAGGGAGTAATACTCTTGATCTGATAATCAGCAGTGATTATTCAGGCATTAAGCATCTGCAGATAAAGGAACCACCAGGTGGCAGTGATCGCAGTGTACTGATGTGGGATTTACTTCTGTGTGATGTAACTATCATCAAGCATAAAAGAAATTTTTGCTTTCATAAAGGTGACTACAGTTGTCTCAGAAAGTTTTTAAATTCAGTACAGTGGGATCAACTGAAAATTCTAAATGGGAAGTATTCCAGAAATTAATCTCGGAAGCTATAAGGCTTTTCATACCAACTAAGAAATACTGTTCGAGGTTTAGGCCCACGTGGATGTCAGATGAACTAATGAGACTCGTAGCAGAGAATTAAAATGCATGGGATTCATATAAATTTTCAGGTGACACAGAAGCCTATGGTATATAAGCTACCATAATCAAGTCACAAAGGAGGTTAGGCAAGTGATGGCAGATTATAAGAAATCTTTAGCAAAGGATGCAAAGAGGAACAGCAAATTCTTTACTTATGTAAACTCTAGAAGGAAGGGGATGAATCAGATTTATCCACGTGATATTGATGGTTCGACTGTTGATGATCCTGCTCAGGTAGCTGACAAACTGAATGAGTATTTTGATTCTGCACACATATCTACAAACATTCACACATGAGGAATTATTTATGAGGAGAATGCCAGAAGTTTATCAAGCTCTAAGATGGAGCTAAAGAATTTTGTAATAACTGAGAGCAAGTGGAGGAAAAATTGTTGAAGATAAGAAAGGCACCTGGGATGGATGGGATCTATCCAGCTTATTAAAGAAGGCAACAAAGGAAGTAAGAAAACCCTTAGCCATAGTTGTACCAGGTTAATACAACTTCTTTCATTCAGCCAGTAGATCAAGGCATTATATCTACCTTTAAAACCCATTACATCAGAAAATTGTTACAATGCATTTTGGAAAAAATTGATTCCGAATTTATTTCAGTAACGGAAGTATGGAAACATTTCTCAATTGTGGAATGTATCAGAATCATAGTTTTATCGCTCAAAGTAAAACTATCAAAGTTAAATGCATGTGGAAAAATGTATGGCCAGAGTCAGTTCATTCAGAAAATATGGTCGAACCGGCAGAAAATGGAATAGGTGCAATAGTAGAACTTACTACGTCGGTAGGAGAGGAAGATTTTGATGACATGACTACCGAAGCCCTCGTGGGTAGCACAGTTGATAGAATCGCTATCCTTCTTACACTGGGTGGAAAATACCTGTGTTCGAATCCCGTAATGACGGGAGGAATTTTTATGGGTCTTTTTCATGCAACAAGGCTGAGTTAGTTGGGCTCAGGCGAGGATAGCATGGTTTTTCTCCCAGAAACTTGGGTTTTTCGTCTATCAAAACAGAAAAATCAAGCTCAGGACACAAGCAATTTATAAACAATATACACGAAGCAACATGGCCTTAGTCACCGATGCTCCTAAAAAAATAAAAAATATATATGATTACTGAAGACGTTCAAGAATTACTGAAAAAAAAAAAGAACATATGAGGGATGTTCTTTTTTTATCAGTAATTCTTAAACATTTTCACCAAATCTGGCGAAGCAGATTTGGTGAAAATGGCATTGGAGGTAAACCACACCAATTCAGAGGATGATAGTGCACATGAAAATTCTAAACTTCCAAATTTTACACTAAAAAGCATACAGGAGGGCCTAAAGTTAGCAGAGCAATTAGGATCTTATTTTTTGAATGCAGATTCTTGAATGAAAGGAGCCCAAAGTTCAAAAGGGAGCTTCAAAAATGCTTAGTTCCATATGATGAAATTCTCAAAGATTTATCAAGCAAAAGCAAAACCAGGTTATTTTTTTTTTTAAAGAGGGCAGAAGATACACGAAATCTAGAATGGTGTATTTTTGTTAGTTTTGTTAAGATTTTGCTAACAAAATAGTGTACTTTTGTTAGCTTTTGGAAAGTAACCCCCAATTTTTGTACTTTTTTCTTAGTCCTGTATAATGCAGTTTCGCACAACATTTTATAGGAACCTAACTACTGTGTTATACGAGGGTTACCTGTACTTAAATTTCAGGAAAGCTTTTGATACTGTTGCACATAAAAGACTGCTGTCCAAATTGGAGAGGTATGGCATTAAGGACATGAGTGCTGCTATGGATAAAGGGATGGCTAATTGGGAGAAGACAGAGTGGTAATCAATGGACACTGCTCTTCATGGACTAATGTTATTTGTGGAGTCCCCCATGGTTCAGTGTTGGTCCATTGTTGTTTTCTTTATTTATCTATGATTTTGATGAGGGCATCAGGTTTGATGTCCAAGTTTTCTGACAATACAAAGGTTTGCAGGGTTGTTAAAGACAGTAATGACAGTAAGCTACTGCAGTTGGGCAGAGAGGTGGCAACTGAAGTTTAACACTGACAAATGCAAAGTGCTGTATATGGGTAGCAGTAACCCCTAGAGTAATGTACCAATGTGGTACTACACTCAAGGTAGTGGAGAATGAAAAAGACTTGGGGATTTTTGTGCAGCCAGATATGAAGTTTTCTGAACAGTGTAGGCAGGTTACCAGAACAGCTTATGGGGTCTTGTCAATGACATACAGAAATTTTGTTAGCAGAGATGAGGTGATTATCCCTTTATACATGGCAGTGATGAGGCTACACTTTGAGTACTGCATACAGGTCTGGAGGCCTCATTTTAAGAAGGATGTAGAGCTGCTGGAACAAGTACAGAGAAGAGACGAGATTGGTGAGGGGAACAAAGGGCTGCTCTTACCAAGAAAGACTTAAGTTCTGCAAATTGCAGCATCTGGAGATTAGGCACCTGTGAAGTGATCTGATTGAGGTGTTTAAGGCTTTGAATGGTTTGAGGAAGCTCGATGCTGATGGGATCCTACCTCTTTGGAAGTTGATAGCTTAAATAAATTCTAGTAAGAACTAGACAAACGTTTGGAACGAATGGATGGGAAGTTTTTTTTTTTTTTTTTTTTTTTGTTGGAGGAAAGCATTAGGCAGTAATGCAAACTTACTATCAATAACTGTAGGATTAGATGCCAATCAACATGTGCATATAATTAAATTTAACTATAAATTTTTTCTAACTGCAATAATTAGCAGACATTTCTGGAATTTTCAGTGGAGAATTCAAATAAAATTTTCAAAAATAGCTATTAGGAGTATATGAAGCACACAAACTTTTGAAGTGTTGTTGAAGTTGAATCGATCCCATACACTCAACTCAGCGTTAAAGCACTTCATTAGCATAAATTTTTAATGATGATAACATATTATATATAAGTATTAAAGAGTATACTCACTTGTTTTTCTTTACCTGTAAAGCGGACAAGCCTGTAATCATCTTTACTCCATGCCTATAAAAAATTAATAGAGCATACTAGATTTTTCAATGTAACACTTTCAAAGGCCATAAGAAAATTCAAATATCTTTCAAATATAAAATATAATTAAAAATGAGATTGTGATCATCATCTATATTAGAAGGCTGCCGTAGCCTAGTGGTGTCAGGCGCATGCGCGTGCATAAGTACACGTGCCTTGAGTGACTGGGGTTCAAGCCTGTGACTGCTGAATACAGTGCTATTTCTTGTATTCTGTGTATCTTGTAAACTCCTCTGAACGTTTGGTCGTCCCGGAGTATAAACAGAAAATTTATTTATTTATTTTATTATTCACTAATTTCAAATTTTCAAGGGAAACACATTACAAAACATATACAACTTCCAGAGCAGTAGTTCTGTTACATAAGTGAATTCCAAAGTGCAATTGAAATTGCAATCTAACTTGGGCAAGGTTATGAATCTCTACTGGAGTGTGAGACTCTTCAATCGAAACTATGTTGTTCATACATTGCATAAATTGTGTTCTTAGCCTTTATCTTAATCATTTGTCGACATGTAAAGTATGAGTCTTTGGAACACAGGAGGAGGGGATCTTAAGATGCACAAGCATTTAGTGTTTTTTTTTTTTTGTACATATTTTATAAGAGAACTTTGTTTAGAATCACTGAGTGCAGCTGAATTCAAAATATGATCAATCCAGTTGTATCCCAATAATAACTGGATGAAGGCTGTTTCAAAAACTATTAATGGTGTTGAATGTTTTTTTTCAGTGGTTAAATTCACAGTTTGGAAGCCATATTAAGAAACCAGCTTGGCTTGTTTCTTGCATAAAGTTGAATTTTTGTAGAGCTGGTTATAAGATTTACATTATGTCCTTAGGATGTTATGTACCTGAAGAGCTTTTTGATTTATTAGGTTTACATAAATCTGAATTTCACTTATAAGTACACCTATATAATTCAAATTTAAATTCAAATATATTATACACTAATCAATAAATGGTTCAAGCTCTATGAAACTGATACAATCTTCCTTTAAGATAGTACATCATCTTAGCTTGTACAGTGAGTCTGCAATTTAGACCAAAAAATGAAAAAAAAAAAAAAAAAAAAAAATTACAGTATCTTAAGCTAGCTTGATGCTCTTTAGTGCAAATTACAAAACCAAAACAGTTATTTTGAAATATTTAAAAACACGTCATATGTGAAAACTGAAGGTCCTAAGTGAATAGTGAAGATAAGTGAATTAAGCAGGTCCACTAAATACAATAAAAGAAACACTTTGTTGAGTGTAATTCACATATATTTATTAAATTCAAAGATCTAATCAATAACATTAGAGAATTTAGACATAACTGTATGCTATAATCTCTTCCTCAAAAATTTTGAATGTGGCAAGCAAACTGGGAAAATAGAAATATACCCATAAACACTGTTACAACTTCCTTTTGTTACAACTTCACAAGCATGGCCTTGACACTGGTGACCTGGATAATATCTTTTGTTTGGGTTGGTGTTCTGGAAGGTGTGGTTTGATAGGATGGAGCTTGTAGACTGCTGAGGGATATAGGGAGAAGCTGTTTTGGATTAATATGTGTGGGAGAGGGAAAGTTAAATTTGGCTGCCTTTCAGAACACCAACAGGCAGCTAAACTTAATCTCTTCTTGAGTTGATTGGATAGAGCTTGTAGATGGATGGGGGATACAGGGAGAGAGTAAGAGAGATCAATTTTATCTGCTTGTCTGGTTTCTTCTTTGCAGCTAGTCTGGCAGATCTCTAGGTATTCCCAGGTTGTGTGATGGTGGGAGAGCAAACTGCTACGGTGACTCTCTCTCTCTCTCTCTATTACAAAATATAATTTGAGAATGTATAGTGTTTGCTTGCTTTTGAGGAGTGACATGATTACAATTCCAGTCTATTCAGCGATCATCTATTCCACTTGTCTAGGTTCATGCCTCCACTCAAAAGTTGACTACTTCTTGAACTACTCCCAACTCACTAGGTTCACTTGGCGACTTGACTGAATTCAATCTGCTAAGAAGATTCACTGTCTGCAAACACTAAAATAAATGGTGGATTTTGCACAAAACTGCAGATTTTTGTCACTAGGTTGGTATCAGTTCAGAACACTAGGTATTCCCAGGTTGAACAAAGAACCTATGAACAAAGATTTGTTCATAGAATTGTATGCACAGATAATCTCTTGGTATCTGACAATCTGCTTTATATAGCTTAGTACAGACATGTGACACACTAATGGAGCAGTTGATTTTTTGGATAATGATGGCTTACCACATAAACAGACCACTCAGATTATGATCAGTAACCAAAGGACACATAAAATATCCTACAGGAGATAAATATTAAACAGATTTCAGTTGCATTAACAAAATGATGTGAGGAAGCAAGCTTATATAACATCATTCATAAAAAAAAAAAAAAATTGTCATCCTTGTTTGTCCATTCCTTCTAATAATTTCTCTAATACTTTAATTCAAATTACCCACTTCTACAATACCAGGTGGAAATTTATTTCACTAATAAATTACTCTAGCTGACTGTAAATTTCCACACAGCTTTCCTAAACCCATCCTTTTCCAACTTACATACTCTTTTCCAAGTTACATACTCTTGTAATTTACAGACACCAAGCCTTCTTGACAAAAATGCCCCTACCCTTTGGTGTCCCCAACTAATCATGTATCACCAGCAAACTCAAACATTATACTTGACAGGCCTACATTAATGTTGTTAAGATATATTAAACATAAGGGCCCAACACCAAACCATGTAGAAACCTCACTCATTATATTAGTCCATGAAAGGTAGTGGCCACTAATAACCACCTTCTCTCCTAACCATTCAATCATTCTTTTTGCATTAGTAGAGACATATGATGAAAGAAAGCAAGCTTATGCAGCATCAGCCAAAAAAAACAAAAAACAAAACACTCCCATTTCACCCCTCCGTTCATTCGAAATACCTGTCCAGTTGAAACTTAAACTTATTTAGGCTATCAACTTCCACAACAAGGGATGGAAGTCTGTTCCACCAACCAACTACCCGCTGGCTAAAGGCAAATTTTCGCACATCTATCCTACATCTGTCTTTCCTCAATTTGAATTTATGCCCTCTCAGGTGATTATTCTGAGCAAGAGGAAGAATCCCATCGGCAGTGAGCATACTCAAACCATTCAAGGCTTTAAACACCTCTATCAGATCACCTTGCCGGTGCCTAGTCTCCAGACACTGTAATTTGCAAAACTTAAGCCTTTCTTCATCTTTGTTCAATTCACTAATCTTGTTGCCCTTCACTGTACTCGTTACATCAGCTCTACATCCCTCTTGAAATGAGGCCTCCAGACCTGTATACAGTACTCAAGTGTGGCCTGACCATTGCCTTATACAAGGGAATAATCACCTCCTTATCCCTGCTAGAAAAATTCCTGTATATCATTGACAAGACACCATGAGCTACTATTGCAGCCCATCTGCACTGCTCAGTAAACTTCATATCTGCCTGCACAATTACCCCCAAGTCCTTTTCATTCTCTACCACTGTCAGTGTAGTACCACAGAGTTGATATGTTGCTCTGGGGTTACTGTTTCCCATATGTAGTACTTTACATTTGTCAATGTTAAACTTCATTTGCCACCTCTCAGCCCATCTGCTCAACCTTTCCAGATCCTGTTGCAGCAGCATAGCATCAGTAGTGTCCTTAACAACCCTTCCAACCTTTGTATCATCTGCAAACTTGGACATTAAACTTGATATACCATCATCAATATCATTTATAAATACAGAAAACAACAATGGACCCAACACTGAACCCTGAGGGACTCCACTAATAACATTAGTCCACGATGAGCAGTGTCCATTGATTACCACTCTCTGTCTTCTCCCCCTCAACCATACCTTTATCCATAGCAGCAATTTGCCACCAATGCCGCACTGCTCCAATTTGTGCAACAGTTTTCCATATGCAACAGTATCAAAAGCCTTTCTAAGATCCAAATATATAATATCAAAGTTATTCCCTGCATCCAATTCTTTTGTGACTGCATCATAGTATCCAATCAAATTGGATACTATAATACTGGATACTATATCATCCAGTTGGTCCCACGGTATAGAATTTAAATACTGTTTCAGACCATCTTAGTTGCCTCTACGAAAGCAAAAATCCTTCCCTTTACCCCTGATGGTAGTTACCTCTTTGAGTAAATCCCACTTCAGCACACTGTGATCACCGCCACCTAGTGGTTCCTTTATCTGCAGATTCTTAATGCATGAAGAATCACTACTGATAATCAGATCAAGAGTATTACTCCCTCTAGTTGCCTCCCGAACATGCTGATGTAGAAAACAATCATCCAATAAATCCACAAAAGCCTTACTAGTGTGTGAGTGACCAACCCACAAATTCCAGTCAATATCTGGGAAATTGAAATCTCCCATTATAAGACTCTATTTCCCTGTACAGTTTCTTATTATACTCCTCAGAGTCATTAGGCCTACAGCACACTCCTACTCTCAATTTTGATCTCCCAATGCTTATGTCACACCAAACTGACTTGACACTGTACTGTCCAGCGATGTTGACTGGCTTCACATACTTGGATTTTATGTGTTTCTTAACTAATAGCATAACCCCTCCTCCCTTCCTATCCTTTCTGTACACATTGTACTCCCTAAATTCCAGTTATGCATTCCTTATATCTGTGTGACACCACGTCTCTGATATCCCAACAATATCTGCCTTTGATGTTTTGAGCAATACCTCAAATTCATCAAATTTATTTACCAAACTCCTAGCATTGGTTTACACACAAGTGTACATGCACCTGTTCCTATCCTTAGCTACCCTAACACAACCCATGTGTTTACTTGTACCGCAATGACTCCCAGCAGTCTCTGAAATACCCTGCATATTGTTTTCCAGGCTGCTGCTCATTTCAATAGAAGCAGTGCAAGAATCACTTTCACCTCTGCCAATGGCTACTGTTAATCTATTAGTCCTTGTATCCCCCCAAGCTAGCAGTTTTCCGATCCACCTAACCCTGCCTCGATAGCATCAGCAAATATTCTTGCACCCTTTCTATTAAGTGTATCCCATCCCTGTAGAAGCAGTCTCTCCTGTTAACACTCTTTTATCTCCCTTTTATCCACAGCAGTAACTTTCTGCAAATTCCACAGCACTGCAATTTTTGTAAGGGTCATTTGTGCCAAACAGTATCAAAAACTTTACTGAAATATAAGTATATGTCAACAATTATTTTTCTGCATCCAGGTTACTTTCTGACAACCTCATAGAAGCTAACAGGTTGGTCAGAAAAGATCTCAACAGATGTATTTTCTTTTAAAATAAATTGTTAGATTCCATTAGCTTCAGGGGGCCTTAATCTACTTTTACTTTTAAAAATTTCTCTTCTGGCTTTCTTTAAGTTATCATAAAATAAAGAATTAAGTATATTTCTAGTATTACTGTCTCTAAAAACTTCATGCATGAATGCAGATGCGAAATATTTATTCAGTTTGTCAGGTTGCTGACAAATTGAATAAATATTTTGTACAGGATAATCATTAGTTATGCAATTCATACTGTATGCAATTCATTCATATTAACTTATTTTCTAGAGTAGCTTTATATTCCTAGTTACGATACTTAGTTTAAAGTTTAACTTAGACAGAGATTTCGTAGATATTACTTAGTATCGGTAACGGTATCAAATCCACGTGTCACAAATTGAACGAGAGGTCTTTTAACCAAATTTAGTTGATTTATTAACCAATTGTTATATCGAATTATCTTCTATAAGTAGATTATAGACCTAGTCAGGATCCTTAGTTTATTCTAAATTGAGATAGCGAGATTTCGAAGCTAATCAATACTTACGAGTCCGTAGAAATACCGTTCGTGAATTCCCGCCATTTTTACACGATAGCATAAGCTTAGTGTAGTATACTGCATAATATAATATTGTCAATTAATCAGTAAATCTATTAATCTTGATAAACTTTATTGTCAATTAAATTGTATTTTTAACTCTATAAATATATATAACGACTTAATCGTAACAAATAATTAATACATAACTATAGTGGTACACGTGATACGGAAGTTGTATAAAGGGAACACTAGATACCGGAAAAAAAAAAAATATATATATATAACATAACTGTTTTGGGATATAACTTAAGGATTTAATTTTTGTTTTAAATTTTATTGAATTAAATTGGAATCATGATTCTGACCAGAGCAGCAAAGCAAAAGGCTCAAGCTAATGGGAGTGCTGTGGTTCAGGGGAGAACTGAGGGGGCAGTTGCCCTCTGAATCACAGTCTATTAAAATGCACTGTTTGCTTAATGTTTGCGGAGCAGTCGGGTACGGGACATGATACTGCCAAGGGGGATGTCTTTGTGTGTGCACGATGTAAGGAGTGCAAGGAAATCAGGCGACAACTCAGCGTTATGGGCCTTTATGAGACCTTGAAGGACAGGGTGGATGCCCTCGAAGGAAATAAATTGAGGGGCCCATCAAGCTCTCAGCTGCCCACATCAACGCCAGAGCTTGCACTTGGTCATCAGGCAACACAGGAGCAGCCCCCTAGGCAGAATGCGCTGGTCCCACAGGAACTAGTAGTTGTTGGTGACTCTATTGTCAGGGAAACGGGGAACATGCTTTGTAAAAAGGATAGGTGGAATAGGACCAGGGTATGTCTGCCAGGGGCAAAGGTTGATGACGTTGTAGAGCGGATATCATCTTTTAAGGGCACAAAAGGTGATATAGTTGTACACGTTGGCACTAATGATATTAAGAGTAGGAGACCGGCAGAATTACTTAACAAGTACAGGTCACTTTTGAAAAAAAGCCGTGAATTAGGGTTGAACTTGAAAGTGTCTGCAATTCTGCCCAGACACGATAGGAGGGAGTATATGATGAGAGCCTTGTCGATCAATTCGGCCCTGGAGGGATTGTGCAAGGCTCAAGGGGTAGAATTTTTTTCAGCCCGGACTGTACTTGTTAACAGGAGAGATTGCTTCTACAGGGATGGGATACACTTAAATAGAAAGGGTGCAAGAATTTTTGCTGATGCTGTCGAGGCAGTGTTAGGTGGGTCGGAAAACTGCTAGTTGGGGGGGATACAAGGACTAATAGATTAACAGTAGCCACTGGCAGAGGTGGAAGTGATTCTTGCACTGCTTCTATTCAAATGAGCAGAAGTCTGAAAAACAAGATGCAGGATATTTCAGAGACTGGTGGTAGTCATTGCGTTACAAGTAAACACATGGGTTGTGTTAGGGTAGCTAAGAATAGAAACAGGTGCATGTATACCTGCATGTACACCAATGCTAGGAGTTTGGTAAATAAATTTGATGAATTTGAGGTATTGCTCAAAACATCAAAGGCAGATATTGTTGGGATATCAGAGACGTGGTGTCACACAGATATAAGTAATGCGGAACTGGAATTCGGGGAATACAATGTATATAGAAAGGATAGACAGGACAGGAGGGGAGGAGGGGTTATGCTATTAATTAAGAAACACATAAAGTCAAAGGAAGTGAAGCCAGTTGACATCGATGGACAGGGCAGTGTCGAGTCAGTTTGGTGTGACATAAGCATAGGGAAATCAAAATTGAGAGTAGGAGTGTGCTATAGGCCTTAATGACTCTGATGAGTATAATAATATATTGTACAGGGAAATAGAGTGGGCCAGTAAATCAGAGAGTCTTATAATGGGGGATTTTAATTTCCCAGATATTGACTGGAATTTGTGGGTTGGTCACTCGCACACTAGCAAGGCTTTTGTGGATTTATTGGATGATTGTTTTCTACATCAGCATGTTCGTGAGGCAACAAGAGGGAGCAATACTCTTGATCTGATTATCAGTAGTGATTCTTCATGCATTAAGAACCTGCAGATAAATGAACCACTAGGTGGCAGTGATCACAGTGTGTTGAAGTGGGATTAAGGCCTGACGTAGCCCAGTGGTCAGGAGCGAGAGTGCATAGCACGCGTTCCTTGAGTGGACCGGGGTTCGAGCCCGTGACTACTAAAATACGATAAATATTTGTATTGACGATTTATTGTAAACTCTACTGACTTGGTTGTCGTGCCGGAGTATAAACAGAAAATTTATTTATTTTATTTATTTACTCAAGGAGGTAACTACCATCAGAGGTAAAGGGAAGGGTTTTTGTTTTCGTAAAGGCGACTATGATGGTCTGAGACAGTATTTAAATTCTATACAGTGGGACCAACTGATGATGTTACCAACAGCAAACTCAAAATGGGAAGCATTCAAGGAACTAATCTTGGTGGCTACCAGGCTTTACATACCAACTAAGAAATATTGTTCAAGGTTTAGGCCTAAATGGTTGTTAGATGGACTAATGAGACATGTGGCAGAGAAGAAAAATGCATGGGATACATACAAATTAATGGGTGACATGGAAGCCTATGATAGATATAAGTTGGTCTGTAACCAAGTCACAAAGGAGATTAGGCAGGCAAAGGCAGACTACGAAAAATCCTTGGCAAAGGATGCAAAGAAAAAGAGAAAGGAGTTCTTTACATACTTGAACTCGAGAAGGAAAGGGATGAATCAGATTGGTCCACTGGATATTGATGGTTCAACAGTTGAGGATCCTGCTCAGGTGGCTAACAATCTAAACGAGTATTTTGCATCTACATTCACGCATGAGGAGTTATTCAGGAAGGAGAATGATGTAGGTAAAGTAAACATTGGCAGTGAGCTGGATGATTTTGTAATAACTGAGAGGAAAGTGGAGGAGAGATTGTTGAGGATAAACATAAAAAAGGCACCTGGGGTGGATGGGATCTATCCAGTTATATTAAAGGAGGCAACAAAGGAAGTATGCAAACCCCTAGCCATAATTATGAGAGCTTCTTTGGACTCAGGGGAGGTACCCATAGACTGGAGATGTGCAAATGTAACCCCAATTCACAAAGGAGGATCAAAGGCTGACACAAGTAATTATAGACCTGTTAGTTTAACTTCTGTTCCAGGTAAATTAATGGAGGCACTGGTTAAAGAAGCACTGCAGGATCATCTAGACAAGAATTCAGTTATAGCTCAGACGCAGCATGGTTTTGTTAAGGGCAGGTCTTGCCTGACCAATTTGATTGGATACTATGATGTAGTCACAAAAGAACTGGATGCAGGGAATAACTTTGATATTATATATTTGGATCTTAGAAAGGCTTTTGATACTGTTGCACATGGAAGACTGCTGCACAAATTGGAGCAGGGTGGCATTGGAGGCAAATTGCTGCTATGGATAAGGGGATGGTTGAGTGGCAGAAGACAGAGAGTGGTAATCAATGGACACTGCTCAACGTGGACTAATGTTATTAGTGGAGTTCCTCAAGGTTCAGTGTTGGGTCCATTGTTGTTTTCGGTGTTTATGAATGATATTGATGATGGGATATCAAGTTTAATGTCTAAGTTTGCAGATGATACAAAGGTTGGCAGGGTCGTTAAGGACACTACTGACGCTATGCTGCTGCAACAGGATCTGGAAAGGTTGAACAGATGGGCTGAGAGGTGGCAAATGAAGTTTAACATTGACAAATGTAAAGTACTACATATGGGTAACAGTAACCCCAGAGCAATGTATCAACTCTGCGGTACTACACTGACAGTGGTGGAGAATGAAAAGGACTGGGGGTAATTGTGCAGGCAGATATGAAGTTCTCTGAGCAGTGCAGACGAGCTGCAAGAGTAGCTCATGGTGTCTTGTCAATGATATACAGGAATTTTTCTAGCAGGGATAAGGAGGTGATTATTCCCTTGTATAAGGCAATGGTTAGGCCACATCTTGAGTACTGTATACAGGTCTGGAGGCCTCATTTCAAGAAGGATGTAGAGCTGCTGGAACGGGTACAGAGAAGGGCAACAAGATTAGTAAATGGAACAAAGGGTTGCTCTTACGAAGAAAGGCTTAAGTTTTGCAAATTACAGAGTCTGGAGACTAGGCACCGGCGAGGTGATCTGATAGAGGTGTATAAGGCTTTGAATGGTTTGAGCATGCTCAATGCCAATGGGATTCTTCATCTTTCTCAGAATAATCACCTCAGAGGGCATAAATTCAAATTGAGGAAGGACGGATGTCGGATAGATGTGCGGAAATTTGCCTTTGGCCAGCGGGTGGTTGGTTGGTGGAACCGACTTCCATCACTTGTTGTTGAAGTTGATAGCCTAAACAAATTTAAAGCTCAACTGGACAGGTATTTCGAACGAACGGAGGGGTGAAATGGGAGAGGGTTTTTTTTTTTTTTTTTGGCTGATGCTGAATAAGCTTGCTTTCTTGCATCATATGCCTCTACTAATGCTAATGTATCTAGAAGACCAATGTGGTTCATCCCCATTCTTCTACTGTTAACATAAGCAAACAATTCTTTTCTACTTTTCTTTATATTTTAGCCAAAAACTTTTTTAATTCTGATTAATGGTTCCAGAAATAATAATGGCCTGTATCTGTTGAATCAGGAATTTTTTCTGAAAAGAATCCAATGGCATAATTTCCTCAGTCTTCAGTTAAAAATATTTTCCCAATAAAGCAGAGAGGGAGAGAGTTATACCTTCAAATTATGGACAAAAATATTTTGACTGGAGTGTGGGAAATTTGCTTTCGGCCAGAAAGTTGCCAATTAAGGGAAGTTACCTCCATGAGAGGTAATTTATTGACAGCTTGGGAAATTCAAATGTCAGCTGGGCAGTTACATGTAGGAGGAGAGAAATACAGAGGCAGTTAATTTATTATTAAATTTTATTTTTGGCTGATACAGCAAAAGCCTAAGACTTATTTGCCCTGTATGACTAATACTAAATTTGGAAACTATATGTATTTCTTTTGAGTACACAGGTCTCACCTCCATATGGTCTGTTAAAGTAAAGTTTTACTGTAATGCCATAATGGAAATTATACCAAAGTAAAATTTTTGTTATCTGATCCACAATTAGTGAATATCATAGTTTGTAAGCAGCTGAAGTTTGCAAAAAAAAAATAATAAATAAATAAAAATAAAATAAAATAAATAATATATATATATAAATAAAATAAAATAAATAATATATATATAAATAAAAAAAAAAAAAAATATATATATATATAAATAAAATAAAATAAATAATATATATATAAATAAAAAAAAATATATATATATATATATAAATAAAATAAAATAAATAATATATATATAAATAAAATAAAATAAAAAAATATATATATAAAATAAAAAATATATATATATAATGGATGCCTTTTCACTTTTATGGTTCTACAATTCTTACAATTAGTTCTTAGAATAATAACTGGAACAGAACAGTTTTACTAGCCTTATGAATTTACCACACCCTTCACTTGCATCTATCTAAGGAGAGAGATTTTTATAGTGTATTTTGAACGTTATTCTAAATTTGTATTTAACTCGTGGTTTTTTTTAGCAAATATTTAGCAGAGGAACAGGAAGTATCCGAATATTAGCATTAGTAGAGGCATATGATGCAAGAAAGCAAGCTTATGCAGCATCAGCCAAAAAAAAAAAAAAAACCCCTTCCACTTCACCCCTCTGTTCGTTCGAAATACCTGTCCAGCTGAGGCTTAAATTTATTTACGCTATCAACTTCCACAACAAGGGATGGAAGTCTGTTCCACCAACCAACTACCCGCTGGCTAAAGGCAAATTTCCGCACATCCGTCTTTCCTCAATTTGAATTTATGCCCTCTCAGGTGATTATTCTGAGCAAGAGGCAGTATCCCATCAGCATTGAGCATGCTCAAACCATTCAAGGCTTTGTACACCTCTATCAGATCAGCTCGCCGGTGCCTAGTCTCCAGACACTGTAATTTGCAAAACGTAAGCCTTTCTTCGTAACAGCAACCCTTTGTCCCATTCACTAACCTTGTTGCCCTTCTCTGTACTTGTTCCAGCAGCTCTACATCCTTCTTGAAATGAGGCCTCCAGACCTGTATACAGTACTCAAGATGTGGCCTGACCATTGCCTTATACAAGGGAATATCCACCTCCCTATCCCTGCTAGAAAAATTCCTGTATATCATTGATAAGACACGAGCTACTCTTGCAGCCCGTCTGCACTGCTCAGAGAACTTCATATCTGCCTGCACAATTACCCCCAGGTCCTTTTCATTCTCTACCACTGTCAGTATAGTACCACAGAGTTGATACGTTGCTCTGGGGTTGCTGTTTCCCATATGTAGTACTTTACATTTATCAATGTTAAACTTCATTTGCCACCTCTCAGCGCATCTGCTCAACCTTTCCAGATCCTGTTGCAGCAGCATAGCGTCAGTAGTGTCCTTAACAACCCTGCCAACCTTTGTATCGTCTGCAAACTTGGACATTAAGCTTGATATACCATCATCAATATTATTTACAAATACAGAAAACAACAATGGACCCAACACTGACCCCTAAGGGACTCCACTAATAACATTAGTTCACGATGAGCAGTGTCCATTAATTACCACTCTCTGTCTTCTGCCACTCAACCATCCCTTTATCCATAGCAACAATTTGCCACCAATGCCACACTGCTCCAATTTGTGCAGCAGTCTTCCATGTGCAACAGTATCAAAAGCCTTTCTAAGATCCAAATATATAATATCAAAGTTATTCCCTGCATCCAATTTTTTTGTGACTACATCATAGTATCCAATCAAATTGGTCAGGCAAGACCTTCCCTTAACAAAACCATGCTGTGTCTGAGCTATAACTGAATTCTTGTCAAGATGGAATGATATTTCAGGAATTATATTTTAATATTACTATGTGCCTAACTACAAACTGATTTCAATATCAGAACTCAGATTTTATTGTGAAGATGTTACTGTTACAGTTTGATGTTTAATAAATTCAACATTCAGCAAAGCAGAAAATTTTATTACTCAAGGGTTTTGCGAATTAAAGTAAACCGCAGCTCTAAAATGTGAAAAAAAAAAAAAAAAAAAAGTGATATTTAAAACAATCATAAATACAATATCTCGCTATACTCCAGAACATGGTGCACCTTCAGCCTGCCATGGTCTTGGGATGTTTATTCCCCCTCTTCCAGCTGTTTTAAAATAGGAAAAAGCGTTCCCGATTTTAAAACAGCGACAAGGGTGGGATAAACACCCAAACTAACGCTAATTAGCCTAATAAACACCCAAACTAACGCTAATTAGCCCCGTATTAGCCTAACCATAGCAGGTTAGGCTAATACGGGGCAACGTGGCCCGTACAAAAACACAGATGTGAGGAAATTTGCCTTCAGCCAACGGGTCATCGATTGTTGGAACAAACTCCCATCTGGTGTAATAGAGTTGAGTAGTTTGAATAAATTCAAGAATTAGATGGGCCTGGGGGTGAAATGGAAAATACTGGGGATTTTTTTTTTGGACGATGCTGGATATGCTTTTGCTTACTTTCTTGCATCATTTGCCATTACTAATACTAAACGACAGTATCAGGTTTTCAACTAAGTGAAAATTCATTCATATACAACAGACCTGACCAGTGTGGGTTATTTTTTCTTCTGGTGCAAGCGATTTTACAGCTTTATCTGTGTTAATAAAACGACGTGATATACATTCTGACAATTTTGCATTTCTGGTAACAACACAACTTATCCTAGAAACCGCCATGCTAAAAATTTAACGCAGCGCCACCGATCTACAAAGACACGAATTAAATACAAATTTAGAATAACGTTCAAAATACAGTACACTATAAAAATGTCTCTCCTTAGATACATGCGTGAAGGGTGTGGTAAATTCATAAGGCTAGTAAAACTGTTCTGTTCCAGTTATTATTCTAAGCCTCTAAAAAAAAAAAAAAAATTAATTGCAGTTATTCATGATTAAATAGATTTCAACTATCATCGAGTTCCTGTGGAAAGTCTGGAATAAGATTATATTGCTAGAGATTTTTTCGGCCAAAGCAACTAAGGATAAGGCATTGGTGTACTGACAGTGAACTGAGTGTGTTCTTTGGTTGGTTTGCCAATTTTGCTCCGTGAAAACACCATGTTTCCGGAGTGGAGAACTAAAGTCATAGTTTTATCTGCACTAACAAAACGTCACATACAATCTAATAATATTCTATTTTTAACAACCTCATGGCTTATTTTAAAAGCCTCGACACCGAAAACGATGGCCACGTTATGAAAAAAGGTCTATCATTCTTTCTTCTTGACGATGATGTGAGGATTTTTGACACAACGCAGTTATTAGTCAAACTGAGACGATGGTTTCGTGGTTTTTCTCTCGGAAACTCCGATTTTTCTTCCACTAAACAGACCAATCGACTACAGAACACACGCAATTTACAAACATAATATAAATGGCACAATATGTAAGTCACAATATGATGGGCCTCAAATCCTACAATAACGACAACGTCTTTGCGGGATTCGAATTCACATCTCATTCAACACTGTGTGGAAGGACAGCGATTGTAACCACTGTACTATATGAGCGGGTTATTTATTTAGAATTCAGGTTGTTTCTAATTTGCACCGTTCAATCAATCTTTGGTCTATTGACGGTTTTAATGAATAAAAACTATTATATTAGGGCCAACTGGAAAATAACTTTATGCTACCCATGTGTACTGTGTCTGTAAATTTCTTGTGCGTGTATTCTCTGGTCGATTAGCCTGCTTTGCCGGACGAAAAACTTACCATCTACGCCTGAGACTGACTAATTCAACCACGGAGTTAAAAAAAAAAAAAAAAACCATAAAAGTTTCTAACGCCATCAACGGGTTTGAAGCCAAGTATTTTCCACCCAGTGTGGGGAGGACGGCAACAATACTACCCACTAGGCTACCCGCGCAGAACTAGATAGGTCCATGTAATAACATTGGGTGCTGCATGGTGGGTTCCCTCTACTCTTTATTACGACTCTGATATAATGATTTAAGAAACATATTTCGCCCTTGACAAGTGGGCTTAAATAATTTGCATCCATTGCATCTCCTTTTCAATAGTACTGAGTTTACGGATTTTATCAGAAACTGACATTACAGTTTGAATATGGATTTTATTCAGCAAATAAAAAGCATGGTTTGGCTACACTTTGAATATGTTAACATCGGTATAGTGAGCTGGCAATGCTCAATTTTTGAATGAAAAAACTTTGAATTCTAAAGAGGGTGGCGTTCAGTACATTGAGCGGCATACTTTATTAGGTACACAATAGCTAGCAGATCTCTCCCCACATTTAACCTTCAGAATATCCTGGATTCTCCTTGGCATGGACTAAACGACATGTCGAAAGTTGTCACAGAATTCTGACTCACCTTGACCCAACTGAAAAGTGGATATTTGCAGATCTGAACTCTGAAGGATTCGTTCCATTTAATCTGTCAGAGGCCCAATTGGATTGAGATCTGATGAATGGAGAGTATAGTATATTAAAAGCAAAATAACAGTGATAAATACGTATACGCCCTTTATTATTTAATCTTTATTCAGAAATAATTTATATAGGCCAGGAAAATCCAAAAATTATAATTAATAGATATGAGTAAATTATTGCTGTGACTAAAGAGATTTACAAATGCAGTTTAACATTGACAAATGCAAAGTACTGCATATGGGTAGCGATAACCGAAGAGAAACGTACCAACTCTGTGGTACTACATTCAGGGAAATGGAAAGTGAAAAAGACCTGGGGGTAATTGTGCAGTCAAATATGAAGTTCGCTGAGCAGTGCAGACAGGCTGCCAGGGAAGGTCATGGAGTCTTGTCAATGATATATAGTAATTTTGCTAGCAGGGACAGGGAGATGGTTATCCCGTTATACAGGGCAATGGTCAGGCTACACCTAGAGTACTGTGTACAGGTCTGGAGGCCTCATTTTAGGAAGGATGTGGAGTTGCTAGAACGAGTACAAAGAAGGGCAACAAGATTGGTGAAGGGAACAAAGGGATGCTCTTACCAAGAAAGGCTTAAATTCTGCAAATTGCAGCTCCTGGAGAGTAGGCATCTGCAAGGTGATCTGATTGAGGTTGAATGGGTTGAGCACGCTGAATTGTGACGGGATTCTTCCACCTCTTCAGATTATGAACCTAAGGGGGGATAAATTAAAATTGAGGAAAGACAGCTGTACAAAAAAAAATCAAATTATTATTAGTATTATTTTAGGGTTGCCCATAATTAAATACATTAATCCGTATTTGTGTCTGTAAATTGCGTATGTTCTATGGTCGATTTGCCTGTCTTGCTGGACGAAAAAACCCCAGTTACTGGGGAGAAAAACTTTGCTATCTACGCCAGAGAGACTAACTCAGCCACGGAGTGAAAAAACCCCGTTAAAGTTCCTCGCGTCATCGACGGGATTCGAACCCAGTCCTTCTTTTCCACTCGGTGTGAGGAGGACGGTGACGATACCACTGTGCTACCTACACGTGCAGACTAGTGGTTGTAACACTGATTTCTGATAAATGAAAGGAAGTGATTTAAGGTCCGCCGCAGCGGATACTTAAAAAATATTAAAAGTCCGCCGTGTTCATACATATCAAAAATTTTATATTATTTTAATTGTTTGCTCTGGCCAGCCTTTAATATTTTTTCAAATTTCCGCCGCGGCGGACCTTGATTCACTCCCTAAAAATAAAATATACAAATGCAGTGTTATCATTAGAATAAAATTCTATGTTACAAATAGTAAACTGAAAAAAATATTCACTACGATGCAAAATTCAATAACAAAATTCATTTTTAATCGGTGTCTCGATGTGTGAATAACAGACTGTCGAATACAGACCGTCGAATTAAGGTGAGTTGCTCTCATAATGCAGTTGAAGATCACCCTGTATGTTTTGCTGTCGCCGCCATGTTTGCAATGATGTAATTCAATAATGTCCGCGATGGGCCATCTAATGCAAACTTAGTTCGCCAATAGTCAACCACCTTTAATTGGCGCCATGATAGAAACCAGCCACTTACTGGCAAGAGTCTTGCCAGTAAGACTCTTCCAGCTCCTCTGCAAGAGGTGCTTTATTATTTGATGAAAATTGTGAATTAAATCAAATCTGGAGCACTCAACACCCGTCTGTTTAAAGAACTCTGTAAAGACATGAATTCTGATCACGAGGTTCTTCTTTTGTACACTGCTGTACGCTGGTTGTCGAAAGGAAATGTTGTCAATCGTCTCTTTGAGTTGAAAGATGAAATCAAGTTGTTCCTGGAAGTGCAAGGGAAACATGACTTTGTGGCTTACTTTAATGATGAAGCTTGGAAGAAAAGAATTGCTTACTTAGCAGACATTTTAGACCAGCTAAATTAGCTGAACCTGAAACTTCAGGGAAAGGAAACACACATTATCCAATTTCAAGGCAATCTTCAGGCATTTGTATCCAAGCTGCAAAACTGGCGTCGGAAAGTAACTCTTGGAAACATTGCCATGTTTGAAAAACTCTGCAGTGTGGTAGAGGAATCTGAAGGTGAACTGGATGAGAATCTGAAGGAGGAGATTACTGGGCACCTTGAAAAGGAATTTCAGCGTACTTCCCGTAGCTTACAGAAGAAGAATCTGCACTGGTACGAAAACCATTCTCTACTTCACTGAATGTAGCCAGCGTTCCAGATGAAGTACAGGATGAATTCTTGGATCTGTGGAACGATCTGTCGGCAAGCAATTTGTTTTAAGAAAAATTGCTGACTCTGTTCTGATGTGCTATGTATCAGTCATATCCAAATTTCACCATGCTGGTCTTTCGAGTTTTACTTCAATTTGCCTCTAAATATCTCTGCGAGAGTGGATTTTCAACACTTCTTCATATCAAAACAAAGGCAGGAAAGAGACTGAATGTTGAGGATGACATGAGGTTGGCTTTAACAAATACTCAGCCACGAATTTTGAAATTGCTAGCCCAGATGCAAGTACAACCATCGCATTAAATATTAGGTTACAATTATATTCTGAAAAATCTATTTTAATGTGTTTTTTTTACCCTATTAAAAATGCCTTTTTATGCAAATATGGTAGGGGTCGCAGGTTACTTAGCTATAATAAAAACGGGTAGCGACTCGAAAAAAAAGGTTAGGAAAAATTAGCATTAGCAGGGACATACGACGCAGGAAAGCAAGCTTATGCAGCATCAGCCAAAAAAAAAAAAAAAAAAAAAAAAAATCCACCCATTTCACCCCTCCATTCGTTCCAAATGCCTGTCCAGCTCAGCCTTAAATTTATTTAGGCTATCAACTTTCACAATAAAAATGGAAGTCTCTTCCACCAATCAACCACCCGGTATCTAAAGCCAAATTTCCGAACATCTGTTCTATAACTGTCTTTCCTCAATTTGAATCTATGCCCCCTCAGGTTCTTAATCGGAGCAAGAAGAAGAATCTTATCAGCATTCACCTTGCTCAACCCATTCAAGGCGTTATACACCTCAATCAGATCACCTCGCAGGTGCCTACTCTCCAGGCGCTGCAATTTGCAGACCTTAAGCCTTTCTTGGTAAGAGCACCACACAGTTAGTACGTTTCTCTTTGGTTATTGCTACCCATATGCAGTACTTTGCATTTGTCAATGTTAAACTTCAGTTGCCACTTCTCAGCCCATTTGTCTAACTTATCTAGATCCAGTTGGAGTAGCATGCTGTCTTTACTGTCGTTAACAACCCTGCTAACCTTTGTATCATCTACAAACTGGCACATTAATTCTGATATACCTTCATTAATATCATTCATGAATACATAAAACAACAATGGGCCCAGAACCGAACCCTGGGGAACTCCACTAATAACACCGGTTTAGAGTGGCCACCGTTTCTCTACCTGTGTGCTTCAATTGTGCCGTAGAAAATGCAAATAAAAAAAAATTAATAAATCCACTTTTTATGATAAAAATCAATTCAAACAAAAAATTCGTTTATTTACACTATGCCGTTCCGAGCGCCTTCCGGCGGTCAAATTTTGATTCCTAGTACAGTACTAGATCTGTTCACCAGTACTACACAAAGAATAAGTATATTATTAAGTACAGTATACCCAATGTCTCACGCTGCAACCTTCAAAATTTTAGTTTGAATGTTTATTACCTCCCAACCAACTGCATCTTTCAAATTTGAAAGAGTGAAGAAAAATCTTTGAAAACAGTGTGTTTTAGATATTCCCACGATCAAAGGATTGTGAGAATATCTGAAAGACCGATCTTATTGGCAAGCGATGGTAGGTGGTAGATGACTTTCATCAACCGGTGAAATACCACCACTTTGCTTATTGGAGGCCGGAAGTGGTGAAACCCATGTTTAGTCTCTAGAGCAAAGTTTCCGGCATCCCCCTCTCCCCATACTTCTCCTTCCACCCATTCACGGTACTAAGTACTACAGGTTTTGACACCTTTCGTGTTTGGGGTTTTCATAAAAAAAAAAAAAAAAAAAGAATTTCTTCCACTTTCTTTTCATTTATCAAAATTATTTGGTTCCCAGTTACAGCCAAGGATTAACTGGCCCAGGTGGATAGGAAGTGGGGGCTGATTACAGGCTGTTCGCCCTGGTTATAACTTGATATATTGTGATGTTCTTATCCCTAAAAGCTTCTTCACGTGTGAATGTAGATGCAAAATATTTATTCAGTTTGTCAGCAATCTAAATACAGAGTATATAACAGAATATGACAAGAGAGGTTGGATATCAGAGTAACCCGTAATAATGATGATTTTGTCAAGAAATCTGAGTGCTGAAGGAGGAAGAATGAGAGTATCACATTCTTTTTAGTAAAAAAGGCCTACGTGCTCTGGATTCTTTACGAAAATTTTATTTTGTTTCTCAGAGCAAACTAAACTAGAATTACAATTAATAAGCTTTCGGCTGGGAGTCAGCCTTCTTCAGATTGAATACATGAATGGCAGTTGGAATAGAGATGTGCAATGCCAGGATGGTGCGTGAGGCGCGTGGTTAATTGTTTGTTGACGTTTGTGGCTGTGACATATGGTGGTGACGTGGCCAGCGTTTGACTATGGATAGAATTACTGCCTCTGTGATGGGGTTAACTTGGCAACCACTGTTCCTGTTCAAAGAGGCATTCGAGCATTTTATATTTAACGATTCCAACCAGGTGCGCTTTAGATAATGGTGGGACCTGTCCACAACTTACGAGCTGTCCAAGTTTGTCTCGAGACTTCTTTCTCCTCTAGTTGGCAAGACCACCTACACCGTCTCCAACAGTGTTGAGTTCATAGAAAGGATCCACTCTATATCCATCTCACAGGATCAAGTCATGGCTTCGTTCGATGTAATATCACTATTTACCTCCATCACAGTGGAACTTGCCATCCCTTGTGCAAAACAACTCTTGGACAACGATGAAACCCTTAGCGACAGAACTAAGCTGACGCATGATGACATTTCCGCCGCCCTCAGACTGTGCTTAACAGGGGGTGCAATCATGTTTAACGACTCAATCTACCAGCAGATACATGGCACAGCCATGGGTTCCCCTGTCAGCTCTGTCACAGCAAACATCGTGATGGAGGAGTTAGAGGGACGTGCGTTTACACACGCGCCAGATCACATCGCCTTTTGGTGTCGCTATGTAGACGATGTGTTCGTTGTCATCCCTAGAGACTCAGGTCAACGACTCCTAACCCACCTCAACTCACTATCGCCCTTCATAAAGTTTACGATTGAGCTGGAGTCGAACAACTCTATACCATACCTAGATACACTTGTCCGGCGCGAAGATACATGCTTGAAGACGACAGTTCATCGCAAACCTATGTGTGCTGGCCAATTTACCAACTTACGATCAGCACACACGCGGGGCCACCTCCTCTCCACTGCCCGAACCTTGCTAACTCGTGCCTGGACGCACTCCAGCTCCGCAGATGAGAGACGCAAAGAGATCACCAGAGTCAAAGTAGACCTTACGAAGTGTGGCTATCCCATCGACGTCCTTGACAGGTGTGATCTACAGGCACGCCACAACGTGACGACCAACAGCAACGCTAACAGTGACGAGTCATCCACGAGGGCATTTATCCCATACTACCCCAACCTGTCACAACAGATCGGTAGAATCCTAAAATCATATGGGATAAAATGCATCCAACTGCCAGGCAAGAAACTGCGTTCTCTTATCTCCAACGTAAAAACACCCGTCCCCACTCTTCTACAGAGCGGTTTGGTCTATCGCATCTCTTTCCGTGACTGCACCAGCTGCTACTTTGGAGAGACTGGACGTCGACTCGAGAAACGTCTCTCAGAACATAAAAGGGTGATCTGTTTGGCAGATGTAGAACACTCAGCTATCGCCGAGCATGTCTGGACAACCCGCCACGACATCGACCCACACCGCGATGTCGTGGTTGTGGACAGGTCCCACCATTACCTAAAGCGCACCTGGTTGGAATCGTTAAATATAAAATGCTCGGATGCCTCTTTGAACAGGAACAGTGGTTGCCAAGTTAACCCCATCACAGAGGCAGTAATTCTATCCATAGACAAACGCTGGCCACGTCACCACCATATGTCACAGCCACAAACGTCAACAAACAATTAACCACGCGCCTCACGCACCATCCTGGCAGTGCACATCTATATTCCAACTGCCATTCATGTATTCCATCTGAAGAAGGCTGCCTCCCAGCCGAAAGCTTATTAATTGTAATTCTAGTTTAGTTTGCTCTGAGAAACATTTTTTTTTGCGAAAAGTAGACGACTGGGTGTTATAAGGATTGAAGTTAAATACGTTTTATTCCCTTCCCCCACTGGAGAATTGACCTAGAGGTCAGCATTTTAGGAACTGGTAGTGGATATCGGAGAAGTTGTAGCTGTTTGTGCAGACTATAATTTTCGAATTGGAAGATGGGTGCAGTTTTTGTCCATACACTAAGTTAACCGTAACGGCTAATTCTTTTATATTTTTTTTGCTTACGTTAGTGGAAGAAAGTTGCTTTGAGAACTGATGTTGTTGTTGTAGGATTTCAACTGCATTAGGTTGTTGTTGTAGGACTGTCTGCAAATTGCGTGTGTTCTGTTGTCGACTTTCTGTTTGCTGGACGAAAAATCTGAGTTTCGGGGGGGAAGAAAAAGTCGTGCTACCCGAACTCAGTCAGACCGACTAACCTAATCACGTTGTGCAAAAAGCCCATTAAAATTCCTTCCGTCATCGACGGGACTCGAACTTAGGTTTTTTTTTACCCGGTGTGGGGAGGACGGCGATTCTACTAGCTGTGCTACCCACGGCTTTGAGGACTGCGGTTCAGAGTAGCGAAGCTAAAAATTCTGGGCTTCCTGACGAGATTAACGAACGTGTACCTGAATGCGTAACAGAATTCGAATTTCTTATTGACCGGTTCGAATCCCTTCAATGACATGAGGAACTTTTATGGTTTTTTTTTCACTACGTGGCTGAGTTAGTCGGTCTCATACCCTAGAAACCCGAGTTTTTCATCCAGAAATAACAAGCAAGTGGTCAAAAAACTTACGTAATTTACAGACATAATAGGTAAATGAGATAATTCTCGGGTGGCCCTAACATGATAGTTTTATTTTTGTACATTATACGAGTATCAAATAGTTTTGTAAGACGAATACATTCTAAAAAGCATAACTATCTTAGTCGCTGATGCTCCTAAACCCCCACAACAACAATAACAGCATATAACTGTATACAATAAAATGATTTGTCTCAAAATGGATTGGAAATTTTATTTTTCGTCATCGTTTAACCCGGAGAAAACCTTTAACATAACCATGACGTGCTTAAACCAGAAGAGTGGCAACTCTTATGCTCGTGAGAAAGTTTTACATAACTAGTTTATACATTACCAAAACTCATACAATGCAAATATAAATATGCAATTATTTAAAAAAAAAAAGTTGTTTTACATTAAGAACAAAATACAAACATCGACTTTGCTTTTAGTTATACATTGTGGAACAATATATTCATGGCAATTAGGAGCATATCTTACTACTCTGTGATTAGGAGGGCACTAGTCGATGTGTTAGCGTTTAACTTCAGTACCTTTTTTAATGTCTGTGTATCAAATGAAGTGATGTCCTCATAAACATCGTTAAAGTTTTATGCAGTTATTCTTTGGTAATAAAAATATGCCAAATTAGTTTTGTATATTGCTATATAACATCATTATTATCATAGAAGTGGAATATAACATATCTAGCAGCGTATAGTCAAAGAGCACGTTATATCTGTACGTTCACAGTAATACTACTGTGTGTTTATGTCGATGATATGCCGGTGTTTCCCATTGCGGACGTGTGGCAAGCGTAATTTTTTTCCCCACACCGTTGTAGTTTATATATTTATTTTGTTTTATTAATTTTTTTATCCTTATTAAAAAAAAAAAAAAACTCGAATACTGGTTTTTGAGATTGACTCTGAGCCGGTGAGATCAAGTCCTTTCATGGCTGTCTCAGTTACAATAAAATCACAATTTAGTTAAATAATATGCAACAACCTTTAATTATTTTGCAGGTTATTTATGGAATTCCACCGTTAACAGTGCTGAAGTTTCAAAATTTCTCGGATAATTTCGATTGAAGCCAACGCGCATTTCCTTACTAAGCAGACTGCAAAGGCTCAACAGGTACGTCTTTATTTCGCAGTTCTTTGAATTTGTGCTGAACCGTATAAAGAATATGAATATTCGGTGTCAAGCTGGGAAACACATTGAAATGATCTTAATAGAACTAAAAATAATCCCACATTATAGTGGCACATGCCACTGTCACCAGCTGAGCCCTGGTGCAACATTTCCTTATTTGCTATCTTTTAACTTTTGTATCCCCATGAGTCAAGGGCCCAGGTGCAGCTGCATCATAGGATAATTATAAATTATTGGTTTAAATAGACCATGATTAGCTCATAAGAATAAACTACATTTGTAGTATAAAGGCATCAATTTAATTGTATCTCATATTGTGACTACCTTCACGAGTTACCATGTATTGCACTACCTCGAATAAGTAACACTTACTAATAGAGAAAACTATTGTTACTTATTCGCAGCGGGCACCACCACCACCCAGATGGTACCATTTCAAGTCTTGTTGGCCTATCGTCGTTGGGTGGGCAGGTACCCTGGTGTTGCAGTCATGCCAACCCAGTTGTAAGGTGATTCCACAATATGAGAGATACCAAAAGGTGTACAGAATAATACTGTAATAAAAATATAAATGCACTTATATTTTATCACAGTGCATTTATATTTTTATCATAGGATAATACACCACTGCCTCATTGCATGCTTTCTTACTCTTCATTTCATTTTTAGCACAGTATGTTTTTCATTTTACAATCTTGATTTACTATAGATTTATTATTTGTTAAAATTCATTTAAACGTGTGTATTTATTTATTTTTATTTTTTGCTTTATTTTAGATATTTTTAAGGTATTTTATGTTTGGACAACTTTGATGCATCCTTTTATTTTTGGTCTCAGTTAACTCTGCGTTGCTATTTGTGGCTGTATCACTACATGTCATTTTGGCCCTTGCTTTGTAGACTATTAGTGCAGTGTTTCTGCTCTTAATGAATATATTGGCTAGCCTTGTTTTTGTCTTCAAGATATTGTGCTGTTATGGGTGACAACTTGTTTGAGATATTTGGTAAATAAATGAACGTTGATCATTAGTGTATGACAGCGCTATCATAGTGCTGTCATACACTAATGATCAATTAGTTTTTTTGTTTTAATGCTTTTTATGTTTAAATTAATTTAAGTATTTTTTTTTTAAGTTGAAATAAAGCATTTGCACCAACTGATAGGTTTTTCATGATTTTCATTAAAAGTAATTTTGTTGGCAAAATTAAATGCTTCCCTTTTAGAGAGTATATTTCTAGGAGAATATAGTGTCTAGGATATTTGAGGATGGCTATGGTTTTCTTTTTGGCCACCATAAGGATAACCTTATTATTTGTATAATCAATAATAATTATTAAGTAGTATTAAAATTATGTAGGTTAAGGCAAATTAATGAAAGAGAGCCCAGTTTATTAAATCAGCATCAATCTTTAAATAAAAAAAAAACTTTCCTGGTTTCATCCAAGTATCCTCCCAATCCTTCCTTAAATTTACATAAGATCTGTAGTTCTACAGGAATAGGTGATAATATGTTCCAGCAGTTAATGGTCCTTTTGCAAAAATAGAAATTTTTTTATATCCAGTCTATATTTATCCTTCCATAATTTAAGTACACCTCTTCTGCTTTGTGACATCTGCAAAAAAAGTAAAAAAAAAGTCCCATTATTTTATTTACCCAAGTCTTTCAAAGCTTTAGTACCTTGATTGGGTTGGCAGTGCTTAAATGAGTAGCATGCATAGCCACATGTAAGGAGATTGCAGGTTTAAGCCCATATGCTGCCGCAAAAATTGCATAGCCAACTGTAACTGTGGCATCAAAGTCCTGATTGTCCTTAATTCAATATGTATATAGTCACAGAATGATGACTCTATACTATTATTAGTATTGGCAATATGATGCACAGAACCAAATTTTTTACTGCCCCAGGCAAAAAAAGTACCACTTCATTAGCATTTTTTTTTTTTTAGCATTAGCAAGGGCACACGATGCAAGAAAGCAAGCTTATATAGCATCAGCCAAAAAAAAAAAAAAAAAAAAACCCCTTATTTCACCCATCCCCTTGCTCCAAATGTTTGTCAAGTTCTGCCTTGAATCTATTTAACCTATCAACTTCTACAACGACAGATGGAAGTTCGTTCCAGCAATCAACCACCCGCTGGCTAAAGGCAAACTTCGGCACATCTATCCTACAACCATCTTTCCTCAATTTCAATTTATGCCCTCTCAGATGATTATTCTGAGCAAGAGGAAGAATCCCATCAGCATTGAGCATGCTCAAACCATTCTAGGCTTTATACATCTCAATCAGATCACCTCGCAGGTGCCGACCGGACTAGCCGGGTGAGTAAAGTGCCTGCTTGGCAACCCAAAGGTCGCGGGTTCGATTCCCGCTTCGGGCTTGGATCAAAGTACTGCAATAACGTTGGGCGGTGCATTATGGCCACAGAAGCCTATGCGCCAACAACTACCAAAAAAAAAAAAAAAAAAAACCCGCAGGTGCCTAGTCTCCAGACACTGTAATTTGCAAAACTTAAGCCTTTCTTTGTGGCACCACCGTAGCCAGGTGGCCAGGAGCAGCAGTGCATAGCACGTGCTTCTTGATTAAACCGGGGTTTGAGCCCGTGAGCCACCAAATACGGAGGATGCGGAAAGGTCAGGGAATGGCCACCACATATTCCCGGAGCAATATGGCCTTAGTTGCTAATGCTCCTAAAAACCAAATAACAACAACCACCTTTCTTCGTAAGAGCAACCCTTTGTTCTGTTCACTAATCTTGTTGCTCTTCTCTGTACTCGTTCCAACAGTTCTTAAAATGAGGCCTCCAGACCTGTATATAGTACTCAAGGTGTGGCCTGACCATTGCTTTATTCAAGGGGATAATCACCTCCTTATCCCTGCTAGAAAAATTCCTGTATATCATTGACAAGACACCATGAGCTACTCTTGCAGACTGTCTGCACTGCTCAAAAACCTTCATATCTGCCTGCACAATCACCCCCAGGTTCTTTTCATTCTTTACCACTGTCAGTGTGGTACCACAGAGTTGATACGTTACTCTGAGATTACTGCTTCCCATATGTAGTACTTTACATTTGTCAATGTTAAACTTCATTTGCCACCTCTCAGCCCACCTGCTCAACTTTTCTAGATCCTTTTGCAGCAGTGTACTGTCATTAGTGTCATTAACAACCCAGCCAACCTTCGTATCGTCTGCAAACTTGGACATTAAGCCTGATATACCATCATCAATATCATTTATAAATTATAAATACAGAAAACAACAATGGACCCAACACTGAACCCTGAGGGACTCCACTAATAACATTAGTCCATGAAGAGCAGTGTCCATTGATTACCACTCTCTGTCTTCTCCCACTCAACCATCCCTTTATCCATAGCAGCAATTTGCCTCCAGTGCCACACTGCTCCAAATTGTGCAGCAGTCTTCCATGTGCAACAGTATCAAAGGCCTTTCTAAGATCCAAATATATGATATCAAAGTTATTCTTTGCATCCAGTCCCTTTGTGACTACATCATAGTATCCAATCAAATTAGCCAGACAAGACTTCCCTTTAACAAACCCATGCTGTGTCTGAGCTATAACTGAAGTCTTGTCTAGATGATCCTGTAATGTTTCTTTAACTAGTGCCTACATTAATTTCCCTGGAACAGAAGTTAAACAGGTCTGTAATTACCTGTGTCTCACTTTGATCCTCCTTTGTGGATTCGGGTCACATGTGCACATCTCCAGTCCATGGGTACCTCCCTGAGTCCAGGGAAGCACTCATAATTATGGCTAAGGGTGTGCTTACTTCCTTTACCGCCTCCTTTAATATAACTGGATAGATTCCATCCACCCCAGGTGCCTTATGTTTATCTTCAACAATTTCTCCTTCACTTTACTCTCAGTTATTACAAGATTATCTAGCTTACTCACAGAGATGAATACACCTCTGGCATTCCCCTCCCCGATTAACTCCTCATGTGTGAATGTAGATGCAAAATATTCATTTAGTTTGTTAGCTACCTGAGCAGGATCATCAACAGTTGAACCATCAATATCAAGTGGACCAATCTGATTCATCCCCTTCCTTCTAGAGTTAACATAAGTAAAGATCTCTTTGTTGTTGTTTTTCTTTGCATCCTTTGCCAAAGATTTCTCGTAATCTGCCTTCGCCTGATAAACCGCTTTTGTAACTTGGTTACAGACCAACTTATATCTATCATAGGCTTCTGTGTCACATGTTAATTTATATGCATCCCATGCATTTTTCTCTGTCATATGTCTAATTAGTTCATCTGACATCCATTTAGGCCTAAATCTTGAACAATATTTCTTTGTTGGTATGAAAAGCCTAGTAGCTTCCAAATTTAATTCTTTGAATGCTTCCCATTTTAAATTTGCTGTTGGTAACATCATCAGTTGGTCCCACGGTATAGAATTTAACTACTGTCTCAGACCACCGTAGTCACCTTTATGAAAGAAAAAACCCTTCCCTTTACCCTCGATGGTAGTTACTTCTTTGAGTAAATCCCACTTCAGCACACTGTGATCACTGCCACCTAGTGGTTCCTTTATCTGCAGATTCTTGAGACATGAAGAAGCATTACTGATAATCAGATCAAGAGTATTACTCCCTCTAGTTGCCTCCCAAACATGCTGCTGTAGAAAACAATCATGTGACCAACAATCATGTAGTGTGACCAACAATCATGCTGCTGTAGAAAACAATCATGTAGTGTGTGACCAACCTACAAATTCCAGTCAATATCCGGAAAATTAAAATCCTCCATTATAAGACACACTGATTTACTGACTCACTCTATTTCTCTGCACAATTGCTCTGATTATACTCATCAGATTCATTTGGCCTATAACACACACTTACTCTCATTTTTCCTTTCCCAGTGCTTATGTCACACCAACAGACTCATCATTGTATTGTCAACCAACATCAATTGGATGCACTTCCTTACATTTTGTGTTTCTTAATTAATAGCATAAGCTCTCCTCCCTTTCTGTCCTGTCTATCCTTTCTGTACACATTGTACTCCCCAAATTCCAGTTCTGCACTGCTTATGTCTGCGTGACACCATGTCTCTGTTATCTCAACAATATCTGCCTTTGATGTCTTGACTAGCACTTCAAGCTCATCAAATTTGTTAACTATAGTCTTAGCATTGATGTACATGCAAGTATACATGCACCTGTTTCTACTCTTAGTTACCCTAACACAGCCCATGTATTTACTTGTTCCACTCTGACTCCCAGCAGTCCTGGAAATCCCCATTGCTTTGCTTTCCAGGCTGCTGCTCAATTGCATTTTAATAGAAGTAGTGCAAGAATCACTTTTACCTCTGCCATCGGCTACTGTTAATCTATTAGTCCGTGTATCCCACAAGCTAGCAGTTTTCCGACCCATCTAACTCTGCCTCGATAGCATCAGCAAATATTCTTGCACCCTTTCTATTTAAGTGTATCCCATCCCTGTAGACGCAGTCTCTCCTGTTAACAAGCACAGACCAGGCTGAGAAAAAGTTTACCCCTTGAGCCTTGCACAATCTCTCCAGGGCCGAATTGATTGACAAGGCTCTCATTATATACTCTCTCCTATCGTGTCTGTGCAGATTTGCAGACACTTTCAAATTCAACCCTAACTCGCAGCTTTTTTTCAACATTGACTTGTACTCGTTGAGTAATTCTGCCAGTCTCCTACTCTTAATATCATTAGTGCCAACGTGTAGAACAATATCACCCTTTGTGCCCTTAAAAGATGATATCTGCTCAACTACGTCATCAACCTTTGCCCCTGGCAGACATACCCTGGTCCTGTTCCACTTGGGAATGGTCACTTCCCACCAGGGAATGGTCAGTTGTCCATTCCCTCCAATAATTTGCCAAAACATTCAAACAACCCACTTTTACAGCACCGGATAGTAGTAGTTTATTCCAACAATCATTTGCTGTTTGGGTGAATGCAAATTTCTGCATACCTATTCTGCAACTATCATTTTTCGGTTTAAATTTGGGCCCCCTTGTGTGTTTGTCATCTCAGAAAGGGTTAAGTAAACTAAATGCCCTCAGCATTTAATTTACTTAATCCTTTTAAAGCCTTATACACTTCAGTTAGGTCACTGTGGTTGTGCAGATGTCTAGTTTACAGATGGAAATTACAGAATCCCAGTAATGTAAGAATATCCTTTTGTGCCCCCAACTAATTTGTTGCCCTTGTCTGCATCCTTTACAATAGATCAGTTTCCTTCATAAAATGAGGTTTCCAAACCTGTTATGGAGTATTCCAGATGTGGGATTATCATTGTCTTAAACAATGGGATAATCATCCCTTTTTCCCTGCTTTCAAAATTTCTGTATATCATTGACAGAACCTCATGCACTACTCAGATTATGTGGACTATACAATTATCCTTCAATCGTTTTCACTAACTTCAGTTTGATACTATCCAGATGGTATGTTATTCCAGAATTACTGCTACCCAAATGCAGTACCTTGCATTTATCCATCTGCTTAGTTTAACTAGATCTTAAAGTAGCATACCCTAATTCCTGTCATTAACTGGTGTACCTACCTACCTTTGTATAATTAGCAAACTAGTATATCAAGGTTGAAAAATCTACATCAATATTACTAATAAATATTGATTAAATAGTGGTTGTAAATGGCCACTGCTATTTGCAACCACTCTTTTGCCTTATACCACTTATAATCATTTAACTATCCCACTTAACCAACCTTTTATATGTTGTAGTAACTGTGGATAAAGGGTTTGTTAAATGTTGGTCAACTAATACTACATTGATTGCTTCAATTTGTGCAAAAGTCATACATGTACAGTATCAAATACTGTAACTAAAATCTATATATATTATGTCAAAATTATTCTTTGTCCATTTCCTTTGTGATCACCTCATAGTGACTAATTACATTGGTCAAGAATAGAATGACCGCCCTTTAATGAATCCATGCTGTTAGTATCCTGTGGCTCCACTCCTATCAAGATGATCTTGCATTACTTTTCTAACTATTGATTCCCATATTTTCTCTGGCATGGAGGTCAAACTCACATTTGAACTCATGGAGTTCAAATGTAGTTACCCACTTCACTCTTTGAACCGCCTTTGTGAATAGGAAATATACACTGTGCTGCCACTTTATTAGGTACACCCTACTGTGCACACAAATGGTTAGTCCCACAACGTTGCAAGTCACATGACCACAGTTGTGGATATAAATGCAGCAGGAACATCCTTTCTAGTATCAGTTAAGCATACAAACCGTAGTAAGAATGGGGAAAAGGAGTGATCTAATGGACTTCGAACGTGGCATGGTAGTAGGTGCAAGACGTGCTGGACAAAGCATCTCTAAAACGGCATTTCTCCTGAACTTTTCACGCACCACAGCTTCAAGGGTGTATCGAGAATGGTGCAACGAACAGAAAACATCCTCTCAACAGCACTCCTGTGGAAGAAAATCGCTTGTTGATGAGAGAGGTCAGAGGAGGATGGCTACGATTGTGCAAGCAGACAGACAGGCCACAATGTCACACATCATGTCAGAATCCAACCTTGGTGTGCAGAACAAAATATCTCAATGGACCACTACTCACACTTTGTTGCGAATGGGCTACAACAGCCGATGGCCACATTGCGTACCTTTGTTATCAATGAAGAACAAGAGAGCACGCCTCCTGTGGGCACAGCAACACCAGCACTGGACTATCAAGGATTGGAAAACAGTTGCTTGGTCTGACGAGTCGAAGTTCCTGGTGCATCATGTTGATGGAAGGCTCGGAATTTGGCGAAAACAGCATGAATCCATGGACCCGTCATGTCTGACGACTACTGTGCAAGGTGGTGGGGTCAGTGTTATGGTGTGGGGAATGTTTTCTTGGCACACGTTGGGTCCATTGATACTCATAGATTCACGTCTGAATGCCACATCGTTGCTGACCAAGGGCATCCGTTCATGTTGACAGTTTGTCCTCACTCAGATGGTTACTTCCAGCAGGATAATGCACCGGTGCACAAAGTCCGAATCACTATGGAATGGTTCCAGGAACATGACAATGACTTTTCTTTGCTACAGTGGCCTGCTCAGTCCCTGGGTCTGAATCCTATTGAACATCTTTGGGATGAGCTGGAAAGGGCTGTTCACTGCAGGCCTACACCTCCGTCGAATCTCAAGGAACTGCGTGACACACTCATGTCTGCATGGTACTCCATTCCTGCACAACATTTTAACCTTCTTGTATAATCTATGCCTAGACGAATTCGGGCTGTTTTGAAGGCTAAAGGAGGCTCAACACACTACTAGGTAGGTGTACCTAATAAAGTGGCAGCACAGTGTATTTGTATATTTCCAATCTGTAGAGAATTCTCTTAAATCTAAGAATGTTCTCATTATTATAGCTAAAGATTTAACTATTTCTTTTGCAGCTTTTTTTAATAAAATTTGATAGATTCCATCAGCCCTCGGTGCTTTGTTTTTTTAGTGAAGCAGTTTTCCCTCTTCCTTTCCATTCTTATAAAATCATTTTTTAACTCCTAATCAGTATTAGATAGATTTCTGCTAATTCTTTCTCTAAAAAGTTGTGTGAATGTAGATGCAAATATTTATTCAGTTTCTCAGAAATCTATAGGATCATCAGTTGTATATTATATTTATATATGATATATATGTTATTTATTTAGATTTATATCTGGCGGAACCAATGTGATTCAACCTTTGTCTTTTAGTATTACTGTAAGCAAATAATTCTCTACTACTTTCATTTGCATTCTTAGCCAGTGACATCTTATTAGCATTAGTAGAGGCATATGATGCAAGAAAGCATGCTTATGCAATGCTAAAAGTACACCTTGACTTGAGAGATGCAATCAGAAGGAGACTTAATTTGTAAGTCAAAACTGGAAATTATTCCATAACAATACTCTTGCTAATTGTGGAACAATTTCTGAATAGCTTTTAACAATGTAATAAATAAATAAATAAATTAAAAATTTCATAAGGGGGGTCTAATATTTTATTCCTTCTATTTCCTACATTACTGCAGTAACTAACAACCCATCTATTGACTGTTTCATGTAACTAGAAACAGGATGGTCACCCATCCTGTTTTTAGTTACATGGCTGGCTGGTTGGGCACTGCACAAGCTCACAGTCTTTTATTGAGTATCAGTTCACATGTACATTCATCGGCTACTCTGCATATTGTGTGCAGGCTTCCTGCCTCCTCTGCCTGAGATCAGCTTAAAACTTCCTCCAGTCTTCAAAAAGATTTGAGCCCAGGCTACACCAACCAAGTGAAAAGTGGTGAACTGCCATACTGTCATTGGGAAGGGGATGGCAAAACAGAAAAAACTAAGCTTCAAATCATATAAAAACTAAGCTTACTGAGAAAGTGTTCCATCGTAAAATTTCATGGGGTAGGGTCTAATATTTTATTTCTTCTATTTCCTTTGCTACTGCAGTAACTGGCAACTCTCATTACTGTTTCATGTGTTTCAAACACAGCATGTAGATCTAATGTAAATAATAGAGGGCATTACACAGGAAACAGACTATACATGAATTGGAATGGAATATGTAACACTATATTTCACTATAAACTAAACAATTTATTACCAGTGGCAAATTTCAAGAAGTCATACATTCCCAGCATGACCAAAATTATTCACCCTGATGATGGGGATATCTGAATAAATTCTTTTAACAGAACTATGCTGGATATTGATTTCATCGGCAAGCTGAAAAACTCACATACGATAAGCAGTTATTTTAAAAATGGAAATATGTTCTTGTTTATACTCCAGCACAACCACCAGGTCAGTGGTGTTTACAATATATCAATCAATACAAATGTTAATCATATTTAGCAGACACGAGCTTGAACCTGGTCCACTCAACGAGCATGTGCTACTGCACTCGCACTCCTGACCACTTGGCTATATCAGGCACAATATTTTTATTATAATATTTTAATTATTATTTACTAAAGCATGCAAGCATCAAATTCTGCTAGTTCTGGAGAATTCGGTTACAGAAACAACGTTGAAGGAAGTGTATGGTGCCCCCCCCCACTTCTAGGGTGCTTCAGTAGTAGAGTAAGGATTAAATCCTAACAGCATTAACAAGAGTTGAGAGGTTGTATGATATCATCATTAAAATGGAGGCAGCTGGAGAAATTAAAATTAAATATTTCTTATTGTAATTGCTAAGTAATCCTTAAAGAAGACTGCAACAAGTATAGATTTTGTCAATATTCTGTACCACAGAATTTTAATACAGGACCAATGTAGTGAGTGACTGATTGAGGATCTGAAGATAATGATTCACTAGTTTTCAAAAACAATTACAAGAGAACTAGCCCTACCTGCCACATCTTAGGTTATATTGCTCACTGGCTGCAATAGTGGCATAACTCAAAAATTGTAATTCTGAGATAATCGATGAGAAAAATATGGCTTTTAAAATTAGTTTGTTTAGAATTGAAGAAATTATGTGATTGTTGAAATATATTGTGATTCATCTCAACATACCCAGTGGTACTTAAAATTGATCAACATTCCCTTATGGGTAACCAGAATACTCAAAAATTTAACCCCCCTTTTGAGTTGTGCCACTATTGCACCAACAAATACTCAATTTGTGACTTGAGTCTCCTAAAGATGGAAAGTAATTAGGATGAAGAACAAAAAAAAAAAAAAAACTTTAAACAAGAGCTTTATTTATATTCATAAACTCAGGAACATGTATGAACTACATTTTAATCTTTGAGAACATAATTGTGATAAAGCATAAATAAGAACAAGAAGTTAGTATGTAATTATTGGTGTATAAACAAGCAAAATGGAAGAATTTAGTCATTCTTAGAAAAATTTAATCCTTCCGTAAATTAACTTTTAGACTTATTAGTTAGTTATTTTTGGTTTTTAGGAGCATTAGCAACTAAGGCCACATTGCTCCGGGAATATGCGGTGGTCATTCCCTGACCTTTCTGCATCCTCCGTATTTGGTGGTGACGCTTTAGACTTATAAAAGCCGGCATGACATTTGGGAATTGTGTTATTGTTCACCATACAGTGGAGTTCACTGTGCTGCTTTTTTGAAATCGGATTGGAACTCTTGTAGACTTTTATCAATTCGAAATCTACAAATGACTCCAAAGGTTTTCTTATTTTACTAGCGTTAACATTAACTGATTTATAATCATCCTGTTTGTATGATGTTTTATAAAAGAAAAAGTATAAATGGTGCTTTTCTACTTTAAAGATAGCAGTGTCATTGAAGTTTAATTTTACTTCATCGGTATTTTCATTATATTTTATAGAAGTGCGTTGGGCCAAATCTTTTAGGCCATAAAAATTGCAATGACTCATCTCTGTCACCTGAAAAGGTTTCCTGTCTTTCTGGCAGTTCTAGCTAACATAACATATTGTGATGGGACGAATACAGGACCAGACTTTAGCGATCTTTTAATATTTTTTTATAAAAATGAGTGTGCACAGTCACCCTCATTTTACATATGACCTACAACAAGAAATTTGTGGGTAGTGGTGCTGATTCGAAAGTTTGTCGCAGCATACAAATAGGTTGTTATAATAAATTTTGAGTAAAATAGTGGCGTGGCTTGATTTGATTTGATTTTGATTTTTGTGGTGCAAAACCAGCAAGGTTATAGTGTGCCAGGAAAACGTTAAAATATAAAAAGATAAGACTGGTAACTTTTAAAAAGGCTACTTCTTCGAAAACTGCATATATATACAGACATATCAATAAATAAAATCAGAACAATGATAAAAGCAAATTGTATATTTCATATGCGTGTATATATATTAATCGATTTTAAAAACTGCTGACACATTGTCATTGTTATTTAAAATCTGACTGAGTGTATATGGCTCAGTCAGATGGGTAAAAGCGGTAAAACGAGCATTTCTAAAACTGGTACAATCACATAAAATATGTTGAACGGATAAAATGGTGTCGCATTGTTTGCACATAGGAGGGTCATCAGCCCTCAGCAAAAAGGAGTGTGTCACATGACAGTGTCCTATGCGGAGTCGAGCAAGAACAACTTCCTCTTTGCGATCCCTGCATAAGCTGGACTGCCAAGGATGGATCACAGGCTAAATCCGACATAGTTTGTTTGTAGTAACCAGGCGATGCCACAAATCTTGCCACTGAGATTGTAAGTTACTACAGATCGCTTGCCTGTAGTCTGTATAGGGGACTAATGGGTGAAGATTATCCGTCAGGGTTGCCGATTTGGCTGCAGTGTCAGCCAAATTATTTCCTCTAATCAGGATGTGACTGGGGATCCAGCAGAATCGGATATCGAATCCACTTGCATAGAGGCTGTATATTATCTGCTGAATTTGGGACAGGGTTGGATGATTAGTGTGTGACACCGCTGATAAAGCCTATAGTGCACTCACTGAATCGGCATATATAATATACCGTTGGTATCGGTGTTTTCTTTCGTGATCTACAGCTAACTCTATAGCATGCAGCTCTGCAGTGCAAATGCAGTCAAGGGGTATCTGCTCTGATATGGTATTATCTGGAAAAACAGCAGCAGATCCCACATATGATTCTGATTTCAAGCCATCTGTGTAAACTGGCAAGAAGTCAGAATGTTCTGCATGATGTTGTGAATAGAGCTGAAGGTAGACAGAAGACGAAGTATTGGACTTTGTCGCAATCCTGAGTGAGAAGTCACACACTGGTATTTGCGCATACCAAGGTGGAGGGGGGCTGCATTAGTGATTGAGCAACCTTGTCTACCGAGATGTTAAGCTCATTGAGTAGCTCTTGAACACGGATGCTGAATAGTGATCCATCATGTGTTATAAAGATTTTTCTCATCGTGTCTCAAAAACGGATGTCCACGTGGGGTGATCTGGCAGGGATTTCAGCTTGAAGGCATATTGTAGAGACAACTGCATTCGTTGAAGCAACAAGGATGGTTCATTTGCTTCGGCATAAAGGCTTTGGACTGGCAAAGTTCTAAATGCACCTGTAGCAATACGAATGGCTTGATGATGAATGGGGTCAAGTCAATGAACAGCACTATTTCTGGCAGAAGCATACACCTGAGACCCATAATCTAATTTTGAGCGTACTAGTGCACAGTATAAATGGAGTAGAGTGCAACGGTCCACACCCCAAGAGATAGAAGAGAGAGAGCAGAGAATGTTAAGCCCTCTCGTGCACTTTGTGCGTAGGTGATGAATATGTTGGGACAAATGTCAGCTTTTTTGTCAAAAATGAGTCCCGTGAATTTCGTCTCTGATACAACTGGAATGGTGCTTTGTCCAAGTCGTAATTCAGGCTCAGGGTGGAGGTTACATTTGCGACAAAAATGGATGCAAACAGTCTTCTCCGGTTAGAACCTGAAACCATTGGCCGTGGCCCAGGAGTTGAGACGGTCAATAGCTTGTTGCAGTTGTCTCTCAATAACCCTCATATTGCATGATTGAGAAAATATGCTGAAGTCATCGATGTAGAGTGCACTGTTTATAGTTGGAGGAAGTTGTTCAGAAATAATTTATTTTAATGACAAAAAGCGTGACACTTAAGACAGATCCTTGTGGTACCCCCTCCTCTTGGCAAAAGGACCGGGAAAGGGTGGATCCTACATGAACTTGGAAATAACGGCAAGATAAAAAATTTTTAATAAAACCGGGACGGTGACCTCTTAAACCGCGGTTGTAAAGGTCTTTTAAAATACCAAATCTCCAAGTTGTGTCGTACGCTTTTTCCATGTCAAAGAAGATGGACACCAAGTGTTCTCTTTTTAGGAAAGCATCTCGGATAGATGTTTCCAGTCTAATTAAGTGGTCCAGTGTGAACCTGTTTCTTCGGAAGTCGCACTGAAAGGTGGAGAGAAGGTCGTTCGATTCTAAATACCATAAGAGACGAGCATTGACCATTCTCTCCAATATTTTGCACAGACAGCTGGTCAGAGCAATAGGACGATAGTTTTTTTGAGATTTAGGATCCTTTCCTGGCTTGGCAAAAGCAAGAATAGTTGCCTTGTGCCAGGTATCTGGAAAATGCTCTTCAAGAAAGATTCTGTTGTACAGGAAGAGCAGACAGTCCATGGATTCTGGTGAAAGATGTTTGATCATTTCATAATGGATATTGTCTGGTCCAACAGCGGTAGCCTTTGTATGGGCAAGTGCTGTTTTCAGCTCATGGATGGTAAATGGCCCATTATATGGGTGGGAACCCTGTGATGTGAATTTAAGGGCCTGTTTTTTCAGTGTTGTGTTTTAAGACCAGAAACTCTGGGGAGTAGGATGATGTTGCAGAGATGTTAGAAAATGTTTCCCCAAGAGCATTGGCTATTGCAGTAGAGTCTGCAATAGTATATCCATTATATTCAAGGACCGATGAGTGGTGTGCTGTGTATTTTCTCTTCATTTTCTGGATTTTTTCCCAGACCACCTTAGTGCTGGTCATCTGGGTGATGGATGATGTGAAACGGATCCACGATTCCTTTTGACTCTGACAGCGGATGTAGTGTGCTTCGGCTCGTGCACGTTTAAAGGCTAATAAGTTGACCTTGGTAGGATATCATCAAAATATCCCCCAAGCTTTATTTTGAGCCTTTTTGGCTGCTGTGCATTCTGGATTCCACCATGGTTTTGGAAAGGGAGGAAACCGCGTGGATGTTTTTGGAATTGTAGTTGCAGCTGCATGGACAATATTTTCTGTTATGTACGTAACTGCATCATTGATAGGCTTCTGACTGACTGCAGAGTTGTCAAACTTTGCCAGGTGTTGAAAGGCACTCCAGTCAGCCTGATTAATCTTCCACCATGGTAACCTGACAGGAAGACAAGGTCTCCAGTAATTAAGGTGGTTATCACAGGGAAGTGATCACTTCCATACGGGTTCCCCTCTACTTCCCAAGTAAGTGAAGGGAGAAGAGAAGGGGAGCTGATAGAAAGATCAATGGCAGAAAATGTACGGGTAGGCATGTGGAAAAAGGTGTTTGTTCCCACATTAAAAAGGGAGAGGTCACTGTCAATGAGCATACACACTATGACTCGTCCCCTTCTATTAATGCTAGCACTACCCCCACAGGGTGTTATGCCCATTAAAGTCCCCAAGATGTAAGAAAGGGGGGAGGCAACTGCATTACGAGATCATCAAGGTCTTTCTGGTAGATGTCAGTACCAGGTGGCAAATATATAGAGCAAACAGTTAGTAAAAACCCCCACTGTTATTTGAGTTGCTACTGCCTCTATGCTGGTAGTAAGTCACAGAGGCTGAAATGATATGGTTGCCCACAAGGATTGCGACTCCTCCATGAGCGGGGCCATCCCCAATTCTATCCTTGTGAATGATAGTAACGTTATGCATCCTGGGGTCATCATTTGCCCTTAGGTAAGTCTCTTGTATGCAAAAGCAAGATAGTTTGTGCTTTTGCAGGAGTGCCTTGATGTCTTCTGCATTTTTCCGGAATCCATAAAAATTCCATTGTAGGAATTTTGCCATTATTTTGGCTTGGTGGTTCCTTCAGGTGGCTTCTGAGGTGCTGAGGGCTTACTTTTGTCAGCCTTAGATTTATCCTTTCTGGGGAAGTGTGGATGCTGCCCTGTGTCCATATCCTCCTCAGGAAAGAGTTCCAAGACTGTTTCTTCATGTACCTCCTTCTCCTCAACATCCATTTTTTTCCTGAGAACTAGGATACGTCAGATTTCTTATTCTTTTCTCCAGAAACTTTTCTTATTGGTGGGGCATTAGGAGGTACAGATATTGGAGTGGCAGTTGATTGGTCCTTTTGTGTGGGTTTTATTGAACTTAGCAGGTAGCGAGCAATAGGAGTGAATGACTCCTTTGGTGGTATGGCCATTTCAGTCTGAGTTCCGATGGAACAGCTACCATCTGAGCGTAGGTTTGTTTATTTGTATTTAAAGGTTTCACCATTTTCCTTGCCTCTTGATAAGATATGTTCAGCTCTGCCCCTTAAGTCATTGAATTTCTTTTTCTTGTTTCCACCTCTGGCATGCTCTTGTTATTTGGTTTTTAGGAGCATTAGCAACTAATAAATAATAAATAAGAAAGTGAAAAAAAGGCGGCAAAGAATGGGAGTAAGTTCAGGAGCAGGTTTTGAGAAGAAGTGGAAAAATACCATCAGGACCTGGAGCTTTCTTAGCATCAAGATTCATCAAAATCCTTCTGATATCCTTTTGACGGAAGACCACAGGAGGCATTGAATGGAGCGTGTTGGGAATGGTGGGAGGTGTTTTACCAAGATCATTAATACATGAGCTGGAAGAAAAATGGGATGCTAGCAGGTCGGCTTTATCCTTGGCTGAAGTGGCAACAGAACCATCTGGTTTGGACAGAGGTGGGAGCAAAGATGGGCAAAAGTTGCAGCCAATAGCTTTGGCAAGAGACCAGAATGCTCGGCTACCATTAGGGCAAGAAGCAAGTTTTCTACTCTTAGCCTGTTACTACCTTTGCTGCCTCCTTTAATATAACTGGATAGATCCCATCCACCCCAGGCGCATGTTTATCCTCAACAATTTCTCCTCCACTTTCCACTCAGTTATTACAAAATCATCTAGCTCACTGCCAGAGTTTACTTCATCTCTGACATTCTCCTTCATGAATAACTCCTCATGTATGAATGTAGATGTAAAATACTAGTTTAGTTTGTTAGCCACTTCAGCAGGATAATCAACAGTTGAACCATCAATATACAGTGGACCAATCTGATTTATCCCTTTCCTTCTAGAGTTTACATAGGTAGAGAACTTTTTTCTGTTTTTCTTTGTTTCCTTTGCCAAGGATTTCTCATAATCTGCCTTTGCCTGCCTAATCTCCTTTGTGACTTGGTTACAGACCAGCTTATATCTAACATAGGCTTCCATGTTACCCATTAATTTATATGTATCCCATGCATTTTTCTTCTCTGCCATATGTCTCATTAGTTCATCTGACATCCATTTAGGCTTAAACCTTGAACAATATTTCTTAGTTGGTATGTAAAGCCTAGTAGCTTCCAAGATAAATTCTTTGAATGCTTTCCATTTTGAATTTGCTGTTGGTAACATCATCAGTTGGTTCCACTGTATAGAATTTAAATACTGTCTCAGACCATCTTAGTCACCTTTATGAAAGCAAAACCCTTCCCTTTACCCCTAATGGTAGTTACTTCTTTGAGTAAATCCCACTTCAGCACACTGTGATCACTGCCACATAGTGGTTACTTTATCTGCAGATTCTTAATGTATGAAGAATCACTAGTGATAATCAGATCAAAAGTATTACTCCCTCTAGTTGCCTCCCGAACATGCTGATATAGAAAACAATCATCCAATAAATCCACAAAAGCCTTGCTAGTGTGTGAATGACTAACCCACAAATTCCAGTCAATATCTGGGAAATTAAAATCCCCCATTATAAGACTCTCTGATTTGCTGGTCCACTCTATTTCCCTGTACAGTTTCATATTATACTCATCAGAGTCATTAGGCCTATAACACGCTCCTACTCTCAATTTTGGTCTTCCAATGCTTATGTCACACCAAACTGACTCGACACTGCACTGTCCAGCGATGTCGACTGGCTTCACTTCCTTGGATTTTGTGTTTCTTAACTAATAGCATAACCCCTCCTCCCTTCCTATCCTGTCTATCCTTTCTGTACACATTCTACTCCCTAAATTCCAGTTCTGCATTCTTTATATCTGTGTGGCACCATGTCTCTGATATCCCAATAATATTTGCCTTTGATATTTTGAGCAATACCTCAAATTCATCAAATTTATTTACCAAACTCCTAGCATTGGTGTACACGCAAGTATACTGTTCCTATTCTTAGCTACCCCAACACAACCCATGTGTTTACTTGTACCGCAATGACTCCCAGCAGTCTCTGAAATATCCTGCATCTTGTTTTCAGGCTGCTGCTCATTCCAATAGAAGCAGTGCAAGAATCACTTTCACCTCTGCTAGTGGCTATTGTTAATCTATTAGTCCTTGTATCCCCCTAAGCTAGCAGTTTTCCGACCCACCTAACACTGCCTCGATAGCATCAGCAAATATTCTTGCACCCTTTCTATTTAAGTGTATCCCATCCCTATAGAAGCAGTCTCTCCTGTTAACAAGTACAGACCAGGCTGAAGAAAATACTACCCCTTGAGCCTTGCACAGTCTTTCCAGGGCTGACTTGATCGACAAGGCTTTCATCATATACTCCCTCCTATCGTGTCTGGGCAGAATTGCAGACACTCAAATTCAATCCTAATTCACGGCTTTTTTTCAACGGTGATCTCTACGTGTTAAGTAATTCCGTCGGTCTCCTACTCTTAATATCATTAGTGCCAATGTGTACAACAATATCACCTTTTGTGCTCTTAGAAGATGATATCCACTCTACAACATCAACCTTTGCCCTTGGCAGACATACCCTGGTCCTGTTCCACCTATCCTTTTTACATACCATGTTCCCCATTTCCCTGACAATAGTCACCAACAACTACTAGTTCCTGTGCAACCAGCACATTCTGCCTTGGGGGTTGCCCCTGTGTTGCGTGATGATCAAGTGCAAGCTCTGGCATTGATGTGGGCAGCTGAGAGCTTGATGGGCCCCTCAATTTAGATCCTTCAAGGGCATAATTTGCCTTAGTTTGTGTAACCCCCCTTAATAACTTGATTATAGATTAGTTTGTACTTACTGTAGGCTTAGTTTGTACTTACTGTAGGCTTGTGTATCCCTTGACAATTTTTAATCATCCCAATCACTTATATTCTCTTCTGTGAAGCTCGTCAGGTTATCTTATATTCATTTTGGTTTAAACCTTCTTGAACAATATCTCTTAGTTGGTATAAACCTTCCATTTGTCATTTACATTTTTTAACATTAGTTGGTCCCACTGAAGGGTGTTTAAAAAATGTCCAGATCCATTATAATCACCTTTTCACAAACAAAATCCATTCCCTCTACCTAACAGTAATTATTTTAATAAATCTTACATCAATACATATGATAATAGCCACCTAAATGTTCCTTTACTTGAACATTCTTAATATATGATGAATCACTGCTGATATCCAAATCAAGAATATTGCTTTTCCTAGTTCTCTCTCTCTAATATTTTGGATGAAAACAGTCATCCAGCAAGCCATGAAGTGTTCTACTACTAAGTGAGCTGCCAACCCATGAGTTCCAGTCAATATGTGGAAAGTTAAACCCCTCTCCCCCCTTGGTAATACATTCAAATTTTCTGGCCCACTATATTTGTCTATATTGTTGTTCATTATACTCTTCCCAGTCATTTGGCTTAAAACAGATTCCTACTCTCATCTTTGTTTTTCCACACCAGACTGACTCATCATTACAAGGTAACCTGGTTGTGCTGTTTTAGAATTATTTGCTTCTTAACAAAAAGTATAACTCATCTCCCTCACCTTTCCAGTCATGTCTGTACTTTCTGTACATATAATTGCAATATTCAAATTCTTCATTCCCAGTATCATAGTAATGCCATGTTTCTGTTATACCTACTGTGCCAGAACTCTGACAGAGTAACCAATACTTATTAGGTCCCCACACAAATGTCTAGTCTTGGTTTTCCGATGTACAAAACTGTCCCAAAGATGATCTTTGTAGGAAGACGGGGGTGGAATAGACATAATCCTTGAATTTACACGATGAGAGCATTGTGAATCATTTCAGCCATGAGAAGACCGTGCAAGGCTCATGAGATAGAATTTTTCTTAGTGAGTTCTGTGCTCATTAACAGGAAAGACTTTCTAAAGGGATAGGATAAACTTAAATAGAATGGATGCAAAAATATTTTCTGATGCTATTGAGGCAATGTTAAGTGGATTGAAAAACTGCTAGAATGGGGTGATAAGACTAATAGATTTACAAAGGAGGTGAGGCAAGCGAAGGCAGATTACAAGAAATATTTGGCAAAGGATGTTAAGAAAAACAGCAAGGACATCTGTACTTATATAAACTCTAGAAGGAAGGGGGTGAATCAGATTGGTCCACTTGATATGGATGGTTTGACGTATCTAGCTGACAATCTGAATGAGTATTTTGCATCTACATTCACACATGAGGAATTCTGTAGGGTAGTGGAGGACAAAAGCTTATTAAACTCTAACAGGGAGCTTAATGATTTCGTAATAACTAGGAACAAAGTGGAGGAGAAATTGTTGAAGTTAAACATAAGAAAGGCACCTGGGGGGATGGGATCTATCCAGTTATATTAAAGGAGGCAGCAAAGGAAGTAAGCAAACCCTTAGCTATAATTACTAGAGCATCTTTGGACTTGCGAAGTACACACTGACTGAAGATGTGCAAATGTATCCCCGATTCACAAAGGGAGATCAAAAGGTGACCAGTAATTACAGCCCTGTTAGTTTAATTTCTGTTCCGAGGAAAATAGTGGAGTCACTGGTTAAAGAAGTATTGCAAAATCATCTAGACAAAACTGCATTTATAGTTCAGACACATCATGGTTTGTTAAGGGAAAGCTATCTTGTCTTAACAAATTTGATTGGATTGTATGATGTTGTTACAAAGGAACTGGATGCAAAAAAAAAAATTAATATCATATCCTTGGATTTCGGGAAAGCTTTCGATACTGTTGTGCATGGAAGACTACAGTAGAAATTGGAGCAGTATGGCTTTTTTTTTTTTTTTTTTTGGTAGTTGTTGGCGCATAGGCTTCTGTGGCCATAATGCACCTCCCAAGGTTTTTTTTGCAGTACTTTGATCCAAGCCCGAGGCGGGAATCGAACCTGCGACCTTTGGGTTGCCAGTCAGGCACTTTACCCACTCGGCTAGCCCGGTCGGCAAGCAGTATGGTATTAAGGGCAAGTTGCTACAATGGATAAAAGGATGGTTGAATGGGAGAAGACAGAGAGTGGTAATCAATGGATACTGCTCTTCGTGTACCAATGTTATTAGTGGAGTACACCAGGATTCGGTGTTGAGCCCATTGTTGTTTTGTATATTTATCAATGATATTGATGAAGGTATATCAGGTTTAGTGTTCAAGTTTGCAGATGATACAAAGGATGGCAGGGTTGTTAATGGCAATGTGCTACTGCAACAGGATCTAGAAAAGTTGGGCAGATGGGCTGAGAAGTGGCAACTGAAGTTTATCATTGACAAATGCAAACTACTTAATGTGGGTAGAAGTAACCCCCATAGAAACATACCAACTGTGTGGTACTACACTTAGGGTGGTAGAGAATGAAAAAGACCTGGGAGTAATTATGCAGTCAAATATAAAGTTTTCTGAGCAGTGCATAGTCTGCCAGAGCAGATCATGGGGTATTGTCAATGATATACGGTAATTTTGCTAGTAGGGAAAAGATTAGCCCTTTGGATAAGGTAATGGTCAGGCTACACTTTGAGTACTGTGTAGAGGTCTGGAGGCATGATTTTAGGAAGGAGTAGAGTTGCTTGAGCGAGTACAGAGAAGGACTACAAGATTGGTGAAGGTAATGAAGGAGTCGTCTTACCAAGAAAGGCTTAAGTTCTGCAAATTCCAGCATCTGGAAACTAGGCACCTGTGAGGTGATCTTATTGAGGCGTAAAAGGCCTTGAATGGGTTGAGCGGCTCAATTCTGATGGGATTCTTCCTCTTGCTCAAATTACGAACCTGAGGAGACATAAATTCAAATTGAGGAAAGACAGTTGTAGAATAGATGTGCAGAAATTTGCTTTTAGTCAGCAGGTAGTTGATTGTTGGAACAAACTTCCATCTGTCATTGTAGAAGTTGATAGCTTAAATAAATTCAAGAAGGAACTGGACAAGCTTTTAGAGGGAATTGATATGTGAAATGGTTTTGTTTTTTGTTTTTTTTTGGCCGATGCTACATAAGCTTACTTTCTTGCATCACATGCCTCTGCTACTACTACCACTACATTAGACACAGGAGAGTGAAAATGATTCTTACACCGTTTCTGTTTAAATGCAGCAGCCTGGAAAGCAAGTTGTTGGGGATTTTAAGACCTGTTTGGGTAGCCTTATGGAACAAGCAAATACATGGATTGTATTAGAGTTATTAAGAGTAAAAACAGTTGCATGTGTTCTTGCATGTACACTAATGTACACCAGGAGTATAATAAATGAATTTGAAGTACTAGTCAAGTCAGCAAATGCAGACATTGTGGGGATATCAGAGACATGGTGTCACACAGATATAAGGGATTCAGAATTTGAGTATGGGGAGTACAATGTGTAGAGGACAGGAGTTATGTTCTTAGTTAAGAATCACATAAAATTAGGCAGTGCATTTAGTGATCATGGTTGGCCAGTGCAACGTTGAATAAGTTTAGTGTGACATAAGCACCGGGAAAACAGAAAGGAGATTAGGAATGTGTTATAGGTCTAATGATTCTGATGATTACAATGTACTGTACAGAGAAATAGTGGGCCAGTACATCTGAATATCTTATAATGGGCGGCTTTTAACTTTTGAGATATTGACTGGACCCTTTGAGTTGATTGATCACTCGCAGAGTAGCAAAACTTTTCTCGATTTATTTGATAATTGGATGATTGTTTTCTACATTCGCATGTTAGAGAGGCAACAAGAGGAAAGCAATGCTTTTGATCTGATTATCAGCAGCATCCCTATGCGCATTAAGAATCAACAGATAAAAGGCCAGTTGGTGGCATTGATCATGGTGTATTGATGTGGGATTTACTTAAAGATGTAACAACTGTCAAGGGCAAAAGGAAGGTCTTTTGCTTTCTTAGAGGTGATTACAATGGTCTCGGGCAGTTAAGTTCTGTGCAGTGGGACCAACTGTTAAAGTTACCAACAGCAAATTCTAAATGGGAAGCATTCGGAGATGTAATTGTAGGCTTTTTATACCAACTAAGAGACTTTTCAGGAGTTAGACCTAAATGGATATTAGATGAACTGAAGAGACTTGTGGCAGAGAAGAATGCATGGAAAGCATATAAATTATCAGGTGATATAGATGCCTACAACTGATATAAACTAGTCTGTAATCAGGTTACAAAGAAGGTTAGGCAAGCTAAGGCAGATTATGAGAAGTGTCGGGCAAAAGAAAAGCAGGAAAGACTTCTTCACTTAACTAACCACTAGAAGGAAGGGGATGAATCACATTGGTCCATTAGATGTGAATGGTTTAACTCTCAATGAACCTGCTCAAGATGCTGACAAAGTGAATAGGTATTTTGCATCTACAAGTACACGAGTTTTTTAGGGATGGGGATGCTGAAGTATATCAAATTCTAATGGGGAGCTGAATAATTTTGTGATAACTCAGAGGAAAGTGTAAGAGAAATTGTTGAAGCTAAATGTAAAAAAGGTGTGGGGCATTGATGGGATCTCTCCATTTATATTAAAGAAGGCAGCAAAAGAGGAAGCAAACTTTTAGCCATGATTAGAGAGCATCCTTGGATTCCGGGGAGGTGCCTATGGACTATAGATTCATTGCATTCAAGATATTGATCAAGGCATATCAAGCTTATTGTCTAAGACTGCTAGTGCAGGGTGGCTAATGACAGGAATCAAGGCATGCTACTGCAGCAAGATCTAGATAAATTGGGCAGATGGGTTGAGAAGTGGAAATTGGGGTTTAACATTGGGAAATGCAAGGTAGTGCATACGGGCAGCAGTAATTCAAGAATAATATATCAGTTATTCTTGGTTCATAAGACACTGCACATGGATAGTAATAATTCTAGAATAACATACCAGTTTGGTGATACCACACTCAAGGTGAAGGGGAATGAAAGAGACCTAAGGGTATTTGTACAGACTGACATGAAATTCTCTGAGTAGTGCAGACAAGCTGCTAGAACAGCTCATGAGGTTTTGTCAGCGATATACAGGAATTTTTCTATCGTGAATAAGGAGGTGATTATTCTTGTACAAGGTTAGGTCACATCTTGAATACTGTTATTATAGGTCTGGAAGTCTCAGTTTAAGAAAAATCTTGATCTCTTGGAATGGGTGCAGAGATGAGCAATCAGATTAATCAAGCTGACAAAGGGGTACTCTTACCACAAATGACTTTGGTTGTACAAATTGCAGCACTTGTGGGGATATCTAATTGAAGTGTTTAATGGTTCAAATGGATTGAATAAACTTGATGGTGGTATTCTCTTCTTGGACAATGCACACAAGTGGATATAAATTGAAAAGGGATGGCTATGTGATAGATTTGTGAAAATTTGCTTTTAGCCAGAGTGATTGATTGTTAGTGCAAACCACTGGTGTTGTGAAGTGGATAGTTTGAACCAATTTAAGTAAGAATTTGACATTATTAGAAGGGATGATGGATGAAATGGGTAGTGTATTTTTTTTGGCTCATGCTATATGAGCTTGCTTCCTTGCATCATTTGTCAGTATTGATAATAGTAATAAAATGTGCTCCCTTGGCAGTCTGTGTTTTTTTTTTTTTTTTATGAAAACCCTAAACACGAAAAGTATCAAAACCTATAGTTGAAAAAGAGATAAAAGAGTCCAAAGTCCATTCGAAATACCTGTCTAGCTGAGTCTTAAATTTATTTAGGCTATCAACTTCCATGACAAGGGATGGAAGTCTGTTCCACCAACCAACTACCTGCTGACTAAAGACAAATTTGCGCATGTCTATCCTACATCTGTCTTTCCTCAATTTGAATTTATACCCTCTCAGGTGATTATTCTGAGCAAGAGGAAAAATCCAGTCAGCATTGAGCATGCTCAAACCATTCAAGGCTTTATACACCTCTATCAGATCACCTCGCTGGTGCCTGGTCTCCAGACACTGTAATTTGCAAAACTTAAGCCTTTCTTCGTAAGAACACCCCTTTGTTCCATTCACTAATCTTGTTGCCCTTCTCTGTACTTGTTCCAGCAGCCCACTCTACATCCTTCTTGAAATGAGGCCTCCAGACCTGTATACAGTACTCTAGGTGTGGCCTGACCATTGCCATATACAAGGGAATAATCACCTCCTTATCCCTGTATATCATTGACAAGACACCATGAGCTACTCTTGTAGCCTGTCTGCACTGCTCAGAGAACTTCATATCTGCCTGCACAATTACCCCCAGGTCATTTTCATTCTCTACCACTGTCAGTGTAGTACCACAGAGTTGATACATTGCTCTGGGGTTGCTGTTTCCCATATGTAGTACTTTACATTTGTCAATCTTAAACTTCATTTACCACCTCTCAGCCCATCTGCTCAACCTTTCTAGATCCTGTTGCAGCAGCATAGTGTCAATAGTGTCCTTGACAACACTGCCAACCTTTGTATTGTCTGCAAACTTGGATATTAAGCTTGATATACCATCATCAATATCATTTGTAAATACAGAAAACAATAATGGACCCAACACTGAACCCTGAGGGACTCCACTAATAACATTAGTCCACGATGAGCAGTGTCCATTAATTACCACTCTCTGCCTTCTCTCCCTCAACCATCCCTTTATCCATAGCAGCAATTTGCCTCCAATGCCACACTGCTCTAATTTGTGCAGCAGTCTTCCATGTGCAACAGTATCAAAAGCCTTTCTAAGATCCAAGTATATAATATCAAAGTTATTCCCTGCATCCAGCTCCTTTGTGACCGCATCATAGTATCCAATCAAATTGGTCAGGCAAGACTTCCCTTAACAAAACCATGCTGTGTCCAAGCTGTAACTGAAGTCTTGTCTAGATAATCCTGCAGTGCTTCTTTAACCAGTGCCTCCATTAATTTTCCTGGAACAGAAGTTAAACTCACAGGTCTATAATTACTTTGTCAGCCTTTGATCCTCCTTTGTGAATTGGGGGTCACATTTGCACATCTCCAGTCTGTGGTACCTCCTCTGAGTCCAAGGAAGCTCTCATAATTATGGCTAAGGGTTTGCTTACTTCCTTTGCTGCCTCCTTTAATATAACTGGATAGATCCCATCCACCCCAGGTGCCTTTCTTGTGTTTATCTTCAACAATTTCTCCTCCACTTTACTCTCAGTTATTACAAGATTCTCTAGCTTACTGCCACAGTTGAATATGTCTCTGGCATTCCCCTTACTGAATAACTCCTCATGTGTGAATGTCGATGCAAAATATTCATTTAGTTTGTTAGCTACCTGAGCAGGATCATCAACAGTTGACCCATTGATGTCAAGTGGACCAATCTGATTCATCCCCTTCCTTCTAGAGTTTACATAAGTAAAGAACTCTTTGCTGTTTTACTTTGTATTTCTTGCCAAAGATTTCTCGTAATCTGCCATCGCCTGCCTAACCTCCTTTGTAACTTGGTTACAGATCAACTTGTATCTATCATAGGCTTCTGTGTCATGTGTTAATTTATATGTATCCCATGCATTTTTCTTCTCTGCCATATGTCTCATTAGTTCATCTGACATCCATTTAGGCCTAAACCTTGAACAATATTTCTCAGTTGGTATGTAAAGACTAGTAGCTTCCAAGATTAGTTCTTTGAATGCTTCCCATATTTAATTTGCTGTTGGAAACATCATCAGTTGGTCCCACTGTATAGAATTTAAATACTGTCTCAGACCATCGTAGTCGCCTTTACGAAAGCAATAACCCTTCACTTTACCCCTGATGGTAGTTACCTCTTTGAGTAAATCCCACTTCAGCACACTGTGATCACTGCCACCTAGTGGTTCCTTTATCTGCAGATTCTTAATGCATGAAGAATCACTACTGATAATCAAATCAAGAGTATTACTCCCTCTAGTTGCTTCCCGAACATGCTGCTGTAGAAAAGAATCATCCAATAAATCCATAAAAGTCTTGCTAGTGTGTGTGTGCGACCAACCCACAAATTCCAGTCAATATCAGGGAAATTAAAATCCCCCATTATAAGACTCTCTGATGTATTGGCTCACTCTATTTCCCTGTACAGTTTCTTATTATACTCATCAGAGTCATTAGGCCTATAGCACACTCCTACTCTCAATTTTGATCTCCCAATGCTTATGTCACCCCAAACTGACTCGACACTGCAATGTCCAGCGATGTCGACTGGCTTCACTTCCTTTGATTTTATGTGTTTCTTAAATAATAGCATAACCCTTCCTATCCTGTCTATCCTTTCTGTAGACGTTGTACTCCCCAAATTTCAGTTCTGCATTCCTTATATCTGTGTGACACCACATCTCTGATATCCCAACAATATCTGCCTTTGATGTTTTGAGCAATACCTCAAATTCATCAAATTTATTTACCAAACTCCTAGCATTGGTGTACACGCAAGTATACATGCACCTCTTTCTATTCTTAGCTACCCTAACACAACCCATGTGTTTTCTTGTACCGCAATTACTCCCAGCAGTGTCTGAAATATCCTGCATCTTGTTTTTCAGGTTTCTGCTCATTCCAATAGAAGCAGTGCAAGAATCGCTTTCACCTCTGCCAGTGGCTACTGTTAATCTATTAGTCTTTGTACCCCCCCCCAAGCTAGCAGTTTTCCGACCCACCTAACACTGCCTCGATAGCATCAGCAAATATTCTTGCACCCTTTCTATTTAAGTGTATCCCATCCCTGTAGAAGCAGTCTTTCCTGTTAACAAATACAGTCCAGGCTGAAAAAAATTTTACCTCTTGAGCCTTGCACAATCTTTCCAGGGCCGAATTGATCGACAAGGCTCTCATCATATACTCCCTCCTATCGTGTCTGGGCAGAATTGCAGACACTTTCAAATTCAACCCTAATTCAAGGCTTTTTTTTTCAACAGTGACCTGTACTTGTTAAGTAATTCTGCCGGTCTCCTACTCTTAATACCATTAGTGCCAACGTGTATCTATCAACGTGTATCTAACATATAACTATATCACCTTTTGTGCCCTTTGATTGTACTAAGGTGTACTAAGTATGAGATATTATTATAAATTTGTAATGAATTATAATTTTGATGTCAAATAATTACAGCATAACCTTTAGACTTGTTGACTTTATTTTTTTTCTTCTTGGAATGACATGGGAGAGTTATATTCAAGAGGGTGAGCTGTGGGTTGGAAACATAACACCACATTTCATCCCCTGTTTCTATTATTTTTAGAAATTCTGGATCACAATCAGAAATTTCAATTCTTGTTTCCATGCACATCTGATCTGTTGTTAAGTTGAGGAAACAAAGAAGTTGCATTATCTTTTCAAATCATCATATACAATGGCTTGGCAGCATTTAAAATATCATATACGATGGTTTGGCAGCTACCGTGTAATATTTCAACTTGAGCAGCTATCTATAATTCTTATTTTATTGTCAGCCCAAAATAGGCCTGATATATCTGGCCAGGAGCAAGAGTGCAATAACACATGCTCTTTAAGTGTACTGTGATTCAAGCCTGTGACTGTTAAATATGATAAATATTTGTGATTTATTGTAAACTCCTCTGATCTGGTTTCCATGCACATAACAGCATAACCTTTAGACTTGTTCATGCTGGAATATAAACAAACATTTTTTTTTATGTTTCTAACTTGGAAAAGTTTGTCATTTGTTTGACCGCTCTTTAAGATTACCTGCTCTTTGTACTATCCTCAATTGATATATTTGCATTTGAAGTGCTTTTACACTTCAAGTACCCTGCCTCTTGATAGCTTTTTTTTTTTTTTTTTTCACTGTATGCTTTAACAATCATTTCTGCAGTCCAGCAAAAAGCCAACATTTTATAGCTTTTTGAAATTGACATTCTAAAAAAAATTTGATACCAAATTATTATTATTATTATTAGCCATATGGTGCAAGGAAGCCTGAGGTTATGCTGCACCAGGCAAAAAAAAGAAAAGAAAAAAAATTCTTAATTACCCTCCCTGAGAGAGAGAAAAGTAGAAGGGAATCACCAAGAAAGAGAAGAATGAAGCTCAGAATATCATCATTCTTCTCTTTCTTGGTGATTCTCTTCTACTTTTTTCTCTCTCTCTCTCTCTCTCTCAGGGTAATTCCCATCAATAACAGATAAAAATGAGCAGGTGCAACTGAAATGCCAACCCAACGTTCTAGATTACAAATTTTACGATTTTAAAGATTACAAAATTTTTTCTAGATTACAAAATAAAAATAAAATAATTTTTCTTATTCAGTGTTCAGGTATTTTTAACAAGTTCAGTCTTGGAACTTGTTGATCTTACCTTGTATAAATATTATAAAACTGAATATAACTATCATTAAATTATATTTGTAAAATGATAAGAGGAGTTTACCTCAATATAGTGCATAGAACACTTCTGTATGAATACTCTCCAGAAATTAAAATGAAAAACTTACATTAGAGTAAAAAATAATTAAAAACCAATTTAACACAATTAAAAATCAATTTAACACAATTAAAAATATTAAAAAGAATCTGACGAAAATATTCAAAACGATTTTTCTTCCTGAAGCTGACAACGCTTTGACCATATGTTGTGATCACAGGAATGAAAATTACCAAATAGGGTTGAACATGAAACTTAAATAGTGATTATTTGTCTTCGCGCATGCGCATAAAGGCCCACGCATCAGAGATCAAATATGGCCGACGAACATTAACAGAATTCTTGTGTAATTTAATTTCTACGGTTTCTGCAATTAATAGTCCCATATAATTACATTGGACATTAAGTATTTTGGCCTCGTTAAATAAAAAAGTATGTTTTTCATTAATGGCATGACAGGCTAATTCTGACTCTGCTGAACGAGAAGCACGAACTGAGGCTTCATGTTGATTTACACGAATATTCAGAGAAAAACGTGTTGAACCTTGGTAAGACGAGTCGCAAGAAACGTATACCAGGTCATTAATTTGTGTTGCGAACTCGGACCGAGCGATTGTTCAGTATAGTGTGTAATTTCCGTATTGGCCTGGCCACAATTTTAAATTCGGTATCTTTAAAGAATCTATTAAGATGTTTGTGCCACTGTTCAACATATGGGACAGAAATAAAGTATTTTTTGATATTACTATTGTTGGTTGGTGTAGTATTTTGTATCCTATCCTTGGTCTGTACCCTAATTCGGTTTATTGTGGCAAGGGGATAACTCCGGTTTAAGAACCTTCTAGTTAATATTTGTATTTCTGAGCCCAAAGCAGATTCCGTCGTTGATTATTTATAGGCATTTAAAAATTGATTAAAGATAATCGATCTTTTGTAGGTGAATGGGTGATAGCTATTATAATGTAGAAGCATACCGGTGTTTGTAGGTTTTCGATAGATGTTAAATTGGATTTTATTCGAGTCCCGAGTAAGCGTGAAATTTAGAAAGTTTTTAATGACTTTGTATCCTTATCCTCCCTTTCCAATGTAAATTTGAGTCTAGAATGAATATTATTAAACGAATGTAAAATGTTTTGGATAGTACTACTATCAGTAATAACTAGAACATCGTCTAAATACCTCCCATAGTAATACGGGTTCGAAAAGGTGTCAGATGTATATGCTCAATCGTTGAGAGATCTCTGACATTAAGCCGCTCAGGCTCAAACCCATTGGTTGGTAATCCAAAAATTTGCTTGTACACCTTGTCTCGAAAGGTGATAAAGTTGGCCTTAACTAACAGTTTAATTGTAGACTTGGCGACAATGACAATTTATTCTCACTAGATGTTACCTCGTTATATACGAATGTAAACGTTGAAAACACATTAGATATTATTTGGGATATGTTAAATAATTACTCGATACTGATTAATTATATGAATCTACCTATTAAGGAAATTTTTCACTTAATTAAACTAAATAAGGCAATGGTCAGGCCACACCTTGAGTACTGTATACAGGTCTGGAGGCCTCATTTTAAGAAGGATGTAGAGCTGTGTTGGAACGAGTACAGAGAAGGGCAACAAGATTAGTGAATGGAACAAAGAGTTGCTCTTACGAAGAAAGGCTTAAATTTTGCAAATTACAGTGTCTGGAGACTAGGCACCTGCAACGTGATCTGATTGAGGTGTATAAAGCCTTGAATGGTTTGAGCATGCTCAATGCTGATGGAATTCTTCCTCTTGCTCAGAATAATCATTTGAGAGGGCATAAATTCAAATCGAGGAAAGACAGATGTAGGATAGATGTGCGGAAGTTTGCCTTTAGCCAGCTGGTGGTTGGTTGGTGGAACAGACTTCCATCCTTTGTTGTGGAAGTTGAGAGCCTAAATGAATTTAAGACTGAGCTGGTCAGGTACTTGGAACGAACGGAGGGGTGAAATGGGAGCATGTTTTTTTTTTTTTTTTGGCTGATGCTGTGTAAGCTTGCTTTCTTGCATCACATGCCTCTACTAATGCTAAATTTCACGCTGCCTTTAGCCAGCGGGTGGTTGATTGCTGGAACAAACTTCCATCTGTCATAGAAGTTGATAGCTTAAATAGATTCAAGGCAGAACTTGACAAACATTTGGAGCAAGTGGATGGCTGAAATAAGGGGTTTTTTTTTTTTTTTCTTCTTCTTCTTCTTTTGGCTGATGCTCCATAAGCTTGCTTTCTTGCATCATATGCCTCTATTAATGCTAATGCTAAATTTCACGCTTATTTGGGACTCGAATAAAATCCAATTTAGCATCTATCGAAAACCTACAAACACCGGTATGCTTCTACATTATAATAGCTATTCACCTGTTCACCTACAAAAGATTGATTATCTTTAATCAATATCTAAATGCCTATAAATATTCAATGATGGAATCTGCTTTGGGCTCAGAAATACAAATATTAACTAGCAGGTTCTTAAACCGGGATTATCCCCTTGCCACAATAAACCAAATTAGGGTACAGGCCAAAGATAGGATACAAAATACTGCACCAACCAACAATAGTAATATCAAAAAATACTTTATTTCTGTCCCATATGTTGAACAATGGTACAAACAGCTTAATAGATTCTTTAAAGATACCGAATTTAAAATTTTGGTCAGGCCAATACGGAAATTACACACTATATTGAACTCGGTTCTTTCCGCGTTCGCAACACAAATGAATGACCTGGTATACAACATTTCTTGTGGTGATTGTGACTCGTCTTACCAAGGTTCAACGCGTTTTTCTCTGAATATTCGTGTAAATCAACATGAAGCCTCAGTTCGTGCTTCTCGTTCAGCAGTGTCAGAATTAGCCTTTCATGCCATTAATGAAAAACATACTTTTTTATTTAACGAGGGTAAAATACTTAATGCCCAATGTAATTATACGCGACTATTAATTGCAGAAACTATAGAAATTAAATTACATGAGAATTCTGTTAATGTTCGTCAGCCATATTTGTTCTCCGATGCTTGGACCTTTACGCACATGCGCGAAGACAAATAATCACTATTTAAGCTTCATGTTCAACCCTATTTGGTAATTTTCATTCCTGTGATCACTCCATACTGTCAAAGCGTTGTCAGCTTCAGGAAGGAAAATCGTTTTGAATATTTTCGTCAGATTCTTTTTAATATTTTTAATTGCATTAAATTGATTTTTAATTGTGTTAAATTGGTTTTTAATTATTTTTAACTCTAATGCAAGTTTTTCGATTTTTTTTTGTTTTAATTTCTGGAGAGTATCATACGGAAGTGTTCTACGTACTATATTGAGGTAAACTCCTCTTATTATTTTACAAATATTAATATCAACGTAGAACGTATTGAGCATTACAGCTCTGATTCATACTATTAAATTATATTATATTTTAGCATTCTTTCTTTTATTATTTTTAAGTATATTTCATTTTGTCTATTCCTTTACAGGTTGAGTTGTATATTCATGGCCTACATTCAACAGAAGTTATTTCTTTGTGCAGTTGTCTTCCAGAAGATAAATCATACCTCTAAAATTATTTCATTTTTGTCACCACTTTTAAATCAGGAGATTGCAGTTCTTTGTAGGTCATTATTATCAAGCAATTTCTCAAGATCACTCCATTTGCCTTCTTACAAAAATGGCAATCTCCTTAATCCTACATTTTGCCCTATGGCGCCACTAATTAACTATATGCCAGTGCGGACAATGAAGGAACGTGATGTTCTCGAGTTACGTTGTAAAGACTGTTACTTCAAAAAGATAGAGGATAAGTGGTATGTTTTTTGCAAAACCTATCCACGTCATAAACAAGTGCAGAAGGTAGATGAGAAGACTAAATGGATCATAACACATGTTACATATGGCAGAAAAAAATTTTGACTTTCCCTGTCTGTAGCATATATTACAACATGTAATTATTTGAATATTTGCATAACATATATTGGTAATATATTGTTTTAAATATTTCCAGTTTAGAGAATATTGAACAGCTTTGAAATAGATTTGAATGAACCATGGTTGATGTTTTAGAAACGAGTGTTTCAGAATGTTACAGAACTGTGTTTCTCCTGTACATTGTGCAATGTATACAGGGTTGGATTAGAAAGAAAAGTCACTCAACCCCCAGAGAAAAAATTGTTTGAATCTGTAAATGCTTCAAAGGCCTTATCTAAGGCCCTGAGATTTTTCTAAATATCTTTCCAGTCCAGTCCTGATTGTATGTACTGAAAATAAAATTGCTTTTACAGGTAGGTATCCATAAATGCCTAATTCTGAAATTAGCTATATCTGACATTCAGTAACATGAAATTATTGTATAAAATTCTCACATATAATTGAGAATAACTCAGTTTTAGAATTTATGCAATTTTTCTTACCAGTTACTTCATTTGTAGAAAAAATTAAAATACATATGTAAAATAGGTCACTAGGTGAAAAATAATTTTTTCCTCCCTTAATATTTTATCATTTCCCCAGTTAGATGATGATAGGTATCTGCATGTTAAATCAATATCCTTACACAGTTTTATTATTATTATTATTATTATTATTATTAGCCATACTGTGCAAGGAAGCCTGAGGCTTATGCTGCACTAGCCAAAAAAAATTCCCGAGTTACCCTGAGAGAGAGAGAGAGAGAGAGAGAGAGAGAGAGAGAGAGAGAGAGAGAGAGAGAGAGAGAGAGAAATCATCAAGAAAAAGAATGATGATGATATCCATCTCAGGACCCTGGGTGTGCCAAGCCCATACTCACCTGCATTATAGCCAAAGTAGCTTATGCGCCATAAAACCTCCATAGCAACAACAATCCATACTCACCAGATGTGAGCCCCCTTCCTCATAAAGACATGGAGTTACCAAAGTAACAGGCACAATTTGTCCATAGTAGCCCTTGCGCCATTAAACCCCACTCCAGCAACAACAACAACACGTGGAGTTAAACTGGAGCTGGCATGGCTGATCAGTGTAGTCAATGGTGGAGTCTACTATTGGAGCTTTTCACCCCAAAAATCTCACATTGGTAACACTAGCAGCAGCATTCATTGAAATCAATGGGGGGGATTTTAAATTTTATAATAGTTCTTGTTATTTTATTTATGTGCTACACGAGTCAACCTCATGAGACAAAATTAAAAATACTACTAACATACAAATCAGAATAAACTGTTTTGACCAATAAATGAAGTTTTGAAGCCCTGTGAATTGTGGCAGAGAGTAGGAAAGTTTGCCAATTATTCAATACCGTAATATATTTTTATATATATCATTGATTAAGCATAGTTTATAATAGTAGTAATAAAATGCTAGCATGTGAAGATGCCGTAAAATTTAACTAACATAAGAGGAAAAATATTTTTCTGTATTTCTTGAAACAGTACTGTTTCTTTTTTTTTTTTACTTATGAATCCTAAAAGTAATTTATTTAATGAATCCTAATTATATTTGACTGATTTCAATTAAGATTCCTCAAAAGTAGGTTGCATAATAATTATGACAGACCCTAGAGCTTTTGGTTTTCCAAAAGATCTGTTCAGAATGAATAGTAGATATAACTATTCATAAAACCATCATACCTTTGCCAAGACCATTTTTCTTTACTGTCATTTGCTATGAAAATTAAGTAATATCATTTCAGGTTTATTTGTTATTACTTGTTCTGTAAATTAAATAGCACATAATATATTTAGTGTGTAAGTAACCAAACACAAGCTTACTCAGTTTGTCATTATCAGTTTAGAAATTAGTCAAACTCATGAAGCCAGTTCATGAAGTTGACTGGAGTGTTATTGGAACACGGATCATGTCAATAACCATTAATCAATGAGATTTTATCGTTGAAAATACAAATTTTTACTTTCTACAAAGTGAGAGATATATTCCATGCAATTCTATACAAGAAAATTTCAAAATGGCGAAAGTGGTCAGTAGCTGATTTGTTAAGTCCCAAAAAAATAGTTCTGTTTTTTTTTTTTTTTTTTTTTTGAAAGTTGTTTGAATATATAAAATCACATTTAAATGTATTGTGTCGATTGAACTTGAAAATCAACTGAAAAAAAATTGATGTGTATAATAAAATTCACTGAAAACTTAATTCCAAAAACAGCCCACTAGTAGATTTATCTGGAGTACTTGTTAGCCATCATGTAATTTTTAGTGCAAAAAAAAAAAGCAGCTTATGTAGAAATGAGTGACTGAAATAATGGAAGCTTTTTAATAAGGTTACGCCTAAAATTTGATCCTGTTCAAAATAAATGTGTTCATTGAATGGTAGACCAAGAAACCGATAAAACTACAAATTCTGGACCTCCTGTGAGATTTTCAAATAGTCCACACTGGTCTTTAACAACTACATGGTATTCCATTAATTTCTATCTTATTACAATGACCCTCAGAGATGAACATATCTGCTAGTGTTAAGCAATTTCAAGCAACTGATGATAACAAAACTAAATTACAAAAGGTAAAGATTATGAAACCTTCTAGGCATTCAGCATGTTTGATTATTTAAGAGATATTATATTAGCAGTAACTTAATAAAACATTGAAGTAATTGAATTAGTAAGTTGGTCGGGAAAAGATTTATAAATTTAAAAAATCATTGATATTCTATATTATTACAGTGGCGGAATTTAACTTTCCAGATATTGACTGGAACTTGTCAGTAGGTCACATAAACAGTAGCGAGACATTTGTGGATTTATTGAATGACATGCTACACCAGCATGTTAGAGATCAACAAGAGAAAGCAATCTTGATCTGTTTATCAGCAGAAATAGTAATAGTAGTGGCATGTGATGCAAGAAAGCAAGTGTATGAGCTTATGCAGCATCAGCCAAAAAAAAAATTACAAAACAATCCCCTCTAAATATTTGTCCAGTTCCTCCTTAAATTTATTTAACCTATCAACTTCCATAAAGACAAATGGAAGTTTGTTCCAGCAATTAACCACCCGCTGGCTAAAGGCAAATTTTCCGCACATCTATTCTACATCTGTCCTTCCTAAATTTCAATTTATGCCCCCCTTAGGTTCGTAATCTGAACCAGTGGAAGAATCCCATCAGAATTCAGCGTGCTCAACCCATTCAAGGCCTTATACACCTCAATCAGATCACTTCACAGGTGTCTAGTCTCCAGCTGCTGCAATTTGCAGAACTTAAGCCTCTCCTGGTAAGAGGATCCCTTCATTCCCCTCACTAATCTTGTTGCCCTTTTCTGTACACGCTCAAGCAAATCTACATCTTTCCTAAAATGAGGCCTCCAGACCTGCACGCAGTACTCAAGGCGTGGCCTGACCATTGCCTTATACAGAGGGACAATTATCTCCTTTTCCCTGCTAACAAAATTCCTGTATATCATTGACAACACCCCATGACCTGCCCTGGCAGCCTGTCTGCATTACTCAGAAAACTTCATATCTGACTGCACAATTACTCCCAGGTCTTTTTCATTTTCTACCTCCTTAAGTGTAATACCACACAGTTGGTACGTTTCTCTGGGGTTACTTCTACCCATATGCAGTACTTTGCATTTTTCAATGTTAAACTTCAGTTGCCACTTCTCAGCCCATCTGCCCAAAATTTCTAGATCCTGTTGCAGTAACACACTGCCATTACTGTCATTAACAACCCTGCCAACCTTTGTATCATCTGCAAACTTCGATACTAAGCTGATATACCTTCATCAATATCATTGATAAATAGACAAAACAACAGTGGACCCAACACCGAACCCTGTGGGACTCCACTAATAACATTAGTCCACGAAGAGCAGCACCCATTGATTACCACCCTCTGTCTTCTCCCACTCAACCATCCTTTTATCCATTGTAGCAACTTACCCTTAATACCATTCTGCTCCAATTTGTACAGTAGTCTTCCATGCACAACAGTGTCAAAAGCTTTCTTGAAATCCAAGTATATGATATCAAAATTATTTTTTGCATCCAGTTCCTTTATAACCACATCATAATAACCAATCAAATTTGTCAGACAAGACTTTCCCTTAACAAAACCATGCTGTGTCTGAATTATTGCTGCAGTCTAATCTAGATGATCCCGCAATGCATCTTTAACTAGTCACTCCATTATTTTATCTGGAACAGAAGTTAAACTAACTGGTCTGTAATTACTTGTGTCACCCTTCGATCCCATCCCCCTTTGTGAATTGGACATTTGCACATCTCCAGTCCGTGGGGACCTCCCCTGAGTCCAAGGATGCTCTCATAATTAAGGATAAGGGTTTGCTTACTTCCTTTGCTGCCTCCTTTAATATAACTGGATAGATCCCATCCACCCCAGGTGCCTTTCTTATGTTTAACTTCAACAATTTCTCCTCCACTTTGTTCTCAGTTATTACAAAATCATTACAATTTGATAATCTTGTGGCATTTTCAAACCTTAATAACTCCTCATGTGTGAATGTAGATGCAAAATACTCATTCAGTTTGTTTGCTATCTGAGCAGGATCATCAACAGTTGAATCATCAATATCAAGTGGACCAATCAGATTCATCCACTTCCTTTTAGAGTTTATATAAGTAAAGAAATCCTTGCTGTTTTTCTTAGCATTCTTTGCCAAAGATTTCTCGTAATCTGCCTTCGCCTGCCTAACCTCCTTTGTGACTTGATTACAGACTAGTTTATATATATCATAGTCTTCTGTGTCGCCTGATAATTTATATGCAACCCGTGCATTTTTCTTCTCTGCCACGAGTCTCATTATTTCTTTTGACAACCATATAGGCCTAAACTGAACAATATTTCTTAATAGGTATGAAACGTTTAGTAGCTTCCATTATTAAATCCTTGAATGCTTCCCACTTAGAATTTGCTGTTGGTAACATCGTCAGTTGGTCCCACTGTACAGAATATAAAAACTGTCTGAGACCACTATAATCACCTTTACGGAAGCAAAACCCCCTTTCTTTACCCCTGATGGTAATTATATCTTTAAGTAAATCCACATCAGTGCACTGTGATCGCTGCCACCTAATGGTTATTTTATCTGCAGATTCTTAATTCACGAATGATCACTGCTGATAACCAGATCAAGAGTATTACCCTCTCTGGTTGCCTCTCGAACATGCTGCTGCAGAAAACAATCATCCAATAAATCCACAAAAGTCTTACAAGTGTGCGAGTGACCAACCCATAAGTTCCAGTCCGTATCTGGGAAGTTAAAATCCTCCATTATAGGACATTCTGATTTACTAGGTGACTCTATTTCTCTGTACAATTGTTCATTGTACTCATTCGAGTCATTAGGCCTATAACACACTCCTACTCTTATTTTTGATTTCGCAATGCTTATGTCACACCAAACTGACTCAACAGTGCACTGTTCATCTAAATCAGCTGGATGCACTTCTTTTGATTTTATGTTTTTCTTAATTAACAGCATAACACCCCCTCCCTTTCTGTACACATTGTACTCCCCAAATTCCATTTCTGCATTCCTTATATCTGTGTCACACCACGTCTCTGCTATCCCAACAGTATCTGCCTTTGATGTCTTGACCAACACTTCAAATTCATCAAATTTATTTACTATACTTCTAGCATCGGTATACATGCAAGTATACATGTACCTATTCTTATTATTTGTTACCCTAACACATCCCATATACCCACCTGTTTCACGATGACTGCCATCAGTCCCTGAAACCCCAAACACCCCTCACTCCATGGCACTGCTTATAGTGCGAGAATCACCTTTGTGCATTAAGAATCTGCAGATAAAAGAATGACTAGGTGGCCGTGATCACAGTATATTGATGCGAGATTTACTTAAAGATGTAACTATTGTCATTAGCAAAGGAAAGAGTTTTTGCTTTTGTAAAGGTGACTACAATGGTCTCAGACAGTTTTTAAATTCCATACAGTGGGACCAACTGATGATGTTACCAACAGTAAATTCTAAATGGGAAGTAATCTTGGAAGCTACTAGGCTTTTTTTCCAACTAAGAAATACTGTTCAAGGTTTAGGCCTAAATGGATCTCAGATGAACTAATGAGACTTATGGCAGAGAAGAAAAATTCGTGGGATGAATATAAATTATCAGAAGACAGAGGCCAATAGTAGATATAAGCTAGTCTGTAATCAAGTCACAAAGGAGGTTAGGCAAGCGAAGGCAGATTATGAGAAATCTTTGGCAAAGGATGCAAAGAAAAACAGCAAAGATTTCTTTACTTATGTAAACGCTAGAAGAATGGAAATGAATCAGATTCATCCACTTGATATCGATGGTTCGACTGTCGATGATTCTGCTCAGGTAGCTGACAAACTGAATGAGTATTTTGCATCTGCATTCATCACACATGAGGAATTCTGTAGGGAAGTGGAGGCTTATCAAACTCTAACAAGTAGCTAAATGATTTTGTAATAACTGAGAGCAAAGTGGAAGAGAAATTGTTGAAGTTAAACATAAGAAAGACACCTGGGGTGGATGGGATCTATCCAGTTATATTAAAGGATGCGGCAAAGGAAGTAAGCAAACCCTTAGCCATGATTATGAGAGCGTCTATGGACTCAGAGGAGGTTCATACGGAATGGAGATGTGGAAATGTATCCCCAATTTAAAAAGGAGGATCAAAGGGTGACACAAGTAATTACAGACCTGCTAGTTTAACTTCTGTTCCAGGGAAAATAATGAAGTCACTGGTTAAAGAAGTATTGCAGAATCATCTAGACAAGACTGCAGTAATAATCCACAGCGTGGGTTTGTTAAGGGGTAGTCTTGTCTGACCAATTTGATTGAATACTATGATGTGGTCACAAAGGAAGGATGCAAAAAATAATTTTAATATCATACTAGGGAGCTTCACCTCCCTGCTCACTGCACTCGCTTCTTTTGATAAAATATAATACTTACAGAAGCTTTCGACACTGTCTCTTCTCTCAGCTTTGAATACATAAATATGTTACATACAAAAATCAAGAATGGTACCGTATGGTCATGCTAGACAAACAAAGCGCGGTGTGCACGAGGTTTATCTAGCATGATCACACTAAAACAGAACCTTGTTTTACCAGAGTTAAACAAGCTCCTGTTACGTATTTTAGTATTTGTTACATATTACCACATAACCCGCATCCCTCCTGTCCCATTAGTTGAATAAATATCACTAGGAGGAAAATTATTTTAATGTACAGAAAGATACTTGGATTTCAGGAAAGCTTTTGATACTGTTGTGCATGGAAGACTACTGTACAAATTGGAGCAGTATGGTATTAAGGGCCAGTTGCTGCTATGGATAAAGGGATGGTTGAGTTGAAGAAGACAGAGTGGTAATCAATGCATACTGCTCTTTGTGGACTAATGTTATTAGTTGAGTCCCACAGGGTTTGATGTTGGGCCTGGTATTGTTTTCTTTTATCAATGATATTGGTGAAGTTATATCAGGCTTAATGTCCAAGTGTGAGGATGATATGAAGGTTGGCAGGGTTGTTAATGATAGTATGCTACTACAACAGGATATAAAAAAATTTAGCAGATGGGCTGAGAGGTGGAAACTGAAGTTTAACATCGACAAATGCAAACTACTACATATGGGTAGCAGTAACTGCAGAGTAACATACCAACTGTGCGGTACTACATTCAGGGTAGTAGAGAATGAAAAAGATCTAGGGGTAATTGTGCAGTCAGATATGAAGTTTTCTGGACAGTGCAGACAGGCTGCAAGGGTAGCTCAGTGTTTCCCAAACTTTGTTCCGTGAGATACAAACAAGTGTTCCGCAAAAAATCGTAATGAAAAATTTAAAAAATAAAATAAGTTTTACATATTTGTAGTGTACCCCCACTTTTGTATCATTATAATTTTTAACATTTTTTTTTTTTTTTGGTTATTAATATACTGGCATAGACTAATAATCAAATAGACCATGGAACACTTTATTTTGGCAGACTTTGCATAAAGAAGTATGCATAGAGGTAATGACATCTATGAAAAAGTAGCAATGTGGTGGTCTAATATGCCATTTGTGTACAATTTATCCTGAAGTACATGGGTTGAAGGAAAGGGGGAATTGAACCGATATCATAACCAAACTCACTTCCTTGTATAAATTTTTTTGATAATTATCAATATTTCGAAATATTATTATTAAAATAAATGACCATGGATTTGTGTTTTTAAAAAAAAAGGAATTTTAAAATGAGAAGCAAAAGTACTTCTAGTATTGCTACTGTGGTCAATGAAAACGAACACAATATTGTCACACTTCAAAGTGAGGATGAACAATCGCAGCCTTTTGTTTAGCAAAAATCCGAAGTGAAAAAACAGGAACCAACTAATAAAAGAAAAAAGTGAAAGTATTGATGACAGTTATTTGAATTTCGGCTTTACATGTGTTGGAAATAAAGTGCTCCTGATGCACAGTGCATTGTATGTAATAAAATATTAACAAATAGTTCTTTGCCTCTCGCTAAACTTGTTTTGTAAGTGTTACATAAATATATTGTGAGGTGAAAAGTGTTCCGTTACTAAAAAAGTTTGGGAAACGTTGGAGTAGCTCATGGGGTCTTGTCAATGATATACAAGAATTTTGCTAGCAGGGATAAGGAGGTGATTATCCCTTTGTATAAGGAATAATCACTTATGATAATGGTCAGGCCATGCCTTGAGTACTGTTACAGATCTGGAGGCTTCAATTTAGGAAGGATGTAGAGAAAGGCTTAATTTCCACAAATTGCAGCTTCTGAATACCAGGCATCTTCAAGGTGATCTGATTGAGGTGTATAAGGCCTTGATTGGTTTGTGCAAGCTCAATGCTGATGGGATTTCCTCTTGCTCAGATTATGCACCCGAGGGGGCATACATTCAAATTGAGGAAAGACAGTTGTAAAATCGATGTGCAGAAATTTTCCTTTAGCCGGTGGGTGATTGATTGCTGGAACAAACTTACATCTGTTGTTGTGGAAGTTGACAGCTTAAATAAATTCTAGACAGACTTTTGGAACGAATGGATGGGTGAAATGGCAAGGCTTTTTTTTTTTTTACTGATGCTTTATAAGCTTGCTTTCTTGCATTATATGCCTCTGCTAATGCTATTCACGTTGCTGAAAAACTGAATAGATATTTTGTATTTCTATTCACACAGATGGCACATTTTAGCTATGAGGATGCTAGAAGTTTAACAAATCCTACGATTTTGTGATAACAGGTTAAAAGGGAAGAGAAATTGTTGAAGCTAAATGTAAAAAAAAGCACCTGATGGGTGGGATCTATCCAGTTATATTAAGGGAGACAGCAAAGAAGATAAGCAAATATTTAGCCATAATTATGAGAGCATCCTTGGATCTTATGGCCTGGAGAAATGCAAGTTGTATCCCCAGTTCACAAAAGATCAGAGGGTGACAAGAGTAATTACAGACCGATCATGAGTAATTATTAAAGGGCTATTTGTGTGGATATAATGATGCAGTAACAAAGGAACTGGATACAAAAAATAATTCTGATGATTTAACGGCAAGTTACTGCTATGAATAAAGGGATGGTTGAGTGGGAGAAGGGAGAATGGGCCCAGTGGTGAACCTTGTAGAGCTCAACTAATAACACTAGATTAGACTAGTTTTATTGCAGCTCCCCAAGATTCACCACTGGGCCCATTGTTGTTTTCTGTGTTTATTGTTGTATTGATGAAGGCATATCAGGCTTAATATCTAAGATGTACAGATGACAAAGGTTGACAAGATGTTTAATGTTATTAATTGCTGTATGCTATTGCAACAAGATCTAGAAAAATTAGGCAGATAGGCTTGAGAAGTGGCAGTTGAAGTTTAACATGGACTAATCAGTGTATATGTGTGGCAATAATCCCAAATTAATATATGACCTCTTGTACTACATTTAGTGTAGTGGAGAATGAAAAAGATCTGGGAGTAGTTGTGTAGTCTGATATGTTTTCTGAGCTGTAATATAAGCCATAATTATGAGAGCATCCTTGGATCTTATGGCCTGGAGAAATGCAAGTTGTATCCCCAGTTCACAAAAGATCAGAGGGTGACAAGAGTAATTACAGACCGATCATGAGTAATTATTAAAGGGCTATTTGTGTGGATATAATGATGCAGTAACAAAGGAACTGGATACAAAAAATAATTCTGATGATTTAACGGCAAGTTACTGCTATGAATAAAGGGATGGTTGAGTGGGAGAAGGGAGAATGGGCCCAGTGGTGAACCTTGTAGAGCTCAACTAATAACACTAGATTAGACTAGTTTTATTGCAGCTCCCCAAGATTCACCACTGGGCCCATTGTTGTTTTCTGTGTTTATTGTTGTATTGATGAAGGCATATCAGGCTTAATATCTAAGATGTACAGATGACAAAGGTTGACAAGATGTTTAATGTTATTAATTGCTGTATGCTATTGCAACAAGATCTAGAAAAATTAGGCAGATAGGCTTGAGAAGTGGCAGTTGAAGTTTAACATGGACTAATCAGTGTATATGTGTGGCAATAATCCCAAATTAATATATGACCTCTTGTACTACATTTAGTGTAGTGGAGAATGAAAAAGATCTGGGAGTAGTTGTGTAGTCTGATATGTTTTCTGAGCTGTGAAGGCAGGCTAAGAGGACAGCTCATGATATTTTGCCAGCAGGGATAAGGAAGAGGTGATTATCATGCTGTATAAGACGATAGTTAAGGCACATTCTAATGTAGATCTGGAATTCTCATTTTTAGGAATAGTGTGGATCTGTTGCAATGGTTATTGAGAAATGAAATGACAGTGAGGAGAACAAAAGTGCTTTTAATCAGGAAAGGTTTCAGTTCTGTAAATTGTAGCATCTGGAGACTTGGTATCTGTGAGGAGACGTAATTGAAGTGTTTAAGATTTTGACTGGATTGAGTAAGCTCAATGCTGATGGAATTCTTACTCTTGCTCAGACTGCAACAAGGGAGCATATTTGCAAACTGAGTAAGGATGGTTACAGACTGGTGTGTGGAAATTTGCCTTCAGCCAGCAGGTAGTTGATTGTTGGAACAAATTTCTATCGGCTGTTGTAGAAGTGGGAAATTTGAATTAATTCAAGGAAGACCTATACAAACTATTAGATTTTTTTTTTTTTTGCTGATGCTCTATAAGCTTGCTTTCTTGCATCATAGCTACTACTACTAATATTAATGATAAAATTTACTATAGCCCTTACCCACTTATGTAGAGTTGTATGAACATTGCAATAAGTAAACTGTGCTTGTGAGACATCTGTGGTCTGTTGGACAACATTTTCAAGGAACTGATTCTGGCATAGAAGGTGAGGATGCATTTTCTTGCTATTTTGCTATCTTGTTGCTCAGGCCTGGAATAAAGGGGTGATCAGATGACTTTTGCATATAGAGTTGATGGAGAGATTACAGAACTAGCAGATGAAGTCTTTGATGACTTGGTACAACTATATGTATGATGGTTGTCAACATGGTTCATCCTTTTCATAAGAACCTCCAGTGGCCTTTCCTGGTTGATGTACAGGATATTGAGAAAAGACAGTTGGCTATTAACTTAAATTTCCAAGCTGAACTTGATTTTGCTGTGAGAATTATTTAAGTTGTTGAAGAACTCGTGCTCAGACCCATGGCCTATCTGTAAAATGAACCATTAACAGAAAAATAAGACTTGTCACATTCAAAAGGTCCCCAGAAGTGAGGCGAGTGCTAAAACCTATATGGATGTGGCTGCCCAGATTTTAGTGAATGATGGTTTTAGTTGTTTCCTTTAGGAGAAATATGGTCATATATGTTTTTACGATGCATTTTTGTCTTGCAGCTCAATCTGCATTCATTCCTGTTTTTGTTTTGTGGTAAGAATTTCAAGCTTAAGTGTCCACTAGTTGTCATATAAGTAGTGCAATAGCATCATTTCTATATACAGTAAACCAATCAGAGTTGTACAGCGCCATCATTACATTTTTTTTTTTTTTTTTTTTTACGAAAACCCCAAACACGAGAGGTATTAGAACCTATAGTACTTAGTACTCGTATCTTCTTAGTACTAGCAGAACAAATATCTTCTGCTAAGTACTATAGTACAAAAATATCTTCTGCTAAGTACTATAGTACTTAGCAGAAGATATTTGTTGACATTAGACTTGAACTTCTGTAGACTAATTTGCAGGAAATAGATATGAAGGAAGGTTGTTCCAGAAAACAGCAGTTGAATGAATAAACGACGAAGATGAAAAGTTGGTTCTGTGAGTTTGAAGTTGGACGGTAAATGGATGTTGGCTGGTGTCGGCATGTGTTCGGACTGTTTTGAAAGAGAGAGAGAGTGGGAATTAAAGAAGCCAATTCAGAAGAAGAGTGCCCATAGAAGTATCTGTAGAAGAGGCATGCAGCAGAAACAGTACGTCTATGAGACAAGTGGAGAGACTCAGTGAGAGATGAGTCATTAATTAACCTAACTGCCCTCTTCTGAATGGAATCTAGAAGCCTGAGAGGTTTTGGGGGCACCACTCCAGATGTGGGAACAATATTCCATGGTAGGGTGAATTTGCGATTTGTACAGAGTGAACAGTTGTTTGGAAGAAAAGTAATGCCAAGAGTGAAACAGAAAACTAAGTTTTTTAGATGCAGAGGAAGCAATATTTGTAATGTGCTTATGCCAAGAGAGATTAGAAGTTAGGGTAATCCACAAAAGAGATATCTTGTGTAGAAATCGGAGTGTCACCAAAGATAAGCATAGGAGCAGAAGAATCCTTTTTGCAATATACATGACAAGACTGAGTTTTAGAAGGATTGAAATTAACGAAGTTGTCTTTGCCCCACTGGAGAATTACCTGGAGATCGGCATTTAGTAGCGTATATTCGAGAAGTTAAAGCTGATTGAGCAGGGCAAGATTTCTTAAAATGGAAAGTGGAATGCAATGTGCTATCATCAGAAAAACTATGGATAGGATTTCCAGTCAGTGGAAGAAGGTCATTAATATACAAGAGGAAAATGGTGGGGGAAAGAACTGAACCTTGGGGGGACACCAGCATTAGTAGAGAAGTTAGAAGACAGAGAGCCATCTACCATCGCCCTCAGTTGGAGATCGGAGAGAAAATTGGATAACCAATTACAAAAAACAGTTGGCAAACCATAAGATGGAAGCTTGTTTAGACGACCTTTATGCCAAACATGATCGAAATCCTTTGAGATGTCAAGAGCAACTGCTTGTGTTTCACCGAACATTTCCGTTGAATTTGTCCATAAATGGGTAACATAAGCCATTCTGGCTTATGTTATCCATTTATGGCTTATGTTACCTTTGGAATAAGAAAGTGAAAAAAGGCAGCAAAGAACAGGAGTAACTTCAGGAGTGCAGGTTTTGAGAACAAGTAGAGAAATACCATCACGACCTGGAGCTTTTTTTGAGTGCTTTCTTAGCATCAAGATTCATCAAAATTCTTCTGACAGCAGAATGCAGGAGGCATTGAATGGAGCGTGTTGGGAATGGTGAGAGGTGTTTTACCAAGATCATTAATACATGAGTTGGAAGAAAAATGGGATGCTAGCAGGTTAGCTTTATCCTTGGCTGAAGTGACAACAGAACCATCTGGTTTTGACAGAGGTGGGAACAAAGATGAATAAAAATTGCGGGCAATAGCTTTGGCAAGAGACCAGAATGCTCGGCTACTATTAGGGCAAGAAGCAAGTTTTTTACTTTTAGCCTGTTTTAAAATCTAGTTTGGACTGATTAATAACTGCTTTACAATTGTTGCGAGCTTTGGTGTAGGCAGAAAATGAAACTGAAGAATTGGAAATAAGCCAATTACGATATGCAACATTTTTCTCTTGAACAGCCTTAGCATATTTATTGGAAAACCAAGATTTAGATAAAGGATGAGATTTTAAAGTGGAGTGTGGAATAAAGGATTCCATTCCTACAAGAATAATTTCACTGACACGATCTGAGCAAATGTTGACATCAGAACTTTTGAAACAGTAAACCGACCAAGGAAAAGAAATCTCACAGGTCATTCCATTTTGCATTCTTGTAATTCCAAACAACACAAGGTTGGGAATAGCCGTGAGATAAAGGCTCCATTGGAGAAGAGACAATCACCAAATTGTGATCTGAAGTGTTCTATGCACTTCTGCCATCTCTGAGTCAGATGCTGTATTCCAATCCTGTAAAATCCTTACTCTTGCTCTGGTGGAGGGCTTTGTAAACACTGTGCTTGAGCTGGATGTCGTCCACAAAATGGGTTCCCCAGAGTGCATCCTTCAGCAGGTCAAAGAGGTGATAGTTGGAAGGTGCAAGATCCAGGCTATGAGATGGGTGAGGAAGAACAGTGCACCCTAGTTTTGCAATGGCAATTTTCCATCATGCACAGACTGGTGTGGGGGTTGTGCATTGTCATTGAGAAGAACCTCATTAAGGTTTTTGTCTGGTCAAACTCTATGGATGCAGGCCTTCAATGTTTCCACATATCGATCTGAATTGATTGTAGTGCCAAGCTCCAAACAGTCCACAAACAAGACCCCACCTTTGCCCCAAAACACTGTTGCCATGACTTTACCGACAGAAGGTTGTCTTTTGAACTTCTTACATTGTGAATTTTGATTGTGCCACTCCATTGAATCTCTCTTTGTTTCGGGTCATAATGTGGTGGACTCAGATTTCATTACCTGTGATTATGTTTGAAAAAACCTCTCCTTCACTCTCATAGTGCTGGAGAAGTTCCGTGCAAATGACTTTCCGGGCTTCTTTGTGCTCATGTATCAGCATTTTTTGGACCCACCAGGCGCAAACATTGTAGCTTAGTTCCTTTATGATGGTTATCACAGCAGGTTTCTACATACCTACTGCATCGCACAATTCACGTGTTATGATGCGGTGGTCCTCTGATCAGTGTGTCGATCCGGCCCATATTGTCTGTTGTCTCTGACTGGTTGCTTCAGGGCTTGTCAGCAGTCACTTTCCCCACTCTTAAAGTGTTTTACCCAATACCTAATACAGTATTATTACCATAAACATTTTTGAGATGTGTATGATTTCGATAGGGGTCACTTCTTCTTTGGTTGCTTGATATGTATATCTGTAACATCCACCATTTTGAACTATCCATGTGTTGCTCATGAGACCAATCATAGTGCCACTGAGTATGCTGAAATTAGAAACCTCTAGTGACACGCAAAATGATCAACAGTGCCACATTTGAAAGCAGAAAATTAGGAGGCATTACTTTTGTACCGGTCCTCATGTAATGATGCCATTGTGCAACTTCGGTTGGTTTACTGTGTATACAAATGATGCTATTGTACCAACTTATAATGACAGTAAACTCTTCAGAGTCTGAGGCTTTTAGCCCTAAATCCTGTGTCCACCAATCTTAATTTTTCCATTCTTCATCATCTTCTCACTGCCCCACTCCCCTTTTTTTTTGACAAGCAATATTTTCCAGGATGACCACATGACTGAGAGAGAATACAAGAAATAGCACTGTATTTAGCAGTCAAATGAGCTTAAACCATAGTTACTTAAAATGTGTGTGTGTGTGTGTGTGTGTGTACTTGTGCATTCTCATTCCTGAACACTCAGCTACATTTCATCTCTTCCCATCAGCCATCCCTTGGGTGTCTTTGTTTCCCTATAATCTGTGTCCTAAGCATCCTGTCCCAGCTGCCTCCATATTAAAGTAAGGTTTTTTGCCAACAGATCTTTGCTCTTTAATTAGTTTAATTTTTGTTAATATATTTTGTTATATCTAAGTATTCTGTAAACTAACTGCCTTTCCTCAAACTTGTTTATTATGTACTCTCTTTGGAGGACTTTTCTTTTTCTCCCTTTGTATAAGTAATTTATTTTTAATTTGCATTTCATTGACGTTACATCACTTCTTTAGTTTATTTTTTTATGACAAATCTTGTTACTCTGCATATTGCAGTTCTTGACCGGACACCTGAAGGCTGTCACCCTCTGCCCATTTTTCTTGAGTGTTCTGTTGATATCTTTTGCCTTAGTCTTTAGTTTGTTTCAGCATTTAAAAAATTATTATTATTATTTTTTTTTATGTCACTTATCTTTGTAAATTAGAACTCTTATTTCCTCCCCACCCAGCCCTGATGGCATTACTTAATTGAGTAACAAACGTTGTCTGGCTGTAAGCACTGGTGGCTATATTGTTATTAAGATTTTTTATAATCATTTCCATAAAAGTATGTAACATTCGCACTTCATTTTTAGTGTCTTTTAATTGAAAATATTTGCTATGGAATGCCACATATCTTGTCTGCTTTTCAAATAATGTCACGTTTCCTCATTTAGGTCCCCCTCCCTCCCATTTTGGTCATTCATGAAATATTTTGAGGACATCTGCAATTTATCCGTAACCAGAGAACATCTGCAATTTATCCGTAAAACTCTTAACTTGTTTCACTACTTCTCACTGGCCTTTCACTGGCGTGACTCACCTTTCTATTTTTGACTTGCCGAAAATAAATGGAATATATTATTACTACTCGACTAGACTATCAAATCTGGTATTCTGACATTCATCACCTCCCAAACTCGTGTAATTTCCCCATGCAAAACTTTAACATCTAATCTTACCAGACACACTGACCATTTTTCAAACACATCAAGCAGAAACCATAGCATAAAAAAACTCAAAAGCATGGTTGGCATGCCCCCCCCCCTTATGTTGATATCTGGATATGCCACTGGTAGTACCACACTTAAGGCAGTGGAGGATGAAAATAGTCCTAGGGGTAATTGTACAGTTCAACATGAAGTTCTTTGAGCACTGCAGATAAAGCTGCTAAGGCAGCCTCTGAGCTGGATTTTGCCAGAAGTTAGGTGTTTATCTCATTATATAACAATGGTTAGACCACACCATAAGTATTGCACATACAGGTCTGGAAGTCTCATTTTAAGAAGGGTGTATATCTGAAACAGGTGCAGAGCAGACCAACAGGATTAGTCAGAAGCACAAAAGGGTACTTTTTCCAGGAAGGAATTCAGTTCTAAAAAGTGTAGCATCTGAAAACTAGGAACCTGCAAGGAGATCGATTTTAGTGTTTAAAGCTTTAAACAGATTGACTAAAGTAAATAATGGTATCCTTACTTTATCTTGGATGACGCACATAAGGGACATAAATTTAAAAAGGATGAGTGTGTGATAGATGTGCAAAAATTTGTTTTCAGCCAGGGAGTAAATGGCTCACAATATCCTGGTACACCAGATATTGTGAAAGTGAGTAGTTTGAATAAATTTAAGTAAGGATTAGATAAATTATTCGAAATACTAAAATAGTGTCAATGTGATTACATAACGTTATCCAGAGGTCATTTTTTGGAGGATAAGTTACGAAATTTTTAAGCATGGCACTGACAGAATTTTTAAGCAAGGTAATTACAGAGGAATTTCATTCCTTAATGTATTAAGTAAAATCTATGCAAATATCTTTAAAAAAGGTTCAGCATATTTTCAAACAACTTTGGGGAAGAACAGTCAGGTTTTAGGTCAAAGAGAGGATTATCAGAATCAAATTTATACAACAAATTATATAATATTTGCGTAAACACACCATATAGACAACTCTTAAACAAAGAAACTATGTTGGTAGTTTGAAGGGCATCATTTTATCTGTATCCCATATTGTGCTCTTCCTTCATGAGTTGCCATATATTGCACTACCTCGAATAAGTAGCGCTTCACTAAAAGAGAAGACTATTGTTACTTATTCTCAGTGGGCACCACCACCCAGCCGGCACTGTTTCAAGGCTTGTTGGCCTTTCATTGGTGGGTGGGCAGGTACCCTGGCACTGCAGACTGACAATCCAGTTGTAATGATAATTCCACAATATGATGCCGTTCAAACTACTAACATAGTTTTTTGTTTAAGAGTTGTCTATTGTGTGTTTATACCAATATTATATAGATTATTATACTCTTAAAGTTATGCCTTGGTGCATATAATTTTACTTAATTACGAATTATATACATCATGGGCATATAATAAAAAATCTAATTTACTTATAGTTACAAAACAGGCTAATGCTACAACTAGTATTATATCACCTCACAGCATGAAACATTTGTCCTAAATTTGCTCAAATTTTAAAAATTCTGTACCATCATCTTGCCCATATTGGATAAGGTGTTGGAGAGGCCTGTTCGTGGGCACCTGATGTTTCATTAGGGGACTCGTCTTCTAGACAGTTTGGGTTCAAAGGGGCTCCTTGTCTGAAGATGCTATAAATGAATTGGTGAATGTTGTTAATGAACATCCCAGTCAATATGTCCTGGGCTTGTTCATGGACTTTCAAGGTCTTAATGATGCCCTTTTGCTCTGTGGCAGGATAGTGTCCTGTGCAGGTTTCGAGCATCCCTCTGCCCTGGAAATCTTTACCAGCTGGTGAAAGATTACTTACATGATAGGCAGGTGGTCATCAGGGACAGCCTATTCTGAGCAGACATAATATTGGCTGATCCTCCCTCACAGAGATCCATCTTTGACCTGTTTTTTTTTTTTTTTTTTTTGGAACAGTGCATTTGATGAGTACTTGAAATGCTCATGATGTAGAAGACATTCACATCATCACTTATGCAGATCTGGTTTTCCTTCTGGTGGGGGGGGAACCTCCAGCAGAGAGCTGTAGGATTGGGCAGCTGTCTGGGCCATTTGACATCTTGGTTCAATCTGCATAAGTTGGAGGTTTCCATGCAGAAGTCTGGATGTGCTGCTGAGGGATTAGCTTAGCTGGATATGGCCATATGTTGGTTTGCTGTTCTGGGATCCTCTCGCTCAGGGAGGTCAGGAAGATCTTTTATCTTGGTGTTTGCCTGGAAGAGTGAGCAAGTTCTTTGGCTCATGCAAATTACTTGAAAGAATGTAAAGCAACTGTCAATCAAGGTGGATCTGGCAAGTCATCCATCTTGATTGAGGTATCAAAGGGAGGACCCACCATCATGACAATATCAATATCCTCAACTGACTTATGTGGCTGAGACTTGGGGAGGACAAGCTATATCAATGCTGTGAGAAAGTTCCTTTGTTCTGATCACAGATTTGCTCTTGGCATCACAAGGGCACGTTGAACAGTAACTACGGATGCATTGTTTGATGGGAAGATAGTAACCTGCTCATGGTGAGGTCTCGTTTGTTGTATGCCCTGAAGAAAGGAGCTCCCAGAGATTATTGGGCATCCAGTCATACCTAGTTGGGAGGAATGGCCTGCTTCTGTCATTCAAATGGAGACAGATCCATGATGAATTGGATACCATCTGGCAAGAACAGACTAATTCTGAGGAAGGGAGACATCTTTAACTTTCTTGCCCTCCATTTGAGCTGTGGACCAATGGCTTAGGCCCTGGTTGCAATTTGGACCGTTGCCTCTTGATTGGACATGGTCTGAGGTTCATGTTGGGGGAGTTGGCTTGGATCTTTGCTCATATGGTGAACCAGAGACCAGTCTCCACACTTTGATCCAAGGTTCACATTCTGTGGATCTGTGTGCTTATCTGGAGCAAGGGATGCTCACTTTGACTCAAGACATATGACTTGTTTCATTCCTGGGAGTTTTTCTTTGATTTTGTTAAAGTAGCATTCTGGAGGAGGTCCAGAATGCCATACATAGATAGCAACCTACCTCCTCATGGTGGGGACAGTAAGTTGTGGTGATGGCACGATGGTTCGTCTCCACCATAAGGCCAAATGTTCAATACTGCATTTTATTTTTTTGTTATTTAAGTTGGCATACTACTAAACTATACTGGTGTGCAAAACTTAAGGATCAACACTTTCTAAAGGTTTGAACCACAAAATCAAATGAAACAGCTGGTGGCGATTTGCATAACTGGCTGTTCAGTAGAAAGCTGGTGCACATGCAAAAATTTGAATCGCGATGAGAGGGCTCACATAAACAGATAAAAGCAGTAGTTCAGCAGTTATATGCAAATTATCAAATGGTGGGCATGATTGTTACAGACATTTGATTGGTTTCATACGGTGCTACAGACAACGAAATGGCCAGTAGGCACCTGGATGACTTTACCAGTGGTTGAATAATTAGGAAGCTCGAAGTGTGGCTGCAGAGTTTGGTATCACCCATAGCATCGTCTCACGTGTGGTCGGCCTTCAGAACGACAGGTACAGCTGTTCGAAGGACCAGTGGTGGTCGTCCACAAAAAACAATGCCCAATGATGACTGCAGTATACTCCTACAGGCCAAGTGGGACCGTTATCAGACAGCGGGATCCATTGCAAACCAGCTGCACAGGATGCAGAATATCGCAATTTACTGTGGCAAGGCGATTCCACAAAGGTGACTGTTTGCCTGACAGCCAGTAACGCTGTGTCCCTTTGACACCTGCCCGCCAGAGACCACTTACAGTGGTGCATCGAACACAAGGACTGGACAGCAGCACAATAGAGTAAGGTACTCTTTAATGATGAGAGTAGATTCAGTCTCAGCAGGGAGTCTGGACGTCAGCTAATCTGGCGAAAGGTGGGCACACAGTATCACACCGCAAACATCACCGAAAGGGATTGATATGGCAGTTGAGGCGTTATCTTGGATGGACGTACACAACTACAGATACTGGAATGCGGTAGTGTAACCGGTGCACACTACTGTACTGAGGTAATCCTTCCCCGTGTGGGTCTGTTTCAAGGTGCCACTGGCCCCGAGTTCGTGTTTATGGATGATAACACCACACCCCATCGCACTGCAACTGTTGATGTGCTCTTGGAAAGTGAGGACATTGTTTGTATGGATTGGCCTGCCCGTTCCACTGATCTAAATCCCATCGAACACATATGGGATGCTCTGGGGAGATGCCTAGTGGCACGTCCACACCCACCAGAAAATGTTCACCAGCTGAAGATGGCATTGACAGAGGAATGGATGGTTACTGCAAGAACTTAACAACATTGTTCTAAGTATGGACAGGCAGTGCAAAGCCTGCATCAACATTAGGGGTGGCCATATCTCCTACCGAGGACCACCTCTTCCCTTTGTTCCATCTTTGGCAGTGATGCAACTGTATCATGCCAGCCAGTGCTATGTTGCCATTTTTGAATAAAGTCCCTGTGTACTGTTTTGTTTCCATTTTTGTTTCCTTAATCATTTCTGTACCTCACGAGGTTCCTTTGGTATGCTTTTCCCATTCCAGGACACTTCTATGAGAAGCTACATGTGAAAACCTGACTGGTCCTTAAGTTTTGCACACCAGTGTAGTTGTAAGATAATGAATGATAAAAGACGAGAAGGATTTGCATATGGGAAAAAACCCAGGTGACAAGTCTGATGGTAAAACAAACAACCAAACATCTGACCTATTGTAGATAATGCCTATTACTAGATCACAAGGTCATTAAGTTACAGTGCCTAGTTGCCTGCTGATGAGATACCAGCAAACAGTGAAGTGTGGTCTGTATAATGGTATGTTATAAATAAAGAGCAATGCTTTTATTTTAAGTGCACAGTGCAATACGAAGGCAACTCATACTGAGGTGCCCTCATAATATGAGATTGATCCATTCAATAATAAACCTAGGTTGCTCATTGCTACATACAGAGCTGAGGCCATTACCATCCTAATCCTGTATTAAAGATTTACAGATCATGAAAAATGTACAAGCACTCCTCGACTTACATACTTAGTTTTTTTTTTTCATGTGCATTTTGTACGCAAGTCGAACTTCGGTCTTATAGACACTAAATATATGTACAGTACAGCTCACAGATTATAACCGGCAACAAATTTCACCAGGCTGTATGTACAGTATTGTTTACAGAATTTTATGATTTGTAACCAAGTTAAATGAAGCTGAAAAAACAATGAACAATAATGTAGAGCAAAGCATTTTTTCAAAAGTAATTTAATCTAATAACTCTGAACAGTAGTATAGCATATAAACAATATACACTATACTGCCACTTTATTAGGTACACCTACCTAGTTATGTAGAGCCTCCTTTAGCCTTCAAAACAGCCTGAATTCATCTTGGCATGGATTGAACAAGATGCTGAAAATGTGCAAGAATGGAGTACCATGCAGTTCCTTGAGATTTGACGGAGGTGTAGGCCTGCAGCGAACAGCCCTTTCCAAAGATGTTCAATAGGATTGAGATCCGTGGGCCACTGCAGCAAAGAAAAGTCATTGTCATGTTCCTGGAACCATTCTATAGTGATTCGGGTTTTGTGCACCGGTGCATTATCCTGCTGGAAGTAACCATCTGACTGAGGATAAACTGTCAACATGAATGGATGCACTTAGCAACAATATTTAGGTATGATGTGCCATTCAGACGTGAATCTATTGGTATCAATGGACCCAGTGTGCCAAGAAAATATTCCCCACACCATAACACTGCCCCCACCACCTTGCACAGTAGTCGTCAGACATGAAGGGTCCATGAATTTGTGTTGTTTTAGTCAAATTCTGAGCCTTCCATCAACATGATGCACCAGGAACTTCGACTTGTCAGACCAAGCAACTATTTTCCAATCCTCGATAGTCCAGTGCTGGTTTTGCTGTGCCCACAGGAGGTGTTCTCTTGTTCTTCCTTGATAACAAAGGTAGGTGATGTGGCCGTCGTCTGTTGTAGCCCATTCACAATAAAGTGCGACTAGTGGTCTGTTGTGATATTTTGTTCTGCACACCAAGGTTGTATTATTCTGATATGATGTGTGACCCATCTGTTTCCTTGCACAATTCAAGCCATCCTCCTCTGACCTCTCTCATCAACAAGCGATTTTCTTCCACAGGAGTGCCACTGAGTAGATGTTTTTTGTTCGTTGCACCATTCTCGATACACTCTCGAAACTGTGGTGTGTGAAAAATTCAGAACTGCCGTTTCAGAGATGCTTAGCCCAGCACGTCTCACACCTACTACCAGTCTACTTTCGAAGGTCGTTAGATCATTCCTTTTCCGCATTCTTTCTACGTTGTCGTTTGGTTTTTAGGAGCATTAGCAACTAAGGCTGTATTGCTCTCGGGGATATGCAGTGGTCATTCCCTGAACTTTCTTTCTTGCGAGCTACAGTTTGTACGCTTAATTGATACTGCTACATTTATATCCATGACTGTGGGCATGTGACTTGCAACATTGTGGGACAAACCACTTGTGTGCACAGCAGGGGTGTACCTATTAAAGTGGCAGCAGTGTATAGGAACAAAAATAAACAAGAGGGTTTTTTTTGGGTTGTAAAACTTAAAATGGTAAAAAAGATAAGTAATCAATTAAACCTCCAGAAATGTGCGTTAGAAAAATATCACAAAGTCATTCAAAATTGATTCTTATAACCAAACAGCAATAAGTGGTGTTGGAGTAGGTTTTTTAGGAGTATTAGTGACTAAGGCCATACTGTCTGCAAATTGTTCTGTGACTAATTTTCTGTTTGCTGGATGAAACCCTGAGTTTCTAGGACAATAGTGGATTGATTTTTTTTAAAAATCTTATTCTAAAAAGCAGCTGATTCTAGTGATCGTGTTAACCAGTGCCTACTTATTTCGGGGCTTACAACTCTGTAATCAGACCACGCAGTCCTTATTCTCAGCCAGCTGCATTTGTAAACATGTTGGCTGTGTGTTTTGTTTTTGCATCCTTTAGTTAAGTGATTTTTGTGTTGTACTTATTTGACGAATTTATATAAAACTAATACAATTTCCATTATAAAAATGACCTTTTAGAGAGATAAAAAACTGTTATATAGTGAAAATTTCAACTTCCGAGGTTTCCAAAAAACATGTTATTGGGTTCACATTACGATACATTCACCATACGATGGTGTCTCTTGAACAGATTAATATCGTAAAGTAGATGTCCATTGTACAAGGCAGCTGAATTTGCCACTTCGTGTACATGGTTCAAAGCTGTTAATGCGTTTTTGTTAAGCAGTATTTTTATTAATTTTGAGAAGCTTTGTACATAGAGGAGTGCCTGTACATGAAATCTGCTCTTCCAAATCTCAGAAAAATATGGCATCAAGGATAATCTTAAGTGTATTTCATATTTGTATAAAAATGCAAATTCTGCAGTGAGGATTGAAGGAAGCACTGGGAAAATGGTTTAAAGTTAAACTTGGAGTGAGGTATAGCTGCACATTTTCCGCAACTCTTTTTATATTACAGACCAGTTGATAAGAATGAGTTACTGACATCTATCGTGGAAGTTATAAAATCTTGAAGAATCAGAATAAGTTAAAGAAAGACTGTATACAATCTGGAATGAAAATTAGTTATACAAAAAGAAAGGTTGGGAGAGAAAGAAAATTTAGAGTGCAGTCTAAATAACCAAAACTTGGAACTAGTTAGTAGTTCTGTATATTTAAGAAGTCATTATGAAGATTAGACATGCAAAATAAATAACAGAAATAAGTAAAGCAGAAAGTCTATGAAATTCCTTTGGAGAAAAAGAAATAAACCAAAGATAAAATTTGGTTTTTAACAGTTTTTTAAACTTATTTTAACCTATAGATTTGAGAGCTAGATGAGAAATAAAAAGCTGGGAGGGGGAATCAGAATCCTTAGTTTTAAGAAAAATAAAGGGAAGTAATGATAAAACCATATTGGAAAAAATCTTAGGGCAAGCAATACCCAGTTCAGGATAAAGCAAACTTAAAATAGCAATGGAGATTATCTAAACAAATGTTCAACTAAAAAGCGATTGATAATAGGTTTAGAGACAGACTGAGCGGGAAGGGAAGGGCTGGGCTATGATGTTAAAGAAGCATTAGAGGAAAGAGGGCTTACTCTGCTTAGGACTAGAGATCTACCTGTAAATGGGGCAGCTGGAGAAAGACAGTGAATGGAAGTCTCATAGTCCAGAAGAGCTGATACTATCAGTGCTTTGTATACTAATTTAGATATCTTTCTTGAACAGCTCTCACAGTAAATAAACAGTGGAATAGTTTTGAACATGGGCAAGTTTTTATTGTGGTTTTTGTTTTTCTTATGCAGCTATTCTCAGTTTGTTTGACTTCCACACATTATAAGGGTAGTTAAATATATATGGAAAAGAATCACGACGCAAGCACACCTATGAATATTTACATATTTTTATTGGAAAGCTTTAATGAACCAGAAACAAAATCTATGCATTTCAATATGCTACTCTGTCAACAATGTAATAAGGCTCTGTAAAGGCTTTAGGTTTATGAATACAGCATAGCTTAACACTCTTGCGTAAATTAAACATTAACAAAGATCAGGTATTAGAGAGGTACATAAGTTTCTGTACAAATTATCACATGTACATGACTATGGCTAACAGTCCACTGTCAGCCCACAAATATGTTCGGATAAATTATCTGTTTTGCAACAGACAAGAACTAGCTTATTAGCAAGAAAAAATTCTGGCTATCAGAGTCAAAAATAATTACAGCTGTCATTTGCTATGTACATCAAATGGAATGATTTTCTACACCTTGCTGGGCAACTGTGATAGGATGTATAACAGCCATTTTACTTGAGGTTTCATGTGTAGGCACATTTTCAATTTCAAGGGAGGATGTTAATAATGTTGCTGCTGTGGAACCATCTGGATGTTGTATAGTTAACAAGTACTGTTCATGCTCAGGCAACTCCTGAGTTGATGGGGGTGGCAGCTGAATTGTAATGGTCTGCGTGCCATCTCCTGTAGAGCTAGTAGTGACTCCAGGTGGTAGATTATTCCCTTCACTAAGAGCACTGAGGCAATTATAAATTAGTTGTGCAGTAGAAGCATTTCCAGGTAAAATACCTTCTAACTGTTGCAGAGTATTCTCAGGCAAATGAAATTGAGCAAGTGCTTGTACCTCTGATCCCACAGCATCCTGAGTTATATACTGTGCTGAAGTATTGCTGTTATTTCCACTAATATTTGAAACAGGAATAGCACCACGTTTATGATCAGACATGTGATTTATGAAGTTCTCCTTGCTCACCGAACGAAAAGTGCACAGCGTACATGCAAACAGGCCATCCATTCCAGGGTGTTTATTTTTGAGATGAGTCTTATAAGAGATTGCCTATAAAATATAATGAAATAAATTATTATTTTTATCAAGTGGAATTAAAAGTTTAGATTTCAAAGTATTTTTATCCATAAAATAAGAGCAAATAAGCAACTATTTACTAGATAGACTCAGATTTAAATGTCAGTATTCCAAAAATATTAGAGGTATAAGATATGCTTAATAAATTAAACAAAATGAGGGAAATGAAAATATTAACCTTTAGAGTTTTAAAACAATAATGTGTTGTTTCACAAAAACACCATAAACTTAAAACATGGGTATGTATGAATATTTTTCATCGATTTTACGTAATATACACCATGATGGTTTTTATGATTCCATAAGGCGAAACACATTTATTCCAAGTACAAGAACCGGTATGAAAGTAATGCCTTCTGATTTTTTGCTTTCAAATGTGACAACATTGATCATTTCACGTGTCACTGAGTTTTACCATACTGCGTACCGCTGTGATTGGTCTCATTAGCGCAGCAGATAGATAGTTCAAAGTCGAGGATGTTACAGATATACGTATCAAGCAAAGAGTGGCGATTGAATTTCTTACCAAGGAAGAAGCAACACCTATTGCAATCCATACGCATCTCAAAAATGTTTATGGTGAAAATACTGTAGATGTGAATACAGTTAGACATTGGGTAAGACACTTTAAGAGTGGGGAAGTGACATTCTTGATAAACCCCAAACAGGCTAACTAGTAATATCAGTGACAACAGACAACACGAACCAGATAGATGTGTTGATCAAAGGGGACCACCACATCACAATGCACGAATCGTGGGATGCAGCAGGTATAGGGAAACCCGCCGTGATAACCATCGTAAAGGAACTAGGCTACAAGGTTTGCACCCAGTAGTTCCCAAAAATGCTGACGGAAAGTCATCTATACGGAACTTCTCCAGTGCTATGAGAGTGAAAGAGGTTTTTTCTTTCAAGCAGAGTCGCAGGTGACGAAACCTGGGTCCACCATTATGACCCTGAAATGAAGAGACAGTTGATGGAGTGGCACCCTCAAAATTCGCCACGGAAGAAGTTCAAAAGACAGCCTGGTTTTAGAAAGTCATGGCAACAGTGTTTTGGGGCAAAGATGGGGTCTTGCTTGTGGACATCTTGGAGCGTGGCACCACAATCAACTCAGATCGATATGTGGAAACGAAAAAGTTGAAAGTCCACATCCTTAGAGTTTAAAATTAAAAATTTGCAGACAAATACCTTAATGAGCTTCTTCTCCATGACAATGTACGACACCACACCAGTCTGTGCATAATGGAGGCCATTGCTAAACTGGGGTGCACTGTTCTTCCTTGCCCCCTCATAGCCCAGATTTTGCACTTTCTGACTATCACCTCTTTGGCTCTCCTGAAGTATGCATTCAGTGGAACCCATTTTATGGACGACGACCAGCTCAAACACAGTGTTCGCAAAGTCCTCCAGAGCAAGAGTAAGGTTTTACAGAATTGGAATATGGCATCTGACTCAGAGATGGTGGAAGTGCAAAGAAAATTATGGTGACTTTGTGGAAAAATAAGTGTGTTTATTAAAGACAGGATTACATAGATGTAGGAATTAAATTTTCTGAGGAAAAAAATAGGAGGCATAACTTTCGTACTGCTCCTTGTAATAAATTAAGTTTAGTTTACTTAAGACTGAAGAGAGGTAACAATATCCCTGACACATAGCACAATCTAGTTGCTTAACTACGAGTTAACCACATTTCTGGATCCACTAGAATCACATCATGGTGGGGGAGATTATTCTAAAGAACTAGTTTCTTAAGGGAACACAAATAATTCCTTTATGGTGCTCAAAATTTTAAAATTATTATTTGTTCAAACATACAGATATAATAATTTCCATTTTATTTCACTTAAATATAAACTTTAACAGTAATGACAAAAATAAATATATTTGTAGAGATTACCATTCTGAAAGCTGGGATGAAATGAATTTAGAAGGGAAAAGAAAGGGACTTTTTCTAAAAAATCTGGGACAGCGAGTATTTTTTAATATTCTAAATTCAAATTAATATATTTACAGAAGAATATATAAACAATAATTCATTGAAAAAAAAATATGTAGTTTGGTTTCCAAATTACATATTTTTAAAATATGTAAGTAGTATTACAATGAAACATAGTAAAAGCAAATAGTGCTTTCAATCATTTTAAATTATTTCTGCCTGCCTTGATCAATTTTTCATCATTTTTAATCATGTCCTAGAAACTTTTACATGTTAAATTAAAGTTTGAATTTATACATCATTATGGAATCAGTGGTTTTTATAACCAAATGAATTCATCAGACCACTGAATTTCTATCTGTAAAAATTTCCTTCCCACTGTGTGCTGTAATGGCAAAGAAAAAGCTACACACTTTTTCAAATGCTGAGGTCTGTTCTTGAAATTCAAATTTAAAAAAAAAAAAAAAAAGTGGCCACTGGCCATAGAAACGTCTGTTAAGAGACATCACTTTTTTAAATCAACACCATACTCACAAAACATGTTAATTATGAAATCAATAATGAAATCTGCAGTTATTGGTAGCGATTCAATTTTTAATATTTTATCTGAATTCCTTTTGTTTTGCAAAAATAATGAACTACTAAAGGGAAAATCGTTTCCGACTTGTGACTGCTTGCACCTGTAGATATTCTGAAACTGACTTTTTAAAGCTGCCAATTAATCATATCTACAAAATATCCCAATGTTTTAAATAAGAGCTGCAGTTTTAGTTCGTGCACACAAATATTTACCAGCCATTTCTGAGTCACAAAATATTTTCTTAAATAGTTCATTGTTACCATCAGCTGATCTAAAGGAATGGTAGTGTTTAACGATATGATAGGCCATCGTCAACTCATTTGCTAGAGCAAGGTGGTCCTCTGCTGCATTTTTCACCCGAAAATACTGCGTAATATTTTGCAATAAACCAGCATTTCCAGAGCAAGTTGAGCATTTTTCTTATGCTTTTTTTTTTTTGTATTAACATGGTCAGGTTACCAATGTTTATGTAACATTTGCACAGTTCACATTATACTTCATTATCAGTTTATTCTCTCTTGATTAAACTCCACTGTGTTGAATACTCATCATTAAAGGTATATTTTCTCTTTGGCATTTCTTCTTAGGGGTTCTTCAAAAACTTTGCCAAATCCACTACAGTCACAGCCAAAAAGAATATTTGCTATTCTTTCTTCTACTCTTGAAATATCAGAGAGAACAGATCACAATGTAATGAGTATACAGAGTCGACTGACTGAACTTAGCAAAGGTTCAAGATGGTTGGAAATTATATCTTGAATATTTCGAAGAATTAGAATGTATAGTGAAAGGTGTACTAGAAAGAATGTTAGCAATGAATTCTCAGTACGACTAATGAAGTTCAGACAGTAAACATCGTGGACAGTTTCCTTAATGCAATGTTCTATTTAAGAAATAGTAAATACAGCCACTCCTCGATTAACGTAAAGGTTGCATTTTGTGGAAAGCCACATAAGTCAAATTTTACGTAAGTCAGGAATTTCCTTAAATAAGCATTTAGGGAAATTCTGCACTTGCAACTATGCGCGGTAAATTTCATAGAAGCAAAAAAGAAATGTTCGACGAACATGTAATTAGAATTATTCAATTTTTTTATCTTGTGTGCAGGAAAAATTTTTAAAAAAGTGTACAAAATTATTAAATTACAAAAAGAGAGACAGGCATAATGTCAGAAAGTTTTACTTTTCAAGCACTGTTGCCAGAATTAACTCTCCAGCTAATAAGCACGTTGCTGCAGAGATTTAGAAGGGGTTTTTTCCAATGCATCATAAAATTTCTCTGCTGCTGCTGCAGAATCAGCACTGGCAACTTCAACCGTATAATTTAATGTTTTGGAAACCAGCGTGATGCTTGAACCTATTAAACCACCCATTGCTTGCCATGAACTTGGCTTGGGGTTTGCTATACTCATTATCTTTATAAATACTTCTTGCTTGAATGGCCATTAGATTCAGGGGCACTTGCTTCTGAATCTGATTTTCCATCTTCGATACAGCACCTGAATGCTGTTTTGTGATCACTGTTGGGGTGGACTGGCCTCAGTGTGAAATACATTGATTCTTTAACATGTTCTTTTATACACGCACTGTCCCTTAAAATAGTATTCATTGTTGAAGCAGCGAGACCTAATTCTGTGCAATAGATGACAAACTTTGTCCTGCCTCGTACTTCTTAATTAACCATCTTCATTTATAAATCAATTTTGTTTTGTTTCATAGCACTTGCACTTTCCATTGGTCACTTTCCCTTCACTATTGCAATAAGTAAATAGGAAAGAAGAGAAGATTCTGAAAATTTATTTATGTTTTTTATATGATTGAAGATTTCACTGAAGGGGAAACAACATTGCACCGTAATAACGTAAAAACCCACACAATTCCAGTTATCGGGATTATTGCAAATGTAATAAGATCGAGTTTACTACTCGTTTATAATTAGATGCACTAATGGAAAAGCCCAATAAACTGGAAAGTGCAAATTGTTTTATGGTTGGGACTTCCAGAAATGTGTTTTAAAAAAATATCACAAAGGCATTCAAAATTTATTCTTATAATGGAACATATGATAAAGATGAAAGTGCAGTGCAATTTCAATTATAAAAATGACCTTTTAGAGAGAGAAATAGCTTAGTTATAAGGTGAAATTTCAACTAAGGTGTTAGAACAAATTATGAAAAAAAAAAAAGTGTTACTGGGTTCACATTATGATATTTTCACAATACCTCCATTTATTCCTATGGGATGCAAAATAAGCTTCCGTGATTTTTTATGTTTGCATCGGCCAGCAAAAACTTATGTAAAGTCGAATTTCCATAAATTGGGGAGTGGCTGAAGTTTGGTTTTCATCCAAAATAATTTTGCATCAATGGAAAAAAAAGCTACTGCATAAACCACCCCCTATTACCAGAAAAAACTGGGACATTAGTGCAGTCTGAAAAAAAAAAAAAAAAACCCTGCTAGAGCATGTTGGGATTACAGTAAAGATTCTAAGGTGGATTGGATTGTAGGGTGACTGCAGGGATATTTTCCAGATTGGTGTAATGTCAGAACTGGGCCCCTCAAGGATAAACTCTTTGACCACTGGTTCTGATTTTCATAAAAAAAACATTAAAGAGATAGAGGGTGTGATGTCAAAATTTGCAGACGATATAAAGATTGGGAGAGTCGATAATGATCAGTGCCAACCAGCACTACTTCAAGATTATTTGAACAGGTTTCAAGAATGGTAAAAAAAAGTGGCAGCTATGGTTTAATGCAACAAAATGCAAGGTTTTACACTTGTAAAACACCAATCCCAAAAGGCGGAATCTGGAAGTTGCAATATGGGCAGATATCAAGTTCTCTGAGCAGTATAAATAGGCAACCAGGAGAGCCCATTGTGCCCTGTTGATGATCTATTAAACAACGTCTTGCAGATATAGGAAGGTCATAAGCCCACTGTATAAGGCAATTGGAATACTGTGTCAAAGTATGAGGACCTCTGATAGAAGTAAAAAAAAAACACACACACACACCACTATGCTTCTTGAAAGGGTCCAAAGACAGGTAACATGCATGGTGAGATTAGCCAAAGGATGACAATATGAGGAAAGACTCTGAACAGCTACGAGCTTAGCAACCAAGCACCTTAGAGGTCAATAAAGCTCCAAGAGGGGAGGATAATAGAACGAACGAAGGCAAAATTTTCACTGTTATAAATGATTTCTGAACTAGAGATCATAAATGTAAATTATGGAAATGAGGTTCGGAATGACCTACAGGAAGTTTTCTTTCTGCCAGTAATCACTTGTTGATTACTGGAAAAAGTTGCCTTCATCGGTGATTGAGGCTGACAGCTTGGGAGCTTCAAAGGTCAGTTGGAGAAGTACTTATGCGAGTCAAATAGGTAGCTTCTTTATTTATTTATTTCTTGGCTGGTTCAGCAATAGCATTGATCTTCCTTGCACAATATGGCTATTATTGATAGTCCCATTTTGTTTTATGTCTTTTTCCATTTGAATAATATTTTTTTTTCCCTATGGGGAGGGAGATGGTGATGGGTGAAGACAGATTTCCAAATTTTTAACTCACAAAATGGATCATCACACACCATTGAGAAAAACCACTAGATTTGAACATGATCATTCAAAAATATAAAAAAATAGTGTGATACTAAATTATTTTGCCAGAGCTTTCAAAACATTTTCTTCTATAAGTAAATGATGTTGGCAGTTCTTTATTCAATGTGGAGTGCACTTGACACAATGTTCCCGAATAAGTTTAGGACACGACTAGTGAAAACAAATGAGAGAAGAGGGAAATGTGTAGTTTTTATTTATTATTTTTTTTTGTTTAATGCAAGAATACTCTCTTCCTTTCACTATATGGCCAATTTTAATACAGTACCAGACCCCTTATCCAAAACACTTTGGATCAGAGGCTTTCTGGTCCTTAGAAAAAGATATTGGAACATATGTGAAATAAATAAATAAATAAAAATCTTATTTAAGAGTTACTTTATCTAAAAATTGTTAGTAAATAAAAATTAATTTTTATTTACTAACAATTAATAATTGTTAGTAAATTATTCGATACAGGTAACCCTCGTATAACACGGTAGTTAGGTTCCTATAAAATCTTGTGTAGTGCGAGGCCATGTTATATGGGACTAAGAACCAGTACAAAAGGTGGGAGGGGTTACGTTCCAAAAGCTAACAAAACTAGAGAGGCCATCCCTGTCGATCATCTTTTGTACATTATCATCGTCAATTTCATCCAATCCTTTTCTGAGCTCAACAATTTGTGCTTTAATATTCTCAACCGAATCATCAGGTTCTTGGGAATCCTTTCAAACTTTCCTCCACATTCAATTCATGGCTTTCTGAGTCACTTCATCCCAAGCACTTAAAATGTTGTAGGATTTCCAAAACTCCTTTTAGGCTCGGTATATTTTCACAAGTGTTGATGGCTTTAATAGCTTGGGAAAAGGTGTTCCTTGTGTAGTAAGCTTTAAATGTGGCAATAACACCTTGGTACTTTGGTTGGATCAGAGATGTAGTGTTTGGAGGCATGTAAAATATTTTCATATGATTGTTCAAGTTTTCTAAGCTATCTTTGCTTGGATGTCCTGGCACGATGTCCACGATCAGAATTGCTTTGTAATCAAGGTTATTTTTCGCATAATATCTTTCCACTGCAGGTCAGAAGAATTCAGAGTACCAATCAATGGAAAGAGGCCTGGGTACCCAAGTTTTTTATTAGCCTTCCAAATTACAGGTAGGTTTGATTTAGTGAACCCTTTAAGAGCCCTTGGATTTTCTGAATGATAAACTAAAAGGGGTTTTAATTTAAAATCTCCCATAGCATTACCACTTAATAATAACTGATCCTTTGCCACTTTGAAGCCTGACATGTTTTTTTTTCCTTCTTTCAATATGAAACTTCTTTTAGGCATTAGTTTCCAAAAAAATTCTTGTTTCATCTATGCTAAAAACTTGTTGAGCAGCATAGCACCCCTCTTCAATAATTTTAACAAGTTCTTTTTTGAAAGTTTTGGCTCCTTGATCTGCACTTGCAGCTTCTCTTCTCCCTGTATTGCTATGTTTTGTAGGTTATAAAGCTTTTTAAATCTATCGAACCAGCCCTCACTTGCATTAAATAGTTCCAAATTTTTTTTTTGAAGTGAGCTTTCTTCAGATCTTCATATATAGGCTAATCGCTTTTTCATTAAACGTGCTAAAAATTCAATTAAAAAATTATCTGTACACTGGTAAAACAGTGTTATAGCAAATTGTGATAGCATTATAGTGAGATATGGGTTATAATATAAGAAAAGCATTATAGCGAATCAGTGTAAAACGAACTGCATTATAACAAGGGCCTACTGTATGTTCATTTAATTTTCTTCCTCTTCATTGCTGATAAGCACAAATGAGAACATTTTCTCTGTTGTAGAATATCTTCACCAGAATCTAGATTTCGTGTATCTTCTGCACTCTTTAAAAAAATCAGTAATCTGGGTTTGTTTGCTTTTGCTTGATAGATCTTTATAAATTTCATGGTATGGAGCTAAGCATTTTTGAAGCTCCCTTTTGAACTTTGTGCTCCTTTCAGTCAAAAGATCTGCATTCAAAAAAATTAAGATTCTAATTGCTCTCAAATTACGCCTTTCCATATGCTTTTTACTGTAAAATTTGCAATTTCAGAATTTTAATCTGTGCTACCATCCTCTGAATTGATTTGGTTTACCTCTGTGCCATTTCCACCAAATCTACTTCGCCAGCCTCTTTTTCTACCAGTAATTCTTGAACATCTTTAGTAGTCATATCATTAAACCTTCCCCTCCTACTGACTTGGCAAGTTCTACTATCGCACCGATTCTGTTTTCTGCTGGTTCGACCATATTTACTGAATTAACTGACCTGGCCATACATTTTCCCAACACAATTTTGAGATTTTACTTCTTTGAGTGATAAAGCTATGATTCCAATACAGTCCACAATTGAAAAATGTTTCCATGCTTCCATCACTTCAATAGATTAGGAATTAATTTTTTTCCAAAATCCACTGTAACAATATTCTGATGTAATGAGTTTTAAAGGTAGATATGTCTTGATCTAATGGCTGAATTAAGCAAGCTGTATTAGGTGGCGGGAACATTACTTCAGTGTTCGCATGGCCTGGGCCATTATGCAATAGTAATAAAACTTTGAAATCTAGATTTCCCCCCCCCCTTAAATAGTTTTTTACAGCTGGCACAAAACAATTTAGAAACCATTCTTTAAATAAATCGGCAGTTACCTAAGCTTTTTTATTTGCTTTCCAATATACCAGTAATGCTTTTTTTTTTACACCTTTCATTGCACGAGAATTAGAAGATCTATAAACTAGCACAGCTTTTATGTAATCTGATGTATTACTGCTCATAACTAATACTACATGATATTTTTGATGCCTTAAAACCAGATGCAGTTTTCTTTTTGAAATAAATGTTCTGTTGGGCATTTTTTTCCATCAAAGACACTTGTCTCATTGGCATTGAAAACTTGATGTGGTGTGTATCCGTCCTCTCCAATAATTTTTTGAAATTCCTCTGCATACTTCATTATCAGCCGATGCACTTTCCCCTTGAATTCTTGTTATGTAATGAGAAGCAGTTTTTAAATCACTCAAACCAAACTTTACTGGTAACAAACACCGAGTTAACAGAAGATGCTCCATTTTCTTTTAAATGGTTATAAATTTTTAGTGCCTTTTGTTTAATTGCATTGCCACATAAAACAAAATTTACTGCTATCGTCAATCCAAATACTGAGTGCTTTTTCCATTATCTCAATTACTGGCACTTGAGGAGGAGCTGTCATATTTGTGGAAATTAAAGATCCTGCAGCAACAGCAGTTCTAATTTTCTGTTCATTTTTCTTGATGGTCTGGATTGCTGCTTCATTTAAATTTAAACTTTTTGCAGCGTATACCTTCCCCTCTTTTTTAAGACTATCCAAAATTTGTATCTTTGATTCTAGAGAAAAAGTTTTTGAGCAGAGCTTTTTTTTTTTTTTTTTTTTTTTTTTAACTTTCCTTAGGCATAATTTAGGGCTGGATATTAATTAACTGCTGGCCTGCCAGCAGTTAATTTAGAGGTGAGGGCTTAATTTAACTGCTGGCAGGCCTCTTGCCTGTATGCACATCGGGGTTTCTGGGAGCATCAGCAAGAGAAGTCTGTCAGCATGTAAGAATTTAATCTCTTTGTATTTACCTAATTTAATATTTGGTTCTATAGTAAGAATAATCCAAACTTAGAATTGTTTATTTGCAAATCGTAACTGTAATATTCATAATAATTGTAATCTTAATATTCATAATATTGGTAATTGTAATATCGATAATTGTATTCAAATTCCTAACTCTTTCTATTTTGTTCCCCCAACAGCAGTCTGATGATGGGTACCAGTAAGGTACCTGAAACGTTACCTTAATGTATAGTAGTTTAGGTGAATAGCTTAATAAAGTAGATTATTAATTTCATGTGGTATAAGAGTGGTATTATATTTAGCAATAATCTTAATGGCAAACAACCATGTAACATCCTTCCCTAACTATATTTCCCCAAACTTTTCCATTGAATTTGTCTGCAGATGGGTAATGTAAGTCAATACACCGATGAGCCAAAACATTATGACCAGCGAGTTGTTATACAAATCAAAGCAACTGCAGGCGAACTAAGGTGCATGCGTGGGTCGGGACACTGTATAAAAACACCTGATACTGAGCTCCGTTAATCAGTGTTACTCTTGTTCTTCAGATGGGAAAAGCAGAAGACTTAAGCGAGTTTGACAAAGGCCAAATTGTAACGGCCAGACCACTGGGTCAGATCATATCCGAAATGGCATGGCTGGTGGGGTGCTCACAATCAGCTGTGGTTAGTACTTACCGAAAGTGTTCTGAGGAGGGAAAACCCACGAGGTGTTGGACGACCACAGCTCATCAATGCTCGAGGTGAGCGAAGGCTCTCCCAGATGGTAAATGGCAACAGAAGGGAGACTGTGGTGCAACTCACTGGTAATTGGAATTCTGGTGATGGGAGTAATGTGTCAAAACACAGTACATCGAACCCTGCTGAAAATGGGGCTGCATAGCCACAGGCCACTCTGAGTGCACATGCTAACCAGGGTTCACCGGTGGCAGCACCTACAATGGGCATGTGAGCATCCAAACTGGGCCTTGAGTGAATAGGTCATCTGGTCCGATGAATCATGTTTCCTGTTGCACTATTTGGACGGACGATTACGTTTACCTGGGGAAGTGATGGCACCTGGATGCACCATGCGACGAAATCAAGCCGGTGGCGGCAGTGTCATGCTTTGGGCGATGTTCTGTTGGGATACCCTGAGCCCAGTCATCAGTGTGCCGGGCACTCTGATGTCTACCAAACACTCAAACATCATTGCTGACAAGGTACACCCTTTCATGGCAACGGTCTTCCCCTCTGGCGGTGCCATCTTTCAGCAGGATAATGTGCCATGCCACACCGCACGGATTGTTCGAGACTGGTTCACGGAACACGAGGAAGACTTCCAGGTATTGTCCTGGCCTCCAAATTCCCTGGACATCAATCCCATTGAGCATCTGTGGTTTGTGTTGGAACAGCAAACTCCGATCTGCGGTGTCTCAACCATATACCTTACAGGAGTTAAAGGATCTGCTGGTTATGTGTTGGTACCAGATACTAGAAGACACATTTAGAAATCTTGTAGTGTAAATGCCTCGCCGGGTACAAGCTGTTTCGGCTGCACATGGAGGACCAACATCATATTAGGTAGGTGATCATAATGTTTTGGTTCATCAGTGTATATCACCAGCGGTTTGATGCTGACAAAATCCATATTTGGCAAACAATAATCAGATGGAAGGTTTCAAGATAGTTTAGGAGCTAGCCATTAATGGATTTCCCCAATACTTTGAAAAGAGCAGAGGTAAGTGGGACAATAATCTGCTCATACCCAGCCAGTCCCTTTTTTAGGAACTGGCTGGACATGAGAAAATTTTCAGGCAGAAAGAAAAACACCAGCGAGGGAAAAAAGTGTAAAATGCTGACAAAGAACAGGAGTAAGTTCAGGAGGTTTTGAGAACAAGTGGAGAAATGCCATCAGGATCTGGAGCTTTCTTGACATCAAGATTGTTCAAAATTTTGACATCCTTTTGAAAGACAACAGGCAGCACTGAGTGGAATGTATACTGGGAATGGCAGGAGGCGATTTACCAAAATTGTCAATACAAGAATTATGCCAGTTGCACTATGAAACAGTATTTTGAACATCCTTCACACACTTATTGGAAAGCCAAGGTTTAGATGAAGGACAAGATTTTAGGGTGGAGCGTGGAATAAAGAATCCCTACAAGAATAATTTCACTCACATGATATGAGCAAACATTGACATCCAAAGATTTCAAACAGTAATCCAACCAAGGACAAAAATAGCAATCTCACAGATCATCCCATTTTGCATTCTTGTAATGCCAAACATGAGGCTGAGAATGGCCACAAGAGAATAGCTCCATTGGAAAAGAGATCACCAAGTTGTGATCAGAGGTGCCTAGAGGACAATCTACATCAGCATTTATCGAATATGCATAGCAGCCACTAAAATTTCATAAAAAATGTTTGTCAGTGTACCGTGTTCTGTTGAACAGGAGGGCGGAGTAATGGTAGAGCAGCATCACATAATTTGATTATACAAAAAAAAGTCAAGCCTTCCAGCTTTCAAAATACAGAGCCCTATACTGTACTATAATTTAAATAATTTGACATTCCCTTAATTTCTATGAAATTAAAATGCACACATATACACCTACCTGAATACAAGCATATGGACAATGAGGACACTTATAAGGCTTTGTACCAGTATGGCGCATACGATGACGACGAAGTGAATTATGATCACCAGTACGGTATTCACAGAGTTCACACAAGAAAGGTTTTTCTCCAGTATGTTGTCTCATATGTAACTGAAGCATTGCTTTTCGTGCACTTGTATGTCCACAGTATGTACATACATATGGCTTCAATTTATTGTGCACAGCCTGCTGGTGCTTACGAAGGCATTTTGAATCAGAAAATGTCCTATGGCAGATTTCACATTCTTGTTCACTGTACCACCTTTTCTCTGGCATATTCTTCCGATCCAAATGAATAACACTGTGATTGCGTAACTGACTCAGCTGCTTAAATCCTTTTCCACAAGTATTGCAAACAAAACCTCGTTCTTCACTGTGAATTCTCTATAAGAAATTAAAAAAGTAATTAAAACCTATTCCTGTAATGAATTTATTAATAAAGCTATAAAAGTCTCTCTCAGTGCTTTTATTTTTCAAAAGTTTTTGCTATTAATTCTCCTTATTGGAGGATTACTACACTGAAGCTTAATTAAACATAAAAAAAAAAAAAAAAAAGCTTCACAGACCACTTTTTTTTATTGCTTTTTGGGATCATATGTTGGGCTGGATTATTTTGGAGAAGCTGCAAAGGCAACTAAAGATCACCATGCAATCTTTAGCCACACTACTAAACATGATTATGGTGCAAAAGGAACAGCAACTGTAACTATTACCATATGCTAGCTGTAGGGATAGAGGTATCAGTATATATATCTGTAAGGAGGATTTCATACACATTATTGAAGACTTATGATCTGCAATCTTAAAGGGCCTATGCAAAAGGAAGTGATTCCAGGGTTGTAAATTTTAAAGAAAAATTGCAAAACTGAAATGATAATATTTATTCCAATTTTAGCATCAAATTCAAAAATTTTATCCCAAATGTGCCAAGAAAAGCCCTGGATGACAAATCTTCTAAACCTAAATATAAGCAAAACAAACAGAATTTTTTACATAGAAACACCCTATATAAGTGAGAGAAAATATATTTCAGTATTAATATACACTGAGTGGCCAGCTGATTAGATACACTAACTTAACAGTGAGTGGCACCTCCTTTTAGCCTCAGAACAGCCCGATTTCGCCAGGGCATGGAACCCACAAGGTGCTAGAACTGCTCCACAAGGATGCTGGCCCATGTAGACCTTATCACATCCCGAAGCTGTCTCAGATCAGACAGCAGTGGTAGATCATGATCAAAAAACAGCTTTTTCCACTTCATTCCATAAATACTCAGCTGGCCAATAGATATTCATTATTGTTAACTCATTGTCTGTTTTACTATTCTTCGCTGGCCTGTTCAGATGATTAAACAGGCCAATGAAGAATAGTAAAATTATCCTCGCATATCTGAAACTATTCCCAAATGATCTGTGCCTTATGATGCAGCACTTTATCTTGCTGGAAACAACCAATATGGAATAGATCAACTGTGAGCATAAAAGTATGCACTATCTAACAGGCAACAATGTTCAAATAGACAGTAGCATTCAGATGTTGGGTTGATCACTCACATGTTTATCTGCCAGTATCAGACCTAACGTGTGCCATAAAAAAAACACCCTTCCACACAGTCACAAGTCTATCACATCTTCTGTGTTGACACTTGGCATGTTTCCAGGGATTCATACTGCTATCACCTGTTGCCCGAATGGAATAATTGTAGCTAAGATTTGTCAGACATTTGAACAGACACTAATACCTTTTAAACTCCTCAAATGACCAGTATTAGTGATCCTGCTACCAATGTAATGTTCTTTGTAATGTGCTTAGTTGGCATGACACACTGCATCTGCCACTTTTTTGGAAAGGTCTTCGTGCAATTCCCAACAAATGAAGGAATTTCTTCAATCAAGACGGAAGTTAGCTGATCTAATGTGAAAGGAGTAGGGGGTGTTATGGGAGTTTTAATGGTGCACGAGCTGCTGGGGCTATAGTGCACCTCAGAAGGAAAATTTCAAGCTCTTTGAATGACAAAGGTAGAGAGAATCTGCTTCTCACTCTCCAAATATGCCCACGGTGGCTCAATAATGCTTAAGTCTAGTGATTGGGCAGGCCATGGAAGATGCATGGCTTCATGTTTTATGCTCAGCACACCAAGGCTGGCCACATCTGGCTGTGTGTATTGGAGCACTATGATCTTGAAACATGGCATCATTTGTGGAAATGTTTCACTATGGGATGAACCCAGTCATTCAGAATACCAAAGTAATCAGTGGCAGTAATTGGCCAATTCGGGGCGATGATATACTTAAAGAATATCAAGATATTGCTGCCCAAATAGTCTTCTGCTATTTATAAGTACACCATCTCTATTCTTCAGTTTCATTTGTCTTTCTGTATTACTGCTGATTTAAGTCGCTTGTTTTCCCTTAATGCTTGTTCTACTTTTCTTGTATTAAATCTTTTTATATCCTCTCTGAGTTTCTTTCTAATGACTTTGCATAACTCAGTATACTCAATTTTGTCCTTGTCAGTATTTATCTTGCTCTTCATCTGTTGTCTTCGGTTCATCATGACAAGTGTTTCTTGACTAATTTTTTCTTCTTTGGATTTATTTTTACCTATATGTTTCTTGGGCTTTATCACTTTCAGAAAGTTTTAGTATCCCTCATAAATATCTTGGTCCTGAACAGCCTGCAGAAGCTCAAACTTGTTTTTAAGTTCCAGTACATAGTGCTTTTTCTCCTATTCCATTATCTCAAAGACCTTCGTATTATTTACTCGTGTCAGTTTTTTCCTTTTTTTTTTCTTACATTATATCAAATGTGCATCTTACCATTCTGTGATCACTTCCAACATTTACCTTGTTTAGGACGGTAACATCATTCACGATATATCTTCTGTTAGTGAGGATGAAGTCAATTTCATTAGTTTTTAATCCATTTGGGCTTTTCCATGTCCACTTTCTGTTCACCCTTTTCTTCAAAACAGTGTTAATTTCTGACATTTCTCTAGATACTGCAAATTCCACAAGTCTTTCATTTCTTTCACGAATTCCAAAATTTCCTATGATTTCCCTTTCTGCGCTGTTTTGTCTCTTTCCAACCTTAGCATCGAAGTCCCCCATAATGACAGTGTAGTGGATTTTCTGCTCATCTAGAAGACTTAATTTCAGTGTACATTTTTCAACCTCTTCATCATGGCTTGACGTTGGTACATAAATCATTATAACCTTTAGCTTCTACCTCTTAGAAATCCTGAGTAACAGTCTTGACACCCTTGGTGATGTACTTTTTGAATTCCAAAATGTTGTTTTTTATATCTTTACGGACCACCTTCGCTCCTTTCACTGTTTCCATTGGTGTACAGCAGATTTCCACTTGATAACCTTGTAAGTGATTAAATTCTTCTTGTTTCAGCCAAACTGATGATATTCCAATTCACATTTTCTAATTCCTTTTCCAGCTCTAATATCCTGTCTTCACCGATGAGTGATCTTACATTGTGACAGACCAAGTTCAGTTTCTGTGCATGGCAGCCTAGTCGTACCCAGAGATTCTTAGCACCCTCTCCTTCCACTCAGATTCCCTCGCTGCCATAAGAGGGAGAGTGAAAGCTGCTGGGGACTGAGGGCCATTTCTTTCGTTGTGCTGTCATGTGCTGGAGGGTTTGGTCTTTTCCTCTTCACACTGACCAGGCATCTTGAAGAGAACCACTCTACACATTTGTTGCCACCTAAGTGACATAATAGGGCTTACCATCAAGAATGAGTGTTTAGGGAGGCAGGCCAACCGGACTTCTCCTAAATATTCTGAAATAGAAAGATAGCATTTTAGACTGAGTGTCTGATAACACACAGAATGCCTGTTCCCTTCTAAGCCCCCTCAATTTACAATTACCTCCTTCATTCTCCGCCACCTTGAGTGTAGTACCCAATTGATATGTGATTACTGCTGCCCATACGAAGTGTCTTGCATTTTTGTTAATTTTAAACCTTAATTGCCACTTCTAAGCCCACCCGTCCAATTTTTATAGATCTTGGTGCAGGTAGTACACTTTGATTCCTGTTATTAACCACCCTGCCAACGTTAATGTCTAAGTTTTCAGATGAAGCAAACTTAGACAATAAGCTTGATATGCATTTATCAATATTGTTAATATATATTGAAAACAGTAAAGGGGCTATCACCGAACCCTGAAGAACTATTATTACAATAGCCCAAGAAGATTAGTGCCAATTTATAACCATCCTCTTCTTTTGCCACTCAACCATCCCTTTATCCACAGTAGTAACTTCCCCCAAAAGTCACGTTGCTCCAAAACAGTAACTTGCACTTAATGACACACTGCTCCAATTTGTACAGCAGTATTTCCTATGAAATAGTATCAAAAGCTTTAATGAAATCTAACTAATGTCACAATTATTTTTATTCATCCAGTTCCTTTGTTACTGCATTATAGTAGCTAATCAGTTTTATCATAAATTGTTCTAACTTAACAAATGCACAGTGTGATTTCCGTATAACTGCATTCCTCTGAAGATGATTCTGTAATTCATCTTTAACCACTGACTCCATTATTTTCTCAAGAACAGAAGTCACGTTTTCACATCTGTAATTACTCAATTCACTTTTTAAACCCCCTTTTTGAATAGGAGAGACTTTTACACACATGCAATCTATAAGGAACTCTTCTGAATCCAAGGATGCTCTCATAATTATGACCAAAAGTTTGCGTACCTGTTTTTCTGCTTCTTTTAATATAACCACAGCAGTTATATGTTTATAGTAAATCCGACATCAATATATAATAACTTCCACCTATAGGTTCCTTTACTTAGCAATTCTTAATGCATGTAGAGTCAATTCTGATAATCAGATCAAGAGTACTGCATTCTCTTTTCTTCCTCTCTAACGTGCTACTGTAGGACAGTTGTCCTACAGTAGTTGTCCAATAAATTCCTGCTACTGTATGAGTGACTCACACAATAGCAGGAATATTCAGGACTCACAAGGTCTGTGAGGTAAAAAAAAATAAAAAAAAAATTATGTAATCTCCCTATAATCACAGGTTACAAAAAACAGAATAGGATGCTACATCAAAAGAGATTTTGCTCACAAGGGTAGATAAGAGAACAAGGCCTCCAATGCAATTTAAAAAATATATATGATGCAGAAATTCAATTCTACATCTATAGAATACTATGCAATAAATTATATTAGTAAAATATTAGATCTCTCTATGATTTTCTTCCTTTTAGATGTGACTATGCTGCACTGTATTAAAAATGGTCCATTGCATAGACACATGCACAAAAGATATGTAAGGAGTTAGTCATTTCGTATGGGCTAAAGGCAAGAATAACAAATGTTAAGAATACTAAATTGGGAACCTAAAAAGAAATTGTGACTGTGTGTGGTGAGGCTGCAATGTCATATATACATGTTTGTTTGTCTTCGCCTTTTCCCACGTTATATGGGGTCATTCAATGGCCCCATTGAATGACCCCATATATGGGGTCACACCAGCATTCAATGTTCCCAATTCACACTTTACATCCTCTTCTCCTCTAGTTGGATTAACTTCTTAACCGGAACACATCTATTTGCAATGTCATATATACATATATAAAAAAATCACAGGTGGTGTTGATTGTTTAAGAGAGAAGCAACGTACAGGATGGAGAATGGCCTGGTTGCCCACAATCATCAGTTACTGCTATTACTGTTAATGAAGCTGAACACATCATTGAAGAGAACCATCATCTAACTGCATAACCTTGCATTAACCACACACCATGCAAAAGACAACATACTGGCTGGAATGGACTGGATGAAGCACTTTAAAGCAGCTCTCTACACCCCTGATTTAGGACTTTCAGATTTTCATCTACTTCAACATCTTAAATTATTTTGCTAACAATAATGAGGTTACACCAGTATCATGACAATTGTTTTAAAAGTATCATGACACATTCCTACAAGGTCTCAAAAATCTCATCAAATATTAGTGTGGAATAAATGCTGGAATGTTAATGGCAATTATGTTAAGAAATAGAATGCATGCATCTTTGCAAAACAGTTTCTTTTCTGCATCTCACTAAACTTTGCCTTTACCATGTGATTTCTCCTTATTTTATTTTTTGTTTCGGTTCGTTCTGTTTAATTAAGTTCACTTTTACAATAGAATTTATAAACTAGTTTTCAGCATTTCCTTAAAAAGTTGCAACCTTCTAAGTACTGCAACAGAATTCCTTTGCACCCCATCCCCAAACAACTATCACCACATTGAAGCTGGCGTGGGGGGGGGGCATTCCACAGTTTGCAAACTGCATTAGTAACATGCAACTCTGGAGATTCTGTAAATGTCTTCAATAAAAGAAGTTATGGCATAGAAAATTCAAGATCTTAAACAGATCTAATACAATATAATAACCCTGGAGGCCTCATTTCAAGAAGGATGTAGAGCTGCTGGAACGGGTACAGAGAAGGGCAACAAGATTAGTAAATGGAACAAAGGGTTGCTCTTACGAAGAAAGGCTTAAGTTTTGCAAATTACAGAGTCTGGAGACTAGGCACCGGCGAGGTGATCTGATAGAGGTGTATAAGGCTTTGAATGGTTTGAGCATGCTCAATGCCAATGGGATTCTTCATCTTTCTCAGAATAATCACCTCAGAGGGCATAAATTCAAATTGAGGAAGGACGGATGTCGGATAGATGTGCGGAAATTTGCCTTTGGCCAGCGGGTGGTTGGTTGGTGGAACCGACTTCCATCACTTGTTGTTGAAGTTGATAGCCTAAACAAATTTAAAGCTCAACTGGACAGGTATTTCGAACGAACGGAGGGGTGAAATGGGAGAGGGTTTTTTTTTTTTTTTTTTGGCTGATGCTGAATAAGCTTGCTTTCTTGCATCATATGCCTCTACTAATGCTAATGCTAATATATGATTTCATGCAGGTGACAGATGTTTGAAATGGAAAAGAAGCACTGAGCACTGCACTGGTTAGTATTAAAATGCATTATTTTAATCCATCTTGCACAATTCCATATTTGAAATATTTAATTTTAGGTTAACTCTTAAAATAAGTAAAATATAAATACAGGGTTGCCACTGACTTCACATATTATTGCTGTTTGTCAAATACTGTGGCACAACAGCCAAATATTACAGCATCGTACTTTACTTATTTTATTAGTTAAAATAAGTAAAAGTATCAAGTTTTTCCTCTAGTGTTAAATTTTTTGAATAATGTAATTGTGAAAGATGTATTAAAATAGTGTTTTTAATACTAACTAATGCAGTGTTCCTCCTCAAATTCAAATAATAGCCTTCCTCAAAAATACATTGCAATCACTAATATGAAGGAAACAGATTGATCACTATATAAATATATCTACGCTAATAGTAAAGATCGCAGGGTTATATTTCAATGCCTCATCGAAAACTTGTATTTGTATCACATTATGCATTCAATTTCCATCTTTGGGTAAGTTACCTGAGAGACCAAAGTGTCTCCACCAAATGAAAGAAATTGAACCCAGGGATGTGCACAATTTTCAGATTATAACTGTTCTAACCAGAGGTTCCTAAACTTTTATGCCTTGTGTCCTCTTAAAATATTTCATAAATTTCATGCTATCCCTTCAGGTATAAGAGCAAATAAAAACCAAGTATGCCCAACAATTTAGGAATCCTCTGTTCTAGACATTTAAGTGAGAAAGCTAATCTTATACTGCTAACCATAAGGAATAATAGTCAGATAAAAACAATATGTAAGTGATATCTCTCTACCTACTCAGCTTTTGCAGAACAATGTGCACAAATAACAGTGGAACACTTAATATAATCAAGCATCCCTTTTTTTTTTGTGCCACAAAGAAAAGTGGATATCACTACAGTAGGGTCCCACTCTTACGGCCGGTTAGGTTCCAGATCTCTGCCGAAAAGCAAAAATCGCCAAAAAATAGAACATAGCCTCCCCCTCCTTTTCCCTAATTGCGAATGCATTTAAAAGCCTAATAACATGTTTAACGACAATAAAATGGAGCCGGATGCCCTTCTCAGACTAAGCTGCTGAGCACTTCATGCCGAAAAAGAGAAACAAGTGCTGAACATAATGAACATGGACATAATTTAAAACCGCTGTATTAGCAGAACGCCGAAAAGCGAGGCCCTACTGTGTGCATAAATGCAAGGGCAGCCAATAATTCCATTTCTTTACACTTATAGAAGCAATGAGCTAAACTGAAACTAATTTAATGAAATTTCTAAATATTTTAACTTTCTTTCAAACGTTCAGAAGAAATTACCTTGTGATTTTCTAATTTAAAATGACTATAGGTTTTATATGCACATTCAGTGCAATTATGCAAATCCATATCTATTCCATGCAACTTCCACAAATGCATAGCTAACCCTCTCCAGTGGTCCATTTTTTCACCGCACTCTGGACAAACGAAAGGTTTTTCCTCTGTGGTATGGCAACGTGAATGATATTGAAGAATTGCTTCAGAAGTGAAGCGATAGGCACAACCATGTTCGTTACACCTAGAAAAAATTTTAAATAATGTTAAATGTTGAATTACATTGGTAAATATGACAGCTGTGATAGGGTAAAAAAATAAAAAATTCAATGAATAAGAAATAAACATATCACTCTAATTAAAAAACCACTTTACTACAGTTCCATTTTGTAGCTGGTATTAACAAATCTATCTCACTCTCTCAGATTAATATACTAATGTATATATATATAAAAAAAAAAAAAAAAAAAAAAAAACAATGCAAAATTGTAATGTATTTTACAGAGTGCCCACTCTTTACATTTGACAGCCTGTACTATTTTTTTTATGGTGACTCCATGTCGATGAAGCCCATAAATTTCCATCAGAAATTCTCTCCACTGTTATGAAGCTAGGGAAAAAAATGATATTGGCCTTCCTGATGGTTCTCTTGCATCTTCCTGAAAATAAAGCTGACTTGTTGACATCTTAATTCCCTTCAACTATTGCACTGGTAATACAGGTAAATCTCTTCCTACCACACTGAACACAACCACTCAATGTTGCCTTTGGTTTTTCCAACAGAAGGAAATTGGAAGTATCCTAAACAATCTTGGTGTCAAGATATCTGTAGATCTTAATGAAATTTCTACACTAGTTCAAAAAAACTGTGCTACAATGCTAACTCTTCTTTAGTGCATTACACCTTATTTCACTTGTGTTTTTCCTTCTAAATGGAAATTTTCTAATATTCAGCCAATTCCTGAAAACTAATCACTGCACTTATCTCAACTCTTTTCAAATTAATGAAAAAATCCATAATCTATCAATTCTTACAAAATCTTGATATCATCCACCTCATTAGCCCTTTCATTTCATGAAATGTGTAAACTAGTAAAGTTTCTACTAGAACTGGTTCTGCTGTGTACATTTTTTTCAGAATTTTTAAAAAATTTCAAAATGAAAACTGTATCTAAATGTTTTTAAATATTGATTTGTTCTTATTTTGACCTGACTTCCTGACATTCTAATAAAATCAGTGCCAAAAATCAAGCTGGAAATTTTTTAAAATATTCACTAAAAAAAATATGTTTTTCCCATGTCTAGATGTGGCGTGCCTAGGAGACATCTTTAAAACTGACTGTACCCAAAAGATATGGTTCATTCAGGTAAATGAATGATTCCTTTTATAACTTACTCCATTTCCTAAATCCTCGGTGATACTTTCACTAATTTAGAAGTTTTGAATCTCAGCAGAGAGAGAGAGAGATTGAAGGAATTGTTAAAAATAAAAAAATAAATAACAATAAATAAATGAAATAAATATTCGAGGATTTTTACACAGCTACTGGCTGGAAGAAAAATCTTTGTGATGCATACTAACAATGTGCTTCAAGTCACCTTAAACATAGGTGTACTCAAAGATAGCATTCTGTCTGCATCACTTTTGAAGCATCCTTTGACCTCCATGTCACTACATAAGAACTTTATTTCATATGCAGATGATCTCAAGATGTTAATCTCCACACAAGAGTGCCAAGATGCTGTCCGTATATTTCAGGCTGCAACCACTCCAGATTTCAGACCTTGTAGCTCACCTCAAAGCTATTGGCTTAGAGTTAAATCTGAGAAAATCCAACAGTATAACTATACAAATAACATCACTCCTTCTAGATGGCCTGCCTATCAACAGTCATGCATCACACATATTTAGGAGTCACTTGGGATGAACAACTCATCTTCTAACAGCACTTTGCAAATACCAAGAAAAAGACCCTTGCAGCCCCCTGGAGAGCAAAGCAAAAACTCATCAGCATTTACCAGCCTAACCTCACAACACAGTATGTCCTGAGATGTATCAGCCCAGTTGTACTCTATGCATCTGTTCTTTGGTCCTCTGCATCACCTACTTGACTCATGAGCTTCCCTAGTATAGAATACTGGATCCTAAGGTGGCTAAAAAAGAAACTTGGCAAACCCTTCACAATCTCAAAAAGCATCCTACCCTTAACTGGACCCCCAGGAGTTAATCGTAATCATCAGGACCAACGTCATCACCCTGGCAAAAATACTTTTTCAGAATTGATGCACCAAACACCTTTCTGAAATTATTTCTCTTCCTCATAGTCAAAGGATAGCACACGGAACAGAGGCAGTGCCGCTGGATTCCAACTATGACCAGCTCAGAAGCACACAACAGATGTTCCCATCCAATTCGGTAAATCTTGCTAACCAGGTGGGCATAGATATTAAAATGGCATTTTTCAGCAAGCCTTGGTCCTTGAGGTTGCCACAGACATTCTCTCAGATATGCCAGACAAGCCTGTACTTGCTACCTGGAAGTCTAAAACGCTGATGGAACTGATGATGGAACTGGTGACAGTCAAGTCAATGGGACCCAATTTCGGCGAAGTCCGGACGGTCTATGACAGCCAAATCCTCTGCTTGCACCTTCACGATGGTGGGACTGTTAGTAATCCTGGGTATAACCTTCATGCACAAGTACATGGTGGGTGACCACCCAGGTGTGAACCAACGTAAGCAGGGGTCGAGGTGTGGCACCCACACCACATGGACGAATGCCGCCCCTCTATGTTACCAGGCAGTACTAGGTGGTAGATGACTCATCAACCAGTGCAATACCACCACTTTGCTTATTGGAGGCTTGAAGTTGTGGAACCCATGTTTAGTTTCTAAAGCTAAGTTCTGGTCAACCCTTCCCTATCTCTTCCATCATGCAGTATGAGTGAAGATTTCTGAGGTTATGATGAACATCGTGGCGAGATCCAATATTCCTTACATTTCGAGGATACAGCTCTAAAATGTTGGCAGGCCAGTCACTAGTTAGTACACCGAACCAAACCTATTGGTAACTCTCTAGAAGCACTAGCCGGATCAGCTAGTGTACAATCTTGCTACCCCTACTCTGCCAGAGAGTGACTGGAGGGAGTCAGAATAGTGTGTATGCAGGGAGCATTGTCGAGGCCACGTTATGTCAAGGATCTGGGTATATCCTTACCATGTGTATGCATATCCAAAAATTTCATTACTTCATACAGCTTGTCCCACCCACTTTTTCTTACTATTGAATACACCATGAATTGTCAAACTAATAGGGTAAGCTTATCTGCGAAAAGACCTAAACCTCCCGAACATTTCCTAATTAATTTCAGAAATATACGTGGTCTCAATTCTAATCTCAACGATGTCCATTTCCACTTGCAGTCTACCAAACCCCATATACTTTTTCTGACAGACTCTCAGTTATCGGTTGATTCAACTACTGCTCATCTCAGATACCCAAATTATTATTCGCTGTATGATTCCTTTCGTATGAAAGGTGGTATGTGTGCATATGTGCGTTCTGATATTCCCTGTCAGACACTTGGCAATTTGGAATTTCCTCTCTTTGATCTTCTCTGGCTAAAAATCTCTCTACCTCATTGTGTCAGATTTATCTGTTGTCTCTACTGTTCTCCCAACTCCACTAATAACTTGGAGCTCCTTGACATCCTCTCTTTGGAACTTGACTTTCTCCAGTCCAACTTTCCTAACAGTGAGGTAATTTTCCTTGGTGATTTTATGTCCACAACTCCAGCTGGCTTCCGTTTTCTAGTCACACCGACCCAGCTGGTCGAGATGCTGAGGCTTTTCCAATTACTAATGACCTTACACAGATTGTTCATTTACCTACAAGAATACCGGACAATCCTAACCATACAGCCAACACCCTTGATATTTTTCTCACAAATGACCCTTCTAAATACACGGTCGAAGTCAGTGATCGTTTAGGCACCTCAGATCACAACTTGGTGATTGTCTCTTCTCCAATGGAGCTTTTATCTCATGGCTATTCCCAACCTCGTGTTATTTGGCATTACAAGAATGCAAAATGGGATGACCTGTGAGATTTCTTTTCTTCGTTTCCTTGGTTGGATTATTGTTTCAAAACTTCTGATGTCAACGTTTGCTCAGATCGTGTCAGTGAAATTATCCTTGTAGGAATGGAATCCTTTATTCCACACTCCACTTTAAAATCTCGTCCTCCTTTATCTAAACCTTTGTTTTCCAATAAATGTGCTAAGGCTGTTCAAGAGAAGAACATTGCATATGGTAACTGGCTTGTTTCCAATTCTTCAGTTTCATTTTCTGCCTACACCAAAGCTCGTAACAATTGTAAAGCAGTTATTAATCAGTCCGAACTACAGTTTGAACAGACTAAGAGTAGAAAACTTGCTTCTTGCCCTAATGGTAGCCGAGCATTCTGGTCTCTTGCCAAAGCTATTGGCAGCAACTTTTGCACATCTCTGCCCGAACCAAATGGTTCTGTTGTCACTTCAGCCAAGGATAACGCTGACCTGCTAGATCCCATTTTTCTTCCAGAAAGCTCCAGGTCCCGATGGTATTTCTCCACTTGTTCTCAAAACCTGTGCTCCTGAACTTACTCCTATTCTTTGCCACCTTTTTTCACTTTCTTATTCCAAAGGCGTTTTTCCTTCTGCTTGGAAATTTGCTCATATCCAGCCAGTTCCTAAAAATGGTGACAAATCCCTCCCATCCAATTATCGTCCCATTGCTATTACTTCTACTCTTTCTAAAGCAATGGAGAAATCAATTAACCGCCAACTCTTAAACTACCTGGAAACCTTCTGTCTGATCAACGATCACCAGTACAAAGGGTACTAGGAAAGTTTTGCAATATGACGCAACAATGAATCACAGGAAGCTGCTTGTTGCTGCATGTTGAGACATGTTCATACGTGCATAGTAGCCGCCGCGCCAAGTCGATGGGCTCAGTTATTCATTAGTAGTGAGAGTGTGAAGTGCTTGCGATGGCATCGTGGTCACGAAATGAGATAAGGACAGTTTTGCGGTATAATTTCGTGCGTGGTTTAACCATAGACCAGTGCTTAGAAGAAATGACTCTTGCACTAGATGATGATTGTCCACATCGTACAACGATATTCAGGTGGTATAGAGAATTCCAAAGGGGAAATTTCACTCTGGAGGATTCTGAGAGGCCGGGAAGGCCACGAACGTCAGTTACGGAGGAAAACGTTACTGCTGTGAGGAAAATGCTTGACGAAAACAGGCGAGTGACCTACCAACAGATAGAGGATACTTTGGGCCTAAATGCACCAGCAATTCGTTCGATTCTGACAAAACTTTCCTAGTACCCTTTGTATGAATTCCGTCAATGTCGATCCGCTGGTGATATTCTGGCTTATGTTACCCATTTATGGACTAATTCAATGGAAAGGTTCGGTGAAACACAAGTAGTTGCTCTTGACATCTCAAAGGCTTTCGATGGTGTTTGGCATAAAGGTCTTCTAAACAAGCTTCCATCTTATTGTTTGTCAACTGTTTTTCGTAATTGGTTATCCAGTTTTCTCTCTGATCGCTCACTGAGTGATGGCTCTCCGTCTTCTAACTTCTCCACTAATGCCGGTTTCCCCCAAGGGTCAGTTCTTTTCCCCACTCTTTTCCTCTTGTATATTAATGACCTTCTTCCATTGACTGGAAATCCTATCCATAGTTTTAGTTTTGCTGATGATAGCACATTGCATTCCACTTTCCATTTTGAGAAACCTTGCCCTGCTCAATCAGCTTCAACTTTTCGAAAATCTGCTACCAATTCCTTAAATGCCGATCTTCAGGTAATTCTCCAGCGGGGCAAAGACAACTTAGTTGATTTCAACCCTTCTAAAACTCAGTCTTGTCTTATATCTTGCAAAAAGGATTCTTCTGCTCCTATGCTTATCTTTATTGACACTCCGATTTATAGGCAAAATGATATCTCTTTTGGGGATTACCTTGACTTCTAATCTCTCTTGGCACAAGCACAGTACAAATATTGCTTCCTCTGCGTCTAAAAAACTTGGTTTTCTCTTTCACTCTTGGCGTTACTTTTCTTCCAAACAGCTGCTCACTCTGTATATATATCACAAATCCGCCCTGCCGTGGAATTTTGTTCCCACATCTGGGGTGGTGCCCCCAAAACTTCTCTCAGGCTTCTTGATTCTATTCAGAAGAGAGCAGTTAGGTTAATTAATGATTCATCTCTAACAAAGTCTCTCCACTCACTGTCTCATAGACGTACTGTTTCTGCTGCACGCCTCTTCTACACAGATTCTTCCATGGGCACCAATTCAGAAAAACAGTGCCCATGGAAGAATCTGTGTAGAAGAGGAGTGCAGCAGAAGCAGTACATCTATGAGACAGCGAGTGGAGAGACTCTATTAGAAATGAATCATTAACCTAACTGCCCTCTTCTGAATAGAATCAAGAAGCCTGAGAGAAGCTTTGGGGGCTCCAGATGTGGGAACAATATTCCATTGCAGGGCAGATTTGCGATATATAGAGTGAGCAGCTGTTTGGAAAAAAAGTAACGCCTAGAGTGAAAGAGAAAACCAAGTTTTTTAGATGCAGAGGAAGCAATATTTCTAATGTGCTTGTGCCAAAAGAGATTAGAAGTCAGGGTAGTAGTAGTAGTGGTGGCATGTGATGCAAGAAAGCAAATGTATGAGCTTATGCAGCATCAGCCAAAAAAAAAAAAAAAAAAAAATCACACCATTCCCTCCAAATGCCTGTCCAGTTCCTCCTTAAATTTATTCAACCTATCAACTTCCACAACGACAGATGGAAGTTTGTTCCAGCAATTAACCACCCGCTGGCTAAAGGAAAATTTCTGCACATCTATTCTACATCTGTCTTTTCTTAATTTGAATTTATGCCTCCTTAGATTCGTAATCTGAATAAGTGGAAGGATCCCATCAGAATTCAGCGTGCTCAACCCATTCAAGGCCTTATATACCTCAATCAGATCACCGCGCAGGTGCCTAGTCTCCAGCCACTGCAATTTGCAGACCTTAAGCCTCTCTTGGTAAGAGGATCCCTTCATTCCCCTCACCAATCTTGTTGCCCTTCTCTGTACACGCTCAAGTAAATCTACATCCTTCCTAAAATGAGGCCTCCAGACCTGTACGCAGTACTCAAGCCGGGGCCTGACCATTGCCTTATACAGAGGGATAATCATCTCCTTTTCCCTGCTAGCAAAATTCCTATATATCATTGACAAAACCCCATGACCTGCCCTGGCAGCCTGTCTGCATTGCTCAGAAAACTTCATATCTGCCTGCACAATTACTCCCAGGTCTTTTTCATTTTCTACCACCTTAAGTGTAGTACCACACAGTTGGTACGTTTCTCTGGGGTTACTTCTACCCATATGTAGTACTTTGCATTTGTCAAGGTTAAACTTCAGTTGCCACTTCTTAGCCCATCTGCCCAAATTATCTAGATCCTGTTGCAGTAGCACACTGCCATTAACAACCCTGCCAACCTTTGTATCATCTGCAAACTTCGACATTAAGCCTGATATACCTTCATCAATATCATTGATAAATATACAAAACAACAGTGGACCTAACACCGAACCCTGTGGGACTCCACTAATAACATTAGTCCAAGAAGAGCAGCACCCACTGATTACCACCCTCTGTCTTCTCCCACTCAACCATCCTTTTATCCATTGTAGCAACTTACCCTTAATACCATTCTGTTCCAATTTGTACAATAGTCTTCCATGTGCAACAGTGTCAAAAGCTTTCCTGAAATCCGAATATATGATATCAAAATTATTTTTCGCATCCAGTTCCTTTGTAACCACATCATAATATCCTATCAAATTTGTCAGACAAGACTTTCCCTTAACAAACCCATGCTGTGTCTGAATTATTGCTGCAGTCTTGTCTAGATGATCCTGCAATGCATCTTTAACCAGTGACTCCATTATTTTACCCGGAACAGAAGTTAAACTAACTGGTCTGTAATTACTCGTGTCACCCTTCGATCCCCCTTTGTGAACTGGGGATACATTTGCACATCTCCAGTCCGTGGGAACCTCCACTGAGTCCAAGGATGCTCTCATAATTATGGCTAAGGGTTTGCTTAGTTGCTTTACTGCCTCCTTTAATATAACTGGATAGATCCCATCCACCCCAGGTGCTTTTCTTACGTTTAACTTCAACAATTTCTCTTCCACTTTGCTCTCAGTTATTACAAAATCATTAAGTATCTTGCTACAATTTGATAACCTTCTGCCATTTTCAAACCTTAATAATTCCTCACATGTGAATGTAGATGCAAAATACTCATTCAGTTTGTTTGCTATCTGAGCAGGATCATCAACAGTCGAACCATCGATGTCAAGTGGACCAATCGGATTCATCCCCTTCCTTTTAGAGTTTATATAAGTAAAGAAATCCTTGCTGTTTTTCTTAGCATCTTTTGCCAAGGATTTCTCGTAATCTGCCTTCGCCTGCCGAACTTCATTTGTGACCTGATTACAGATTAACTTATATCTACCATAGGCTTCTGAGTCGCTTGATAATTTATATGCATCCCATGCATTTTTCTTCTCTGATACGAGTCTCATTAGTTCATTTGACAACCATTTAGGCCTAAACCTTGAACAATATTTCTTAATAGGTATGAACCTTTTAGTAGCGTCCACGATTAATTCTTTGAATGCTTCCCAACTTAGAATTTACTGTTGGTAACATCATCAGTTGATCCCACTGTATAGAATTTAAAAACTGTCAGAGACCACTGTACTCGCCTTTACGGAAGCAAAAATCCTTTCCTTTACCCCTGATGGTAATTAAATCTTTAAGTAAATCCCACGTCAGTACACTGTGATCACTGCCACCTAGTGGTTCTTTTATCTGCAAATTCCTAATGCATGAATGATCACTACTGATAACCAGATCAAGAGTATTACTTTCTCTGGTTGCCTCTCGAACATGCTGCTGCAGAAAGCAATCATCCAATAAATCCACAAAAGTCTGACTAGTATGTGAGTGCCCAACCCACAAGTGCCAGTCAATATCTGGGAAGTTAAAATCCCCCATTATAAGACATTCCGATTTACTAGCCCACTCTATTTCTCTGTACAATTGTTCATTGTACTCATTCAAGTCATTAGGCCTATAACACACTCCTACTCTTATTTTTGCTTTCGCAGTGCTTATGTCACACCAAACTGACTCAATAGTGCACTGTTCATCTATATCAACTGGATGCACTTCTTTTGATTTCATGTTTTTCTTTATTAACAGCATAACACCTCCTCCCTTCCTATCCTGTCTATCCTTTCTGTACACATTGTACTCCCCAAATTCCAGTTCGGCATTCCTTATATCTGTGTGACACCAGGTCTTTGATATCCCAACAATATCCGCCTTTGATGTCTTGACCAACACTTCAAATTCATCAAATTTATTTACTATACTTCTAGCATTGGTATACACGCACCTATTCTTAATTACTCTAACACATCCCATATACCCACCTGTTTCACGATGACTGCCATCCGTCCCTGAAACCCCCAACACCCCTCGCTCCAGGTCGCTACTTATTCTAATAGAAGTTGTGCAAGAATCACCTTCACCTCTGCCTATGGCTACTGTTAAACTATTAGTCCTTGTATCCCCCCAAGCTATCAGTTTTCCGACCCACCTAACACTGCCTCGATAGCATCAGCAAATATTCTTGCACCCTTTCTATTTAAGTGTATCCCATCCCTGTAGAAGCAGTCTCTCCCGTTAACAAGTACAGTCCAGGCTGAAAAAAATTTTATCCCTTGAGCCTTGCACAATCTTTCCAGGGCCGAATTGATAGACAAGGCTCTCATCATATACTCCCTCCTATCGTGTCTGGGCAGAATTGCAGACACTTTCAAATTCAACCCTAATTCACGGCTTTTTTTCATCAGTGACCTGTACTTGTTAAGTAATTCTGCCGGTCTCCTACTCTTAATATCATTAGTGCCAACGTGTACAACTATATCACCTTTTGTGCCCCTAAAAGATGATATCTGCTCTACAACGTCATCAACCTTTGCCCCTGGCAGACATAGCCTGGTCCTGTTCCACCTATCCTTTTTACAAAGGATGTTCCCCGTTTCCTGACAATAGAGTCACCAACAACTACTAGTTCCTTTGGGACCAGCGCAATCTGCCTTGGGGGTTGCCGCTGTGTTGCGTGATGACCAAGTGCAAGCTCTGGCGTTGATGTGGGCAGCTGAGAGCCTGATGGGCCCCTCAATTTAGATCTTTCGAGGGCATCCACCCTGTCCTTCAAACTCTCATATAGGTCCATAACAACGCTGAGTTGTCGCCTGATTTCCTTACACTCCTTACATCGCCCACACACAAAGACATCCCCCATGGCAATATCATGTTCCGTTCCAGATAGTTCAGCAAACATTTCACAAGTTGCACATTTTTTTAGGCTGTGATGCGTTGGAGAATCGCCCCCCCCCCTCAGTTCTCCCGAGTCACAGCACTCCTGCCACTTTGTGCCCGTTGCTTTGCTGCTCTAGGTTGGGGCATGATATTTTAAATTAATAAGATCAATAAATTAAATTAAATTAAATGTCAATACTATGCTACCTAATAGAAACAGTGAAGCGTATTACTGTTTCTATAATTATACGTTAGAGCTACCTAGCTACCTCAATTAAAAATTTGAATTCCCTATCACTATATACAAAAAACAATGCCTGCAAGATTCGAACGGACTAACGGTTTTATAAAGTAATCTCTTTATATCGAATGGACTAACGGTTTTATAAAGTAATCTCTTTATGATGTATCTCTTTTGTGTAATCCCCAAAAGAGATACATCATTTTGCCTATAAATTGGAGTGTCACTAAAGATAAGCATAGGAGCAGAAGAATCCTTTTTGTGAGATATAAGACAAGACTGAGTTTTAGAAGGGTTGAAATCAACTAAGTTGTCTTTGCCCCACTGGAGAATTACCTGAAGATCGCCCACTTTCTCTTTCAAAACAGTTTGAACACTTACTGCTACCAGCCAACATCTATTTACTGTCCAACTTCAAACTCACAGAACCAACTTTTCATCTTCCTCGTTTATTCATTCAAATTCCGTTTTCTGGAACAATCTTCCTTCATACGTATTTCCTAAAAATTACAGTCTACAGAAGTTCAAGTCCAATGTCAACAAATATGTTCTTTCGTCTTCTCAACCTCCAACCCAAGCACGGTTCTAAGTACTATATGTTCTAATACCTCTCGTGTTTGGGGTTTACATTAAAAAAAAAAAAAAGCTTACCAGCTGATGGAGAACCTAATGGCAGCTCCAGCAATTGTTATTTTGCTATTTAAATGTGTATTGTACTGTACTTAATTTATTGTATATAATCCACTCTGTTGTGTATTTGTTATTCACATGTTGGTACTTATTTTTATCCACCCCACGAGCATATACTTCCATGCTATGGTGAAGTTGTACACTTGGAATAGAGAAAATAATGCTTCTTCAAATGGCACCATAATTAGCCATTTCTTCCACATGCATTTAATTATTCATGAACCCTGACAGGTTCATGAATAATTAAAGCTTTTTCAGCCCACTTAACATGCAAATCAATCTGTAAACATTGGGTTATACAAACATAATACACTGCCACAGCACAATCCAAGATGCTGATATACTGTAACACCAACGTCTGCACTGCTCTGTCAGTTTTCTGAATAAGCAAAATTTCCAAAAACAGTTTTAGCAAACTTTGCTTATTCAGAAAAATTTCTTCTTTTAATGAGTGCATTCGTCTGAATTCAAAAACATTTCAAGGTTTGTATTATAGATATAAAAATATCTTTCCTAAATTTGGTAATAAAATATACTTCTCTGCATGAGAAAGGATGATTTTATTATACCCCCCCCCCCCCACACACACACACAGATGCATATTTTATTCCAAATTATTGCAATTTGTGTGTTCATGCTATTCAGTCAACACACCTGGAATTTTTGAACTTTCACCTGAGCGCCTTTTTTTTTCCCCTATTAATTTAGTTGGTTTTCACATAAATACAAATTTAAATAAAAATATATTATTACAATACAGGAAGTTTGTGTGGATTTCATGAATATATATGAGGTTTATATACAACAAGGAAGTGAAATAATACATTGTATTCTAGGCTAGAGGAATATTTATTATTTTGAATTTAGAATAACAATTTACAATACAGGTACAAGACATTAAAATTAAAATTTTAAACTTTAGTCAATATTTAGCTATGCATAGCTTTATTGTAATTGTTTTAATTCTTAAGTGCAAATAAATTTTAAACTAGCCCAATGCAACATATGGTTTCAACGCCCATGTCCTTCATTTTAATCTGCCCTTTCAACAACCATGTTAAATTTTTTTTTTATATTTTAATATCCTTCCAGATTAAAACTGTAATATTGTTAGGTATATTTATTATTATCATCATCTTAGTTCTATAATCATGATATTATAAAACTAAATCTTCTCTTACTTATATATCCTATCACTCCGGCTCTCTCTTCTCATTCGCTTTTTTTGAGGCCCTAGAAAGTAATCCTCCTCTAAAGCTTTTGGCGGACGTATTCTTCTCTTTGCTGGTAGGCCTTCATCAAGTCTACCACTATCTTCAGATTCATCATCATCATAACTGCCCACACAATAATTAAAATCATCACATAATTTATTGTTTGAAGATGAGGATGGAAGTGGGCGTGTTCTGGGCCTTCCTCTCCGCTTTGGAGGCCCTATTCTTTTGTCTCTAGCAGAACTAGGCTCTAGTTTTATGTTGTGATCCTATTAAAAAAAAAAAAAAAAAACCAAAGAATGAAGCGAATTATGCAAAATGTAAGTAATGAAGGATAAAGAAAAGGCAATATGATATAAATGCGTTGTTTCTACAAAATTAAATTATTGAAATCTTTATAACCAAACAATAGTACTATTACCTCATTATAAACAACAGGACAAAACTGAAGAACATTTTTGTTTTCATTTTACCTATTTTTTAAAGCAGGAAAACTGCTTATTGTTAAAGTACAAATATAACTTAACTATCCAAATTCTGGTTAAGAAGGTTGATTGACTTACATGGAGTTCCCAGCCTGTTTAATATTAAACCTATGAAATTTCCAACTAGGATTTCTCAGCCATTCTCTTTCATCATTCCCTTCCATTATCCAGACCATTAAGTGCACCAAATTTCAAACATGCACATATATTTCTGTTTATTATGTATATAAATAAAAATAATAATAAAAAATGATTTTATTAGTTCAAAATTTGAAATTACATATTTTGTTCCCTGCAATGTAGTGGCCATCTGAAGAGAATCGGTTCATATAATTGTCTTTATTCTGAAAACAATAATAAATCTTTCAAAAACAGCTAGGATAAGAATGCAGATGTATATTGAAATAGTGGGAAAAGAAAACAAGTAAACTAAAACCTTAAACGTGCACACTATTAGTGCTTATTTGGTATCATGCTACTCTTCAAGCAAAAAGCCACACAGTTGCAAAGACAAAGGCAGGTAACCTGACAGGTTCATGGATGCAATTTCTGAAAGAAAACCATAAAAAAAAAAAAAAAAAACATGTTTCAGAAACCATTGCAGTAAAAGTTTTACTATATTTAGGAAGGCAGAAAAAAATTTGCATATTTTTAATAACTGGTTAATAGTTAATGCAGGAATATTATTTCAAAGGTCACCTGTCATGTTACTTGCTGCTATCACTCAGTTAAAACTACTAATATAAAAAAAATTCCCAGAATTAACACTAACTGGTTCTTTAGAATGCTTAATTAATTTATCTATATAATATTGGTGTAAAAACACCATAGACAACTCTTAAAGGAAAAACTACGATTGTTAAGGGCATCATTTCATCTGTAGCCGAGCTAGCCGGGTGGGTGAAGTGCCTGCCTGGCAACCCAAAGGTTGCGGGTTCGAATCCCGCCCCGGGCTTGGATCAAAGTACTGCAAAAACCTTGGGAGGCGCATTATGGCCACAGAAGCCGATGCGCCAACAACTACCAAAAAAACAAACAAACAAACAACATTTCATCTGTATCTCATATTGCACTCAACCTTCACAAGTTACCATGTACTGCTCTACCTTGAATAAGTAACACTTCACTAATAGAGAAGACTATTGTTACTTATTCTCAGTGGGCACCACCCCCACGGCACCATTTCAAGGCTTGTTGGACCTTCATCAGTGGGTGGGTTGTTGTTGTTGTTATTTGGTTTTTAGGAGCATTAGCAACTAAGGCCACATTGCTCCGGGATATGCGGTGGTCATTCCCTGACCTTTCCGCATCCTCCGTATTTGGTGGTGACGGGCTCGAACCCCGGTCTAATCAAGAAGCGTGTGCTACGCACTGCTGCTCCTTCCCACCCGCCGATGAAACCAACACCCACCATTGTTTGCAATACTGGTGTGCCTGCCCACCCACTGATGAAAGGCCAACAAGCCTCGAAACAGTGCCACCTGGGTGGTGGTGGTGCCCACTGAGAATAAGTAACAATAGTCTTCTCTATTAGTGAAGCGTTATGTACATGGTAACTTGTTGTGAAGGATGAGCACAATATGAGATACAGATGAAATGATGCTCTTAACACCACTATCATAGTTTTTCCTTTAAGAGTTGTTTATGGTGTTTTTACACTGATATTATATAGATAACTCAAAATATGTTATTGTAACTCAAAATATTATGCCCAGTTGCATTTTTAGTCTTACTTAAACATTATCACATACACCTTTTGGCATCTCTCACATTGTGGGATTATCTTCACAACTGGATTCTCATGTTTGCAATATCAGGGCGCCTGCCCACCCACCAATGAAAGGCCAACAAGCCTTTAAACGGTGCTGTATGGGTGGTGCCCACTCAGAATAAGTAACAATAGTCTTCTCTATTAGTGAAGCGTTACTTATTCGAGGTAGTGCAGTACATGGTAACTCGTTGTGAACGATGAGCACAATATGAGATACAGATGAAATGATACCCTTAACACTACTATTATAGCTTTTCCTTTAAGAGTTGTCTATGGTGCTTTTACACCGATTTTATAGATAATTATAACTCTTAAAATATTATGCCCAGTTGCATTTTTCGTCTTACTTAATTTATAAATATGCAAAGAATTTCAAAACTGTTCATGTAGCATTTTCCTGCATTCATTATGCAGTCTGCTTCTGGTATTTCAGTCAAATTTTATTATGGAGAAAGAAGCAGAACTTAATATAACAAAGAAATGGGAAAGACAAACTCCACCTATACACACAGATTTAAACAAAGTCTTCTGGTATAAAAACACATTTCCACAGTCGTAGCTTTGCAAATGTTACACTGATGTCAAGTATTACAAAATGTTAAGTGAACATTGCATTGTGGTGACTGTGCAATGATGTAAAAACAACTACTGCTATATATTATTATTTACTTTTCTATTAATCAAGGAATAAGAAAAAAGTCATTCAATTTAACTGGTTTTTGGTTGGTTGGGTGTTTTTTTTTTTTTTTTAAGGAGCATTAGCAACTAAGGCCATATTGCTCCGGGGATATGCAGTAGTCATTCCCCGACCTTTCCGCATCCTCCGTATTTGGTGGTGACGGGCTCGAACCCCGGTCTAATCAAGAAGCATGTGCTACGCACTGCTGCTCCTTCCCATCTGGCTACGGAGGCGCCATTCGATTTAATAAATAAAAATCTAATGTACAGAGTATATTAACTAATTTATTTACTTTATGCATAGGATGGAAATAATTTTTTTTTAAACGAAATATGATTTTTCATATATCTCTATTGCCCCAAGATAATTTTTTAAAGGTCAATAAACATTAAAAAAAGGATCTGTAACAATATCCCTTTATCAAAAAAAAAAAAAAAAAAAAAAAGCATCATGTATAGTAGTGTGCATTTTTATTTATTTCTTTTGTGCACAACTACTTAACACCACTTTTTTGGCAGTTTGTAGTGGGGATGTCAACAAAGGCTATTTCTTAAATTTTGTCACCAGAAAGACAATACATTATTCTTAAAAAAAAAAAAAAAAAAACACACACAATTCACCATCTGTTTCTGTATGAATTTTCTATTTTTTCAGTTCTTCACAGAAATCCCTTTGTCACTTTCATGAAATTCAATTTAACACTAAAATGCAAATTCTCTTTAGAGATAGAGACAACCAAAAAACAACACCTCAAACTTGCTACATCTGAAATATGAAAAGATTGCAAAAAGATACACGTCACAGTATCAGAGAGACAATTAAAGTCTTTTCTGCATGAATTGTGGAAGAAAACAAACACAGCTTTACCAAGAGTAAGTTTCATGGGTGTTCATACTTGTTTGCACATTTTCCTGTTTACTTAACAATCAGAGATGATGTTTACAATTTCAATAGAGAAATTAAATACAGCAAGCTTTGGAGGTAGGCTCAGTTTTAGTTGAGGATAGGGTAGCTGACAAATGCAAAAGGATAAAAATTACACTAGGTCCAATTAACCTACACAAAGAACTTGGAATTAAAGTATCCAAAAGATATCCTGTATGACAATTTTTTTTTTTTTAGTTAAGTATTCGTAACTAAGTTTTATTCCAGTTAATTTCATTAGATTAAATTTTAAACCTGCAAAGATTGTTTCCATCTTGGGTCTCATAGTTGGCTGATACCATATATAAATTAAGCCTGCTTTTTTTTTTTGAAATGCCTAAAAGGTTTACTTTGTGGGCTTATTTTTACATCTAAATTTTAAACGTTACTACCACTAACATGCCAAATGGGAGAATTATGGGAAGGGGGACTAAAGTACCAGACCTGCATTAGGAACCAGCAAAAACTTAAATGTTATTTTTTTTAAGTAATTAAATTCATTTTTAATAATTGGCAAAAATCCTACAAACTTAAATAATAAAAATGTTTTCATTTTATTGATTTATTATATATTAGAATTGACTTCTTGCTTTTTAATCCTTACATCTCCATTTGGACACGTGGGGGGGTCATGCACTTCAATACGGGGGTCCATATCAATCTTGATGCCCCACTCACTAATGCACTAAGTCCATATACGCAGGCCCCCGTTATAACGCGGTTCGCTTTACGCTGATTCGCTATAACGCTGTTCTTATATCATAACCCGTATCTGATTATAACGCTGTCACAGATCACTATAACGCTCTTTTACAGATTTCATTTTTGACATATTAACGAAATCGTTTCATTTGATGGAGTCGATAGCTTGAAAATGAATAGCAAAACAGTATTAAAACGTTTCCCACGCCGACTTGAGAAATTTTCCCACGCTCAGTAAAATTTTCTCGCACGCTAATTTAGTTTCAGTACAGTGACTTGTAACGTAGTTCCGCGATCAACATTTTAAAAAATGATCAAGTATATTGCTTGTAATATTTGCGTTATATGCATTTATCCGGTCTAGTCATCACTCAGTAGAGTATTAGACATCGTGCGTAACAGAAAGTTTACTTGAACATTGTATCATAATTAATTCAACCAACGCGGTTACATTTTCGAAGAGCTAATAATGACCGACAGGAATGAAAAAGCAACAACGTCTGGGCGCAGTACGAAGACTATAAATGTAAGAAAAAGACTGAATTTGAAAAGTAAATTAGACGTTTTGAAGCGAATCGATTCTGGTCAACGACAAACGGATGTGTGCCATAATTTAGGACTTGCAACTTTAACTGTAAGAACAATTATAAAAAAATAAAGAATTAATTTTTGCAGCGGGAAAGATAGCTGTTCCACTGCAAGCAACTAGGACTAGGCCGGCTATTAGGATTGAAATGGAAAGACTTTAATTTTATTGAAGATAATATTCTAATGCAGAATAAAGTTAAATATTAAAAAGAGAGAGAAAGGGATTAGCCAATATGATGATCTGAAGAAAACTCGCCTAAAAAAAAAAAAAAAAAAAAAATATGTGGAACCATTTAAAACTGGTAAGGGCTGGTTGAATAGATTTAAAATCCAGGGAGAAGCCGCAAGTGCAGATCAAGGAGCCGAAACTTTCAAAAATGAATTTTTGTTAAAATTATTGAAGAGGGGTATTATGTGTTATAATTCTCAATAAGTTTTTAACATAGATGAAGCAGGACTTTTGTGGAAACGAATGCCTAAAAGAAGTTTCATATTGAAAGAAGAAAAAACATGCCAAGTTTCAAAGCGGTGAAGGATCGGTTGAATTTATTGTTGGTTTTAACGCTGCGGGGGATTAAAATTAATACCCCTTTTAGTTTATTTGGAAGAGGGCCAAAGTTCAACTCAAAATCCACACATTTTTCATGATTAAATTCATCAATTAAATTAAATTCATTATTTTAATTGGACTTTTAAATTTACTTTTGATACGCAAGTAGTTACCACATAATTATACATATGCAATGCAGAATATTTTATATGTGCAAATATTTGAATATTAAATATTTTGACCAACATTTGTGCATCTTTTCATTACTGTTTATTATTCATTAGGAAATATCCTATGGCACTGACCGCAGCTCATAAATACATATGTTACCTTATGGGAAAGCGGCGCTCGCTTAGCGCGGATTCACTTAGTGCTCTGTTTTTCTGGAACGAATGATCAGCGTTAAGCGGGGGTCACCTGTATCCATACATTAACTTATCCATTTCTTATTTATTCACTTAAACAGAATAAAAGTAATATTTGCTGCCATAAATACAATATAATATTACAATTTAAAAAAATATTGAAATATATAAAAGTAAACAAAACAAACCTTAACCATATGCTGCTTGCAGCCATCCAAAGAACTAAATCCTATACTACACTGGCCACAAAGGAAAATGTGTCTTTCTTGTGGAGGAGGTGTGCAATTTATTGTTGCAGTTTCCTGAGGAGGAGATACAAGGTTGTCTAATGCACAATCTTTTCTTTCTTCATCTGAAACTTTGGTGTTCAGCTGTATGGAAGCAAATGATGGTGGAGAACTAGTCTGCATTTCGTTAGAGCTTTCTTCAACATCAGATGCAGCTTCTGGTGGGGAATCTTCTGGTTCTTGTTTTGTTACTAAAAATAAATATAGGCTATCATTACTTTTTATAATAAAATTAACATCATAATTACAATGAGCAGAGCTAAAGTTTGTATTAACACAAAATTAAACTATCACTTGTATAATATTGAAACAAACTATTGCAAAAAAAAAAAAAAAAAAACCTCTGTGAAATAGGAATGAAGTGTAGAAACTTTGGATTAAAAAAAAAAAAAAAAAAAAAAAATTTGTGATCAAACTTTTACTTCATTTTTCAAATTTTTTTAAAAAGTGGTTGAAAAAGAATTTTAGTATATAAATTAGTGTCCTGTGCTGGTCCATTGTGCTAGACCTGCACCCAAACCATTTCAAAGAAATTTTTAGTTATAAATGATTCCAGAACTAAGTACCCATAAATTCATATGTACTTAGAAAATAACAACCTAAAAATAATTTATGCACTTGGCAAAGATGAATTAAAAACAGTATGGAAAGAAAGGGAGGTTATGATACAGGCAGATGTTATGTATAGACAGGCAGCAAGGAGGACCCATGAACCCCACTGATGACTTTTTGAACGTTTTCTTATAGAGATAGGTCAATCTTCTGTATAAGATCAATAAGATGAGCTTCTTACAATGCTCAAACTCAGTCAACAAACCTGGTGTTAATGCCCATGTATGGAGAAAGAATATACCTTAGAGGGAATCTGAATGAGGTTAAGGGGGAGGAAAGTAAAATGAAGGAAATTTTCATAGTTATTAATTTAGAACTAAGAGCCATAAATTAAAATTATGGGAAAAGATGTGTACACTGGATTGTAGAAAGTTTTTTGACCAGCAGGTTGTTAATTAATGGAATACGTGCATGGGTGGTTGAAGAGGGAAGCTTATGGAAAGTCAGAGGACAGCTAGACTGGTATCCACATGATAAGAAAAACACATTCAGTAAAATCTGGTTAATTTAAAGATCAAGGGGCCAAAATATATCCATTTTCGATTTAAAATGGTTTCAAAGTACTGATATGAGCCCAGAAAATTTTGGTATTAATACTCTTATTCTTTGAATTTTGCAAAAAAATAAAAAAACCACAACTGCCCAATAAAATGACCAATTAATTTTGGTCATTTTATTAATTTATTGTCATGGCAATAAAATTTACCAAACCCCTTCGGTCACTGGTCAAATTTATTGCCAATACAATGCAGTCAATATTACCCATGGGAAAGAGTAGCTGACTTTCTGGGTGAAAGTCAGCTGCTCTGTCTGGGTCAGAATGCCATGCTAATGTACTACTTTTTTTTCAAATGGCCCAAGGGAATGCTTCCACATAGAGGAGCAAATGTTAAAAGAAAGTTTGCTTCCTGTATCATTGGTAAAAGGTTGACATTGTTAATTTAATAACTTTGCCATTGCTAACGAGTGCATTAGCAGAAATGTTTACATGAAACAAGATACAAGGCTCATGCCAGAGAACCAGGAATGAAGTACATCCAAATTTCATATATAAAACAGTTCTTTTCAATATTAAAGTTACAGCTTGGAATTTAACAACCTCTTATGTGAAAAATTTAGCAAATCTCTTTGCCATTGCGCACTATAAAAAAAAAAAAATAATAAAAATAAAAATATACATGGCTGCAACACATACAGAAGGAGAACCAACTCAAACTGCAAAGGTCTGTGTAGTAAGCTACACAGCAATGTGCTACTGGTGATCAGTGAGGGAAACATGGCAGCTAAAATCTTCATATCTTCTTATTGTGAAATTTAACACATCACTTTGCCATTGTTGATGTAGGCTGCAAAAAAAGTAAAATAAATAAAATAAAATAATAATAAATAAATAATAATAGCTAGGGGGCTCCGTACCCTGCTCGCCAACCCCGGTGCATGCTTTTCCACATAATATGTAGAGGTATGACGAGTAAGTCAAATCTTTTCTACGCAAAAGCCACCTGTTGAAATGAACTGATTGATATCTAATCAGGAAATGACCTATGTAATTATTTACCTGTGCATTTGTAGTGAACGGCATTCTCAAGGTTGAATAAATATCACTATGCAATTATTTACATAGGTCACTTAGGAAAAGGCAAGGTAAAAATTCAGATCTTGGGTACCACTCCATACTTCGCCTAAAAGTCAGTGATTGGCAGGTGCCACTCACTGTTTAAACCCGCCCTTTCCTCCTAGGTTGACATGCCTAGGGTGTTTATCCCCCCCCTACTTGCCGCTGTTTTAAAATCAAGACCTCTTTCTGATTTTAAAACAGGATGGGGGATAAACACCCTACCTAAGATGAGCAGCTCCCCTCCTTGATGACACAAAACAATCAGAAACAAAATGCATTTACAATAATCACCCAATCACAGAACTCTACGGTACCATCACTCTGTTCTACGACCATACCCACTACGCAGAGACAAGTGGTACCCAAATAATAGATTTTAGCCAAAGGCCTTTTGCTTTGGGTTCCATAATGCATGAGGAATACTGTCACATCTGAAAGAGCAGGACTAAAATATTTACAAAATACTAAACTATTTGCAAATACTGTATACAATATTCATTAATATACAAAAAACATTACAATGGAACATCAAATGTTAGACAGTGAAGCACGTACACAAGGTTGGTGAACGTTATGAAGGCAGCTATCAATAATTAATTGCATTTGTAGTGATGTAATTGCCTCTCCCACTTCTCCCATTGGCTGGAATAACTATCACTAGGAGGAAAACTTTTTTAATGAATAAAGAGATAATAATAAAATAAAAAATATACATGGCCGTAACATATATGAAAGGAGAACCAGCTCTGACTGCAGGAATTTGTGCAGTAAGCCTCATCAATACACTACTAGGGGCCACTGAGAGAAACATGGCCATAGCAGATGTCAGGGAGAACAAGCTATGATGGCAGATTAAATTAAGTTCCATTTAGTAATTTCAACATTAACTAAATGCAAATGCCATCGGTAAATAAAAAATGTCACAAAATATAATATTACATGAAAATAATTTTGAGAAAAGTTTGATAAAATAACAAACTGCTATGTTTTTCTCTCATTACTGCTTGGGGACCATATTATTCTCTCCTAGAATGGCAAGAGAGCTTGGGTCAGGTTCTTTGGGCTTTTAATGAAATAATATTTATTAAAAGCTCAAAGGAACTCTTGACTGGTTTTGGACCTATTTTTTCCATTGTCAGACAACAGATAGCCTCAGTTACTGACATTGTGTTGAGTAGTGAATTAATATGTCAAATCTAAATAAGCAAACAAGTAGCAGTAGTGGCAAATGAAACAAGAAAACCGCCATCATCAAGTGTGGACTCAAAAGGTCCGCAGTCATGATTCACCAGAACTTTCTGGTTTGGGCAAGTCTCATTGGTTCCTAGTACTACCTCAAGTTGGACCATTCCTTTAAGTCATCTAGCCATTCTCTTTTTTGGCCTCCCTTGTCATTTCTCTCCCCATCCATCCCTCTAATGCTGTATAACTAGTCTGTTTCCAGAGGATCCTCTCATAATATGTCCAGCATACATCCATTTCATTTTCATCACTTTTAATTTTTATAAGCTGTAACAGGAGAAAGTAAGCATGAAAGAAAAGAAAAAAAGAACTCCCACATTGCCTGTCCATTCCATTTAATAATTTCTCTAGTTCTTTGGACAACCATTCTCCAACAAGACAAGATGGAAGCCTGTTCCAACAATCAACTACCAGCTGGCTGAAGGCAAACTTCCACATATCCATCCTGCAATCATTCTTTCTCAATTACAATAAGAGTGCTAAATTTTGGGGAGAATACATTAAAAAAAGAACCATAGGAGTCTTTTACACTAAATTTTCAAAACTTTTTGACCATCCTTCATACCATTCTCTAGGTTTTCAAATCATGCTGTAGTCTGAGCAAATGAAAGGATCCATCAGCATTTCAATCCACTCAAAGCTTGAAACACCTCAATCAGAATCAGATCTCCTAACAAGTGCCCAGTCTCTAGATACTGCAATTTGCTGAAGAGAAGCCTTTCTTTGTAGGAGCACACTTCTGTCCCCCCCCCACAATCTCATTGCTTTTTGCTCCGCCCATCCAAAAACTGATCCACTTCCTTCCTAAATTCATGAATGTGGATTTGAACAATTAAACTGCAAAGTTTTACAACAAAGTTTCATCTTTGTAAAACTCATTTTCAAATGATGAAGAGCTAAAAACAGGAGTGAAGCATTGGAGACCAACCTGCAAAAAATTTTTTAAAGGATTAAACTCTGCAGATTAAATTACAATAGGAGCATGGAATTTTGGGGAGATTGCACAAAAAAAACCCCACCACAGGACTCTTTTAAACTCCATTTTCAAAGTTTTTTTGGCCACCCTTCGTATCATGCTCCAGGTTTTCAAATTAGGAGAGAAATTGTATTTTGTTACTACTTATGACAACATAATGCTTGCTACTGCAAATTCCTGATTTTTTCTAGTCAATTCTTAATTAGTCTTAGGCTGGATTTCCTCCAACTGTTCTGGTCAGATTCAGAAAATGAATAAACCATTGTATATGTTGTTGTGGAGGTTTTATGGTGCAATTTCAACTAAAGGCCATAATGTGTCAAAACCATTGTATACAAAAACTGCACAAATATACATATAAAATAAACGTTAGGCAGAACCACAGCTTATGTGTAATGTGTCAAAACCATTGTGTACAAAACTGCACAAATATACATATAAGATAAACATTAGGCAGTCCCACAGCTTATGTGTGGTTGTTCTCAAGAAGCACCATAAAATCAATGTTACGTCTAGCTGTAAAAATCGACACTACTAATAGGCCAGAGGAAAACTTAAGTATCATATATCAGAAAGATTAGAAACTTAAAAAAAAAAAAAACTGATTTATTAAAATATAATTAAGTGGAGAATATACAATACTAAACATTACATATTTTAAAATTAATTTTCATTTTGGTAATATTCAGAAAAATCCAAACTGAAAATGTGTACGATTGTAATGCTACTAACATAAATTTTGACTACATGAATTACCCAGAAGAGCAAAATGTAATGAACGGGTCTGGCCCAAAATCCCAAGAGTATCTACTATATTGTAAAAATATATTAATATAATTCTATACATTTATTAGTTTTTTAGTAAGTAAAAATTTACCATATGAGATTAATTTTGTATAGAAAGAATATAAAAAATGAATTTTAACAAATGCCTCTTTCAATTTGAAGATCATGTTTTCTGTTACATAAACAGTTTTAAAATACAATTGGCAAATAAAAAATGGCTTAATTAATTTTAATTTATTATACAGTGGATTCCGGTTATTTGGGCCACCGGTTAATTAGGGCAGCTGTTTATTTGGGGAAAATCTTTTAAAAAACAGAACCCAATCGAGAAAATAGCAGGGTTTACTTCGCTTAATTGGGACAACAGGCTGCTTAATCAGGGCGGGAGACCGCAGCACTGGAGATTACCCTACGATTGCCTCCGACCGCTCAGTCAGATTTCTGGAGGTCACAACCATAAAACAATAATAACAATTAGCACTCACCTGTTTATCGGGCTATTCTGTTAGTGCAATCTATCATAAACGGATAGTAAACTCGATCTTATTGAATTTGCATTAATACCGACAGCTGGAATTATGAGGGTTATTATGGTGTGTTTACATTTCCATGGAATCTTAAATAATATAAAAAAATTAATATTCAGAATGTTCTCTTCATTTCTATTTTTAAAGCTTTGTAACTTGTTACTCCGTTCTCACTTGCGCGCATCGTGTTACTTGCAATTTGTGTATGCCGTGTTCTTTGTTATTAATTGCTTATCTTTGTACTGTTTTAAATTTTAACCCCCACCCACAAATGTCAGTGAACAGAAATGTCAACTAGTTAGCATGTATTAATTATTCCAATCATGTATATTCTTCCGATTTTCATGCATCATTTAATTTTTTAATTGGTAAGGTAATAAAGGGTAAATTTGCGCTTAATATATCTTTACTTTTATAGCCTGTAGATAATATTCCTGCTAATTAGAATTGCTGTTTAATAAAATTAAAATTCAGTTCACAAACGTGATCACAATGACCGACGTTAACTACACATCATATAGTGAACGGTACTTTACTATGGAGACTCCATCTTAACGTGATTTGATTGTACAGTGAACCAATCGTAAAGAGGAGTCCATTGTATTTTTAACTTTTTTTATGTAAAACTTCGGATAATTGGGGCAGCCGCTTAATCAGGCCAAAATGCACTAGTCCTGATGTGTCTCAAATAACCGGAATCGACTGTATTGCATTTAACTGGTAATTTTTCAAATATAATTTTGATATTTGTATAAGGCGTTTGAGCAATAATTATAGGTACAGCACTGAAATGCTAAAGATAAAAAACTTGAAATAAGAATACTTTCAGAATACAAAAATTTAGAGTAATGCATTTTGGCAGCTACGTAACATTTGTCATAAATATCATTAGCATAACTAAAACTGTAATTGTAGAGGTATTTGTTATTAACTGTACTTTCACAAATTTCTTTGACAACTACATTAGACATGGCAATGGGCGCCAGCAGGATATTTTGAAGGGGGTAACAGAAAAAAAATATCCCATTTTCTTCTTATTATTATAATACTTAAAATTATTGAGGTATATTAAGATTATTATAACATTTGATTATAATTTGTATGAATTTTTTGCAAATTTTAATCTCTGATTTTGATATCATTAAACTGTGATTACTGTCAGTAATGTGGTTTTTGTGAACTATATATATACATACATACATACATATACACACAGTAAACCACCACTATTCGCGGGGGTTACGTTCCTGAGAAATGCCGCGAATACTGAGTTATGGCTCCCATAGTAATAAAGGGGTTCCATTCCAAAGTATGAAATATATAAGAAAAACTAGTCTAAAATTTTGTCTATGTATGTATTATATGTATCTTCATAATATGACTATGTACATAGTGAAATGTAAGCATATGGCATCGAAATGAAAATAAGAAACAATTTAATATTAAATGTAATATTTATTAGAAATTTCAAACCAGCACCTTTGCTAGCTAAAAAACTTATCCCACCAGTGCTATCATCAGTTTCGCTAAAGTGTTGATAAAGGAGTTTTGCCCTTTCACGAATGATGAGTGAACTTAATGGAATTTTATTTTGAGTTCAGTCTTCTATCTACAGATTTAAAGCCTTTTCCGTTTTTCCTAATTTAACATCACGAGTTACAGAGCAAATTTTTGAAGCAATTAGCGCGTTTTCACGGACACTATGGCGGATTTTTTCTTCCAATTTCTAGATTGATCGTACCGTTGACTCATTGATTTTATAATGTTTTGCCACTGAGGAGACACTTTCACCATTAGAAATTTTGTCTAATAACTCAATTTTATTCGCTAACGTCATCACCTTCTTTGATATTTTCACACTTCCCTTGTTATTCGTAGCCATATTTTGTACAGGTTAGAAAGAACTTGTCCACAATAAAGTCACTTTCTTCCGTTAACACACTCGAAAAAGTCTGTTTTACACTGCAAAACGGTAAATTTATCACTTTTGTAAGCATATCAATTTATAAATTGATAAATTTATTCAATTTATAAGCATATAAATTAAAAGCAAACGACGAAACCTTCCATGACAAGCGCATAACACATACTGAACAAGGAGTAGCGAGGAACATCCACGCCGGGATTTTTTCACCCCCCCCCCCCGCCACCCACTGAGCGCTGTTTTGACCAGGAAAGATAATTTTAGCCACGCCCACGTTTTTTTATGGCGGAAAATGTTCACGGCGCTTTAAAATTCATTTTTTTTAGGTTTCATTTTATATTAAATCAGTGACCGCGAATACAGATATCGCGAATAGCGGGGGTTTACTGTATAATATAATTTTATGTTTTTAGTGGCTGTTCTGATTGCATTAGTATTAGTAGAGGCATTTGATGCAAGAAAGCAAGCTTATGCAGCATCAGCCAAAAAAAAAAAAAAAAAAAACCCACTTCCACTTCACCCCTCTGTTCGTTCAAAATACCTGTCCAGCTGAGCCTTAAACTTATTTAGGCTATCAACCTCCACCACAAGGGATGGAAGTCTGTTCCACCAACCAACCACCCGCTGGCTAAAGGCAAATTTCCGCACGTCTATCCTACATCTGTCTTTCCTCAATTTGAATTTATGCCCTCTCAGGTGATTTTTCTGAGCTAGAGGAAGAATCCCATCAGCATTGAGCATGCTTAAACCATTCAAGGCTTTATACACCTCTATCAGATCACCTCGCTGGTGCCTAGTCTCCAGACACTGTAATTTGCAAAACTTAAGCCTTTCTTCGTAAGAGCACCCCTTTGTTCCATTCACTAATCTTGTTGCCCTTCTCTGTACTCGTTCCAGCAGCTCTACATCCTTCTTGAAATGAGGAATCCAGACCTGTACATGAAAAACATTTTTATTACAAACACAGTTTCTGAGATAAACACTAACTTTGCTTTTTTAAATACAATTGGTATGTCGGGATTTTGGGCAGCACCGGTAATGAAAAGTGCCTTTTCACAAAATCTGAATCAAAAAGGCACTCTACATGCTGTAGGGCAATATGATACATTGTAAAAAAATAAAACACAGATATACTCTGGTGTTTAAAGAGTGCATTACCCCTTAAAATTGTAATTGTTAACCGAATACCGCACATATATAGCAATATTTCTTACAGATTGCATCTGTAAGAAATATTGCCATATACTTACGTAGGTGATGACGTAATATTGCATCAGCTGTTACTTTCAGCTTATAAGCATGCTCTGCAAGAGTTGGAGTCATTCCTTGACTGTGTCAGGATGGAGAGTTACGTTCAGTTGACACCACGAAGAAAGTGCTATTGTTGCTTTACGTTAGGATGTTCTTCCAGTCATATTGCTTATAGAGTGTCTTGTAATCAGTCAACAGGGAGTAGATTTCTTTCCAAACTCAAAGAATACTGGTTCTGCTGATAGGAAAAAAGGACCCAGATGCAAACGAGTCTCTATGCCAAAACAGGACCACGTTTTGAAGCCTTTATGCCTTAAAAACAGTAAAGCTTCTTCGTCTGAGCTGAAAAGAGAATGCAAAGAACATACAGGAGTGGTATCAAGTGCACTAACAGTCAGAAGATGCCCCTTCATAAATGGACTTTTAGTCCGTCCTCACACAAAAAAATGAAAAGGGCCCAATTGATTTGGTGTAAGGAGCATGTGTAATGAACCAACAAGCAGTGGAAATCAGTTATTTTCTCAGATGAGAAGAAATTCAACCTGCATGGCTCTGATTGGAGACAAACGATTCGCCGCAGACGTGGTGAAGAATACCATCCAGTATAGGTTACCTGCAGTTTATAAAATGTTCCATAAACTCCAATGGATACCTGGCTATATTGGAAGGCATATGGGGATGCATTTCTTATCGCGGAGTAGGTCAGCTGCAGTTTATAAAAGGTTCTGTAAATGCCAATGGATACCTGGCTATATTGTAGTTACAAAAAATGAAAAGGGCCCAATTAATTTGGTGTAAGGAGCATGTGAAATGGACCCCTGAGCAGTGGAAGTCAATTATTTTCTTAGATGAGAAGAAATTCAATCTGCGTGGCTCTGGTGGGAGACAAACGATTTGCAGGTTTTTTTTTTTTTAGTTGTTGGCGCATCGGCTTCTGTGGCCATAATGCACCTCCCAAGGTTTTTGCAGTACTTTGATCCAAGCCAGAGGTGGGAATCGAACCCGCGACCTTTGGGTTGCCAGGCAGGCACTTTACCCACACAGTTAACCCGGTCGGCAAGACCCTTTGTGAACTTTAGGAAGCCACAATTTGTGTTTGGAACCACGAACTATCAGTTGATTATCTTCAGAAATTGATCTTGTCAATGTCTCAACGGTGTGCTGCTGTCAATCAGGGTCAGAGGCGGTTCAATTAATATTAGTTTGCAGCTGGTGAACTTTTCATTTTGTTTTCCCTTTAAAATGATAAACTGAATCAAATTGAGGGCTCCTGACAACATTTCAGCCATAATTGTCATGTTTACCAAAACTGTTGTATAAAGATTGCAAATGCTCATTTTGGAATATTTTGAGAGCACCTGTCAAATATTACTTACCTTTGCCTTAACTATTAATAAATATCTTTTGTTTATATTTCTATTTGTGATGCTAGTCATTAATGTAAAATACTATTGCAAAAAATGGTTAGAAATGTGAAATTCCTAGGTGATGCACTTTATTTGAACACCAGTGTATGTAAAAAAAAAAAAAAAAAAAAAGATTATACAGATAAACTAACCCAACAGTTCTGGTGCATTCAGTGAGCAATCCTGGTTCCCAGAATGGCTATTTGATTCTAAATGACAATTACGAATATGAGACACAAGACCAGCTTTCCATGCACATGAAAAACGACAGAATTTACACTTGTATGTTGTAACAATATCCATGAAGTCTTCGAGTCTTGTAGCTGTGGTCATAAGTTGTAGTTCATCAATTTGTGATGAATTGCTATCAGCAGTCTGTTCAGTATTTAATTTTGAAGTATCTTGTACCACATCAGCATGTTCTGGCTGTTCAGTTAAATGAATGGTGTACATAGTCTGTGGAATGTCACCTGTTTAGAAATAACACAGTTACATTTACAAAAAAAAAGCAAGGCATATAATATATATATTTTTTTAATAAAACTTACATTAACAATAATTTGGAAAAGATATCGATTGTATTCAGATAATGCCATGGAGCTAAAGCTGAATATTTACAGAAATTACAATACTTTTGCAAATTATATTCTTTTTATGAATAATACCACTTATATCCCCTCTCTCTTCTTTTTGAATGTGGTAGAGCACTCATGGATAAGATAACAGATGAAATTACCCCATCCAATTATCCCAATAAAGTACTACTAATAAAATTCATAACAAAGATAAACAGGTGTGCATGTGTTTTAATTTAATCAAAAGTGAAATCTTATGCACTACAAAAACTTACTTATTAATATAGCAGGTAGATTTGCTACTGGCAGAACTCCAGACTTCAAAAATTCACCAATGGCAACATGAGCTCACATACAAGAGGGAACAAATACCTGCTTTTTGCAGAAACTTTCCAAGACACTATGGTTAATGTAGCAACCCCATCTTTGAAAAGTTGAAGATTCCTGCCATTAGATATTCATTCAAAATGATATACTTATCTAGTTCTGTTTAATTAAAAAGTATTGTATAAATCTCAGTAAGTTTCTGCAAAAATCTATTTAATATCTCTTTAAAGAAGCACTGCAGGATCATTTAGACAAGACTTCAGTTATAGCTCAGACACAGCATGGTTTTGTTAAGGGGAAGTCTTGCCTGACCAACTTGATTGGATACTATGATGCAGTCACAAAAGAACTGGATGCAGGGAATAACTTTGATATTATATACTTGGATCTTAGAAAGGCTTTTGATATTGTTGCACATGGAAGACTGCTACACAAATTGGAGCAGTGTGACATTGGAGGCAAATTGCTGCTATGGATAAAGGGGTGGTTGAGGGGGAGAAGACAGAGAGTGGTAATCAATGGACACTGCTCATCGTGGACTAATGTTATTAGTGGAGTCCCTCAGGGCTCAGTGTTGGGTCCATTATTGTTTTCTGTATTTATAAATGATATTGATGATGGTATATCAAGCTTAATGTCCAAGTTTGCAGGCGATACAAAGGTTGGCAGGGTTGTCAAGGACACTACTGACACTATGCTGCTGCAACAGGATCTGGAAAGGTTGAGCAGATGGGCTGAGAGGTGGCAAATGAAGTTTAACATTGACAAATGTAAAGTACTACACATGGGAAACAGCAACCCCAGAGCAACATATCAACTCTGTGGTACTACACTGACAGTGGTAGAGAATGAAAGGGACTTGGGGGTGGTTGTGCAGGCAGATATGAAGTTCTCTGAGCAGTGCAGACGGGCTGCAAGAGTAGCTCATGGAGTATTGTCAATGATATACAGGAATTTTTCCAGCAGGGATAAGGAGGTGATTATTCCATTGTATAAAGCAATGGTCAGGCCACACCTAGAGTACTGTATACACGTCTGGAGGCCTCATTTCAAGAAGGATGTAGAGCTGCTGGAACGAGTACAGAGAAGGGCAACAACATTAGTGAATGGAACAAAGGGGTGCTCTTACGAAGAAAGGCTTAAGTTTTGCAAATTACAGTGTCTGGAGACCAGGCACCAGCGAGGTGATCTGATAGAGGTGTATAAAGCCTTGAATGGTTTAAGCATGCTCAATGCTGATGGGATTCTTCCTCTAGCTCAGAAAAATCACCTGAGAGGGCATAAATTCAAATTGAGGAAAGACAGATGTAGGATAGACGTGCGGAAATTTGCCTTTAGCCAGCGGGTGGTTGGTTGGTGGAACAGACTTCCATCCCTTGTGGTGGAGGTTGATAGCCTAAATAAGTTTAAGGCTCAGCTGGACAGGTATTTTGAACGAACAGAGGGGTGAAGTGGAAGTGGGGGTTTTTTTTTTTTTTTTTGGCTGATGCTGCATAAGCTTGCTTTCTTGCATCAAATGCCTCTACTAATGCTAAAGCCATACTTCAAGTTTGTCAACAGTTTTTTGTTGAAGGCTGCCTGATAGAACCTCCAACTTCCATTTTACTTATATCCTGTGGAACCTTTCATGTTCAGCAATGATAATACCCAAGTTAATGGGAGAGGGTGAGGAATCGAGATGTGTTTGTAAATGGTGCATTTTTAAAAGATATATGGCAATGTAAGTCTTATAGTTATGCAATTTGAAAGACACCACTTATATCTCCTCTCTCTTCTTTTTGCTACACTTGCTTCTTTGGAACTGAGCTGGGAAAAGAACAAAGCATAGCAACAAATGATGGGAAAAATATGCAAGACCAATATAGTAAGTAAATCTATAAGGGGGCTTAATTCATCAGGAGGCATTATGCTGCAAAATTTTGCCATTAAAGAATTATCTATTTTATCCAGTTAGAATAAAGACAGCAGTCTCACTGTGGTAAAGCAATATGCTAGTGAAGTTTACGTTACAATATATTACTACAGCATTCATAAATTCTTACATAATTATTTTAAAATTATTCACAATACAATTTTTAAATTATAGCTATAAAAAAAAAATTAACATCCACTCTCTGAATATTATGATATATCTAAGTGTGTCCTTGAGGTTGTCACAGACATTCTCTCAGATATGCCAGACAAGCTGTTCTTGCTACCTGGGAGTCTAAAACGCTGATGGAACTGATATTCGGGTGACACTCAAGTCAAAGTGGACCCAATTTCGGCGAAGTCCGGACGGTCTATGACAGCCAAATCCTCTGCTTGCACCTTCACGATGGTGGGACTGTTAGTAATCCTGGGTATAACCTTCATGCACAAGTACATGGTGGGTGACCACCCAGGTGTGAACCAACGTAAGCAGGGGTCGAGGTGTGGCACCCACACCACATGGAGGAACGCCGCCCCTCTATGTTACCAGGCAGTACTAGGTGGTAGATGACTCATCAACCGGTGAAATACCACCACTTTGCTTATTTGAGGCTTGAAGTGGTGGAACCCATGTTTAGTCTCTAGAGCTAAGTTCCGGCCAACCCTTCCCTATCTCTTCCATCATGCAGTATGATTGATGATTTTTAAGGTTATGATGAATGTCGTGGCGAGATCCAATATTCCTTACATTTCGAGGGTATAGCTCTAAAACAGTGTTCGCAGGCCGGCCGCTAGTTAGTACACGGGACTGAACCTATTGGTAACTCTCTAGGAAGCTTCCGAATCAGCTAGTGTATAATCTTGCTACCTCTACTCTGCCAGATAGTGACTGGAGGGAGTCCGAGTAGTGTTTATGCGGGAAGCATTGTCGAGACCACGTTATGTCAAGGATCTGGGTATATTCTTACCACATGTACGCCATATCCAAAAATTTCATTACTTCATACAGCATGTCCCACCCACTTTTTCTTACTATTGAATACACCATGAATTGTCAAAATAATAGAGCAAGCGTATCTGCGAAAAGATCTAAACCTCCCAAGCACTTCCTAATTCATTTCACAAATATACGTGGTCTCAATTCTAATCTCAACGATGTCCATTTCCACTTGCAGTCTTCCAAACGCCATGTACTTTTTCTAACTGAATCTCAGTTATCAGTTGATTCAACTACTGCTCATCTCAGATGTCCAAATTATTTGCTGTATGATTCCTTTCGCCTCAAAGGTGGTACTTGTGCATATGTCCGTTCTGATATTCCCTGTCAGAGACTTGGCAATTTGGAATCTCCTCTCTTTGATCTTCTCTGGCTTAAAATCTCTCTAAATCATTGTGTAAAATTCATCTGTTGTCTCTACCGTTCTCCCAACTCCACTAATCACTTGGAGCTCGTTGACTTCCTCTCTTTGCAACTTGACTTTCTCCAGTCCAACTTTCCTAACGATGAGGTAATTTTCCTTGGTGATTTTAACGTTCACAACTCCAGCTGGCTTCCATTTTCTAGTCACACCGACCCAGCAGGTCGAGATGCTGAGGCTTTTGCAATTACTAATGACCTAGCACAGATTGTTCATTTACCTACAAGAATACCGGACAATCCTAATCATACGGCCAATACGCTTGATCTTTTTCTCACAAACAACCCTTTTAAGTACAAGGTTGAAGTGAGAGGTCCTTTAGGCACTTCAGATCACAACTTGGTGATTGTCTCTTCTCCAATGGAACCTTTATCTCATGCCTATTCCCAACCTCGTATTGTTTGGCATTACAAGAATGCAAAATGGGATGACCTGCGAGACTTCTTTTCTTCTTTTCCTTGGTCTGATTACTGTTTCAAAACTTCTGATGTCAACGTTTGCTCAGATCGTGTCAGTGAAATTATTCTTGCAGAAATGGAATCCTTTATCCCACACTCCACTTTAAAATCTCATCCTTTATCTAAACCTTGGTTTTCCAGTAAATGTGCTAAGGCTGTCCAAGAGAAGAACATTGCATATCGTAATTGGCTTGTTTCTAATTCTTCAGTTTCATTTTCTGCCTACACCAAAGCTCGCAACAATTGTAAAGCAGTTATTAATCAGTCCAAACTAGAGTTTGAACAGGCTAAGAGTAGAAAACTTGCTTCTTGACCTAATGGTAGCCGAGCATTCTGGTCTCTTGCCAAAGCTATTGGCCGCAACTTTTGCCCATCTCTGCTCCCACCTCTGTCCAAACCAGATGGCTCTGTTGTCACTTCAGCCAAGGATAAAGCTGACCTGCTAGCATCCCATTTTTCTTCGAGCTCATGTATTAATGATCTTGGTAAAACACCTCCCACCATTCCTAACACACTCCATTCAATGCCTCCTGTGGTCTTCCGTCAAAAGGATATCAGAAGGATTTTGATGAATCTTGATGCTAAGAAAGCTCCAGGTCCTGATGGTATTTCTCCACTTGTTCTCAAAACCTGTGCTCCTGAACTTACTCCTATTCTTTGCCGCCTTTTTTCACTTCTTATTCCAAGGGTGTTTTTCCTTCTGCTTGGAAATTTGCTCATATCCAGCCAGTTCCTAAAAAGGGTGACAAATCCCTCCCATCCAATTATCGTCCCATTGCAATTACTTCTACTCTTTCTAAAGTAATGGAGAAATCAATTAACCGCCAACTCTTAACTACCTAGAAACCTTCCGTCTGATCAACGATCGCCAGTATGGATTCCGTCAGTGTCGATCCACTGGTGATATTCTGGCTTATGTTACCCATTTATGGACTAATTCAATGGAAAGGTTCGGTGAAACACAAGTAGTTGCTCTTGACATCTCAAAGGCTTTTGATCGTGTTTGGCATAAAGGTCTTCTAAACAAGCTTCCGTCTTATGGTTTGCCAACTGTTTTTAGTAATTGGTTATCCAGTTTTCTCTCTGATCACTCACTGAGGGTGATGGTAGATGGCTCTCTGTCTTCTAACTTCTCCACTAATGCCGGTGTCCCCCAAGGTTCAGTTCTTTCCCCCACTCTTTTCCTCTTGTATATCAATGACCTTCTTCCATTGACTGGAAATCCTATCCATAGTTTTGCCGATGATAGCACATTGCATTCAACTTTCCATTTTGAGAAACCTTGTCCAGCTCAATCAGCTTCAAGTTCTCGAAAATCTGCTACCAATTCCTTAAATGCCGATCTTCAGGTAATTCTCCAGTGGGGCAAAGACAACTTAATTGATTTCAACCCTTCTAAAACTCAATCTTGTCTTATATCTCGCAAAAAGGATTCTTCTGCTCCTATGCTTATCTTTAGTGACACTCCGATTTCTAGGCAAAATGATATATCTCTTTTGGGGATTACCCTGACTTCTAATCTCTCTTGGCACAAGCACATTACAAATATTGCTTCCTCTGCATCTAAAAAACTTGGTTTTCTCTTTCGCTCTCGGCGTTACTTTTCTCCCAAACAGCTGCTCACTCTGTATAAATCGCAAATCCGCCCTGCCATGGAATATTGCTCCCACATCTGGGGTGGTGCCCCCAAAACCTCTCTCAGGCTTCTTGATTCCATTCAGAAGAGGGCAGTTAGGTTAATTAATGATTCATCTCTAACAGAGTCTCTCCACTCGCTTTCTCATAGACGCACTGTTTCTGCTGCATGCCTCTTCTACAGATACTTCCATGGGCACTGTTCTTCTGAATTGGCTTCTATAATTCCCACTGTCTCTTTCAAAACAGTCCGAACACGTGCCGCCACCAGCCAACATCCATTTACTGTCGGACTTCAAACCCCCAGAACCAACTTTTCATCTTCCTCATTTATTCATTCAACTGCCGTTTTCTGGAACAACTTTCCTTCATACATATTTCCTGAAAATTACAATCTACAGAAGTTCAAGTCCAGTGTGAACAAATATCTTCTTTCGTCTTCTCAACCTCCAACCCAAGCACGGTACTAAGTACTATAGGTTATAATACCTCTCGTGTTTGGGGTTCTCATAAAAAAAGTAAATTCAAACAGTTAAATTTTGTAACAGTCTATAAAAAAGGTATCACAGATCAGAAAATGCAAGCATCACAAATTCCATATTAAAAATATAGGTACATTCAGTGTAGTTCAAGGGAATGATCACTGCCTGTTATCAATGTTAATTCAACAGCAACTTCAGCCAATGAGGCATAAAAAACCAAATCATAATAATTTCATTTGACATAAGTTTATACGCTGCCAATAAAACCATGTTTTGGAAAACACTGAGGCAGAGTATGGTGATGCTGTCAGAGCTGGGGTGCAGTCCTGAAAAGATTTTTCACTTACAATCTCAAACTGACACTTTCATGAGAGAAAAGGGATAAACCAGTAATACAGCTATCAAAAAAATACAAGTTATCTTAATGGGATTAATATGCAACTTCACAGAAGAGGTAAATTACTGCAACATGTTTTCGGGTCTAAAGCCTTTGAAATGAAACTGACAATGAACAAAATTCAAACCACTTTATTTGAAAAATTACTATGTAATCTGATCAAACTAGATGGAGTAATAAAAAAAAAAAAAAAAAAAAAAAAATTATTATTATTATTCAGCAGCTATAAAATGAAAATTTCTGCCAAGTTCAGTGATCTTTATACCAGGTTGAATGATATATGCATGTTTGAAAACACTTTTGCTATTAACACCATCAATGAAGTCCCAGCACAGATGCAAACAGAAACAGCAAATTGTAAAATAATGACTCTGAAATATGCTTTTAACAAAGGAAAATCTATTGCATTTTTATGCTGGGCTGCCTATTTCTAGTTCCCCACCATCCAGATCATTTATTTCATATCTGTGAGCAAGCATTCTCATTTATGGACTACTGAATGAATTATCCTGGGATTACTAATGCAGCTTCATACTATGTTATACATTTCATCTTCAAATTTCAAAGTGGAAATTCACTAATGGGGTTACCCAACCTCAAAAATCTTATCGAGCTGATTTTAAAATACACAATATTACAAATACATACATACATACAGCAATTTCATTTGATATATAATGGATGTTTAAAAAGAACAGTTAAAGAGTAAAAAATATTTTAAGAATTTTACAGACAGCTGTATAATGTCAGAGACTGAGACAAGAAACAGCTGGAAGAGGAAAGTGAAGATGAATTGGATCAAAGGAGAATAAAAACCAGAAAGGCTTCAGGAGAAGATGGAACTTAAATGAATGTCTGAAACTGAGAGGATATGAATTTAACTAGTTAATCTTTATACAAATATGTCTTAAATACAGAAATATTCCTAAGCACTTTAAATAATTCTATTCTGGTGCTTATCTTTAAGAAAATGAACAAAAGGGAAATAGAATTATAGAAAAACAAGCTTATTATTATTTGTTTATAAAGATTTCATGAAAATAATAAGTAAAAGAATAAAAGTAAGACTAGAGAGTTACAATTATGAAAACAATCAGGTTTCAGAAGTAATTAAGATTTTGGTCAAAAAGTTATGAGAATAGGGTATTAATACAGTTTATTAATAAATTACAGAATAGATTATTTTGATGGCTTAATGTCCTTGTAGAATAACATTAAAAAAAAACAAAAAAAAAAAAACAAAAAAAAAAACAAAAAAAAAAAAAAAAACCTGTATGCCAATATCTTATATAGTTTCTAAAATTTAAATTTTTTACATTAGTAGGCGGAAGTAGAATGAATACCCAGAAAAATCAATCATTGTTCAGTAAACAAATTTTTGACTAGAGGTCAGAAATGCTAAAGATATCCATGAAAGAATGACTGATGTTTGGGGAAGCATCACCCAGTTATGCTACTGTTGTAAGATGGTTGGCAGAATTCAAAGAGCACAGGAGTTAGGAAGATGATCCACAGTCTCGGTTGGCTGGGGATTTGTCTGTTTTAGGATTTTATGGCGCATTAGCATCTAAGGCTACAATGTGCCAAGTCAAGGTTGGGGATTTATTTGGTGCATCAGCATCTATGGCCATAGTGCACCATCCACAGTCTCATCAGCCATATGAAACAATTGCTGTTATTGAACAAAAAATACTTAACATTTCTCATGGAAGCATTTTAACAACAATACATGAGCATGGGAATGTCCAGTTTTTGAAAGATGGGATTGGAGAAACTTTTCCATTTATGACAAACATCAGAGGGTGCAGTCATCAAAAGAGAATTTTAAATTAATTCTTGATAATCCAGTAATTTATTTTGTTTGGTGACTGGCAATGAACTTAGCTACATCTTTGTGATCCAAATCCAGATTAGAAAACATACAGTGGAAGCACAAGGGATCTTCAACCCTGAAAAAGATGTGAACTCAACAATCAACTAGGCAATTGCTGATCTCAATTTTCATAGCTAGGGTTTATTAATTGATTATCTTGCACCTAAAACCACAATAACAAGGGAATATTATGCAAGGTTATATAAAAGCTGCAATTTGGGGGAAAAAACAAAGGAACTTGGGTCATTAGTTTTGCTTCTCAATGACAATGCAGCTGTGCACAAAGCCTTGGTTGCAAAGACTAATATTCATGAAGTGGATTTGAACAAATGAACCACTCCTGTACAGCCCAGATCTGGCCTCAAATAACTATTATTTGTTTAGAATAATATTCTGACTTTCCCATCTTTGTGGAACTCATTTTAAAGATGAAGAGCTAAAAGCAGCCATGGAAGTATAGATTGATGCTGAAACCTGAAGATTTTTTTTTAAAGGATTAGACTCTGCAAATTAAATACAATAAGTGTAGTGAATTTATTTTGTCATGAACACATTGAAGGAAAAAAAAAAAAAATAAATGTACCCATGTCTTTTTTATTCCACTCTTTGAACTATTTGTCCATCCCTTGTATATTACTCTTCTATTTAAGTGAATATATACATACAAGCAAATTTGGCAGCACCACAGGAAACAAGACCTTGAGAATGCATATAAGGTGTCCATAGTCCATGAGCACTTTAAACTGCAATTAATTTTATCTTGAATAGAACCAAAGTAATCTGAAAATGTAATTTATTCTCGTTTTCAGGATATGTAATCATAAGACTACTAAGATTCAACATAACCTCCATCATTACTGATAGTGTATTATAAATTTGCAATTCCACATACACATTCTCCAGTTGTACTTCAGTTATGGCATAATTGCATTTATCATGGTACAAAGATTGTTTAGAGTTAGGTTTTGAGGAGTAAACGACACTTAACATGCCCCCACTGAAAAATGTACCATGGAGAGAAATAAAGTGAGCAATCTGGCCATACAATGGTCTCACTTCTGCTGATCCTTTTGTTTGGGAAGACTATGCTTAAAAGTTGTTGTACACTGAGAGAAGTGGCAAGGTGCTCCATCTTGCTGAAAAACCAACCATATTGGCTTCAATTCTTAATTATCTTAGTTCAGGAATAAAAAAAAAATCCTGTAGCACTGCAAGATAATTATCACTATTAACTACTGACACTGCTTCATCACAAAACATCAGATTGTCAAAACACACAAGTCATCATTTTTATTAAACCCAAGACAGAAAGGTAATCTCACATGGTAGTCCTCGTCCAATAACATCGGATGCACCTGAATCTTGTAAGGTTGTTTGTGCAATTTCACTCTAAGAATTGCGCACTGAATTTGAGAGATTCCTGAGTGATTTTCATGGGTTTTGTTGAAAAGCTTCCTCAACACATGCCAGTCTCCTTGTTTAATCTTAGCTTTCCATTCAGAGCTTATCATTAAAAGAACCAGGTCTCTTCAAACTTCTTCATCCAAGTTTGACAATAAATTTTTGTGAGATGCTTTCTTTGCATAACGTGTTATAAAATTTTCTTCTAACTACTGAAGTGGACTTAAACTCTGTTAGCCAGAGGACACAGTTCATTTTCTCTCCTATTGAAGCCATCTCTTGTAGGCTATATTAACTGAAAAAAAAAGAGTAAATTAAGAAATTATCTTTATGCATAAAACTAGAATAAATTACCTTTACAATGCATTTTACACACTGTTTTTATCTTGAATGGAATCTAAGTTATTGCAGTTTTAAACTGCACAAGGACTTAGTGGACACCCTGCATATAGAGAGTATTTAATAAAGGGGCCACTCAATATATTATGGAACTTTATGATCTTAAATGGAAATTAGACTTAGTTTTTCTGGTTGATAGACTGGAAAACTAAATGACTTGAACCTTCAGCTGAAAAGAAAAGAATAGAATGTAGCTGAAATGATGAGTTCATTCAGTTCTATAAAACCCAAGACAGCCCCATAGAAAAATAATCTAGAAATGAAAAAGTTTCAGCATTTTTTCCACATCAAGCAATACACTGGTGAAAATTATATTGTTGCTACTCACTTGATTCATGTACTACAAGTTCCTAAAAACAAATTCAACAAAAGATTTAATTTTCTGACACTGAACTGACAATTTCTTTTTTATCTGAATATATTCTGCTTTGTAGATGTTGCCAGCATTGTCAAGTTCATTTTAAAATTATCTGAGTTAAATAAACAACAATTTTAAACTTAAGTGCAAACTTAAATTTACACATTAATTAAAGTTGATCACATTCATCACACACAAAACCATTTACTCTGTTAGAAAATTTTCTTGGACAGAAACCATCGATAACTTTCAATAATTAAAAGATAATAAAAATTAAATGTAACAAGTACAAAGTTTGGCTCAACAAAATTTCTTAAATATTACAAAAAAAATTAATAATAAATAAATAAAATAAAAAATATATACATACCATCAAGTGTAGTAGCAAGAGATGTCTGAACAGTTTCAGACTCTTCAGCCATGTGAATATTAGTGCCACCTTCAGATTCTTCTTCAGTAACATGCAACAATAAAGGAACACCTTCATTTCCATCTACATTTGTTACTGAAGGAGCCACACCAATTTGTATTGTTTCACCCTCAGTTGTTTGTATCTGCTGTCCATCTGAATAAAGAAAAAAAAAAAAAAAAAAAAAAGATTCAAGTTCAATTGTCTCTTGATATAAATATTTAATACATTTCTACAACTGCCTTGCTAATCACTCCAATTTTTGCATTGTCATACAACTCAAGATGGCAGCATTTTAAGATAAGATCTGTTTATTTTTAACAGATTTAACAAACTCCAGGCAATAGGCTGCTATAGAATCAAACTTTTTATGAAAGCACTTAATTTTGTGCAGCATTATTCCAAAGTTTTTCCGTCTTCACGTATACAACATTTTGAAATTTTAACTTTATGACTACCTTTCATAATGTCTAATAATTATTAATTGCAGATCATTAAGGATGCTACATTATCAGCAGCAGCACTCCTTTACAGAAAGGAGCTGTAATGTGTGGTGAAGAAAAACAGTCCTGTAACCAACATGATTCAGTTTATCAGAGCGTGAAAACAAAAGCTGTGTGAAGTAATTTACCTGTATGTTTACTTTCCATGGAAAATGTGTAATGTCCATTTTAAGAGGTTGATGGGAAAAGAAAAGAGAAAAAAAAAAAAATTATTGAACTTACAACTACTTGGTAAAGAAAGTTAGAAATTATGAAGGTATGATTGCCAAGCAGACTGGGGGCTCAAGAGAAAGACCCTGGCAATCGTATACCATGCAATGTTGCTACCTGTTATCACCTATGGAGTCAGTGTTTTTTTTTTTTTTTTTTTGTAGTTGTTGGCACATCGGCTTCTGTGGCCATAGTGCACCTCCCAAGGTTTTTGCAGTACTTTGATCCAAGCCCGAGGCGGGATTCGAACCCGCGACCTTTCAGTTGCCAGGCAGGCACTTTACCCACCCGGCTAGATTTAAAAAGAGTATATCCACAGATTTTTTGGGGACAGCCGTTGACACAGCCAACACCATTAAGGCTGAAAGAAAAAGAATAGCCACAAAGCTCCATCAGCTATGGAAAACAAATTGGGAGCAAGAAACCAGAGGTCTGGTTACGAAAACGTTTCTGCCATGGATGGCAATGGTTAGCCCAAAGTCATCGAAGTGGTATACCCCTAGACATTTTACATTTATTTTAACAGGTCAGGGCTCCCTAAAGGCGAAACTAACCTCCTTGGGGCTGATTGATGACCCAAACTGTACCTGCAGCAAGAGTGAAGACTGGGCACATTCTATATGGATGTATAATTTATGACATCCCCAGAACACAGCTAATAACACAGATTGGCCCTCTTCCCAGGGGGAGAAGAATATTTATTCATCGTAGAAGAGGAAAATTATAAAGCCTTTACAACCTTCACAAAAAGTATTCAAAATGTGCAGAACTATCCAAAGAACGGCAATTCAGGCCCCAGCAATTAAAAAATCAATAGTGAAAATTCCAATGTCTCCCACCATGCTCAAACAATGACTTAAAAATTGTCAAGATAGCAATATTCTGCATCCTGACAGAAACATGACATGACAAAACCAGATTGACCTGAATATCCCTCCCTAGGACTACCCTGTCATTGTAGGAACCTTGAGCCCCACACCAAATAACCATGTAGAGGAGGGAGATGTACAGGGAGCCAGGGAAGCAGATTATCTGAAAAATATTAGTAAGCTAGTAGCAAGGAGATGCAATGCAAAATGAAAAAAGAATGAATGAGAAGAATTAATGGGCTGGGCACTGAGTGAAAGAGTAAATTAGGAATCATGGTAAAAGGGAATAAATGTCAGTTTCGGTGAAAGAGAGAATGAATGAGTAAAAGAGCAAATGTAATTGGTTGAAAGAATACAAAGTTAATAATAACTTACATTCCTTTATATACTAACAACACAATCATTATCACTGCATTCTCCCCTAGCCTACAAAAACTTGTGGCTAGGCCTGCACCACAACTGAAGAATAACAGTAAGCTGAGCTGCCCAGAGAGTGCAGTGCAGAAAGTAAGGGTCAAACAAATGAAATGAAAGTGTAAATGTAAGATAAAGAACACAATCATAAATGCTACAGTTAAGTACACACTAACCCTAGTTTTAATCTTTTATATTCTTACTTATTAGTACAGTTGATTCCGGTTATTTGGGACACATCGGGACTAGCGCATTTTGGCCCGATTAAGCGGCTGCCCCAATTATCAGAAGCTTCACAAATAGTTAAAAATACAATGAACCCCCGCTTTACAATTGGTTCACTGTACAATCAAAATCACATTATGATGGACTCACCATAGTAAAGTACCGGTCATTGTGATCATGTTTGTGAATTGAATTTTAATTCTATCAAACAGCGATTCTAATTAGTGAAAATAGAAGGAATATTATCCACAGGCTATAAAAGTAAAGATATATTAAGCACAAATTTACCCTTTATTACCTTACCAATTAGTAATAATGATAAATGGCTGGAAGTCAAGAGAAGAATAAATTTTGGATGGATAGCATTCAGGAAATATAGTCACATACTGAAGAGCAATATCCCAGTTTGTCTGAAACGTAAAGTAATGAATCAATGTATATTCCCCACCATGAATTATGGAAGTGAAACTTGGGCACTCACCAAAAGAATGGAAGAGAAGCTGAGAACTACACAGTGAAGAATGGAACAAATTATATTGGGAATCAGACTGTTAGATAAGAAGAGAAACACATGGATTAGGCAGCAAACTCAAGTAAAGGACATTCTAGATCGTATGTATAGCTTAGCTTAATTTTCAGCACTCACCTCATAGTAATCTGCTTAGCTGGTGGAGGGTTTTACCACATACATAGTAGTTATAGGATTCTAATACTTTACAGGGATTATGGGTTTAAAATTAAGTTATGGGCTATAAAAAAATTTTTAAGAAAGGAAAGTGCACCTTCCATGGTTGCCTAATTAAATTAAATGAAGAGAAAAAAAGAAAAGGAAAATATAAGCTAATAATCATGCACGAGCGACTTTCGAGTTTCCTCATCTTCAGTTAGCTATAGTGGAGGGGGGGAAGAGAGCGCGCTTGTGTTATATACGGGTTGGGTTCCCGAAATGCATTTCAGTGCACGTGGAAACTTAATACGTGCTAAATTCCAAATGGGGGAGAAATTGGCGGGAATCTTTTTGTTTAACACGTTGAGTGATGTATGGCGCTTAAACCATTCAATAACGAGGGCTTCGTTTTCAAGGATTTTATAGCTAGAATTTAATTTAATTACTGTGATGGCTGAATCGATGAGTGGGTTGTGATTTTGAGATTGGACGTGTTGTGTTAGTTCTGTACTTGCTGAATTAGTTTTGAAGCTATTAAAGTGGTAGTATGCACGTGTGTTGGAAATTTTTGATGTCCCGAATTTTGCTGTTGTACTGCCTATGTAACATGCTTGGTAATCTGATTGGCATCTGATCAAATATATAATGTTGTTGTAATCTTGTGTCTCGTACTCGTGTGTTGTCTTGTATGAATTGAATTTGGAACTTAATTTGTTATAAGATGTGAATATTAATTTGATATCTGTATTTTTAAAAATCTGTTGAAGTCTTCTAGCGTATTGTTGATGATATGGGAGCGCGATAAGGGGTTTATGTATCTTATTCTTGTTCACGTGGTTAATAATTTTGTTTGGGTTATTAGTGTTATTATGAACTTTGGTGATGGTTTCTTTTATTAGTTGTGGTGGGTATTTTCTGTCGATGAATTTTTGGTGAGGTATTGTAATTCTACAGATAGGTCTGTTTGCGTGTAGCTATATTTTACAGCGTTGTATATCTGGTTGTATAGAACTGCTTTTTTGATGTATAGAGGGTGGTGTGAGTGGTAGTGTAAGAATTTACCTGTATGTGTGTTTTTTCTGTATATTTTGGTGCCTAAAGATGTGTTTATTTTGTATACAGTGAAGTTTAGAAAATTAATTTTATTATCGTTTTCTACTTCAAGGGTAAATTTGAGTCTTTCATGTGTTGTGTTAAAGGTGTTCAGTAAAGTATCGATGGTGGTTCTGTTGCCTATTAAGAGGACGTCATCTGCATACCTCATGTATAGTTTAATTCCTGGGGGAAAGGGTTGGAGAATTTTTTCTTCAATTTTAAACCCATAATCCCTGTAAAGTATTAGAATCCTATAACTACTATGTATGTGGTAAAACCCTCCACCAGCTAAGTGGATTACTATGAGGTGAGTGCTGAAAATTAAGCTAAGCTATACATACGATCTAGTTATTACATTACAGCACATAAGGACTCCTTAAAAAATCAAGAGTAAAGGACATTCTTATCAAAACTAAAGAACTAAAATGGTCTTGGGCAGGACACATAGCTCAAAGACATGACAGATGGACTAAGAAAATAACAGAATGGTACCCAAGAGGAGCTAGAAGAAAACCTGGAAGACAAAGGCGGAGAGGGATAGATGAAATTCATGAGTTTTAGGGTAGTAAATGGATGGCCAGTGCTCAAAACAGAAGGAACTGGAAAGTTGCTGGAGAGGCCTTCATCCTGCAGTGGATTGAAAATGGCTGATGATGATGACCTTACCAATTAAAAAATTAAATGATACGTGAAATTCAGAAGAATGTACGTGATAATTAATACATACTGTAATATGTACATACTAACTAGTTGACATTTCTGTTCACTCTACATTTGTGGGGGAGGGGGGTGTTAAAATTTAAAATAGTAAAAAGATAAGCAATCAATAACAAAAAACACGGCACACACAAATTGCAAGTAACAAGATACGTGCAAGTGAGAACGGAGTAACTAGTTGTGAAGCTTTAAAAATAGGAATGAAGAGAAGATTCTGAAAATTATTTTTTTTATATGATTGAAGATTCCATTGAAGTGTAAACACATTTCGCCATAATAACTCACAGAATTCCAGCTGTCAGTATTATCGCAAATTCAATAAGATCGAATTTACTATCAGTTTATGATAGTTTTCACTAACAGAAAAGCCCAATAAACAGGTGACTGCTAATTCTTTTTACTGTTTTATGGTTGTGACCTCCAGAAATCCGACCGAACTACGTGGTACGGTCGGAGACAATCGTAGGGTAATCTTCAGTGCTGCAGTCTCCTGCCCCGATTAAACGGCATGTTGTCCCAATTAAGCAAAATAAACCCTGGCTATTTTCTCGTTTTGGTTTTGTTTTTTAAGATTTTCCCGAAATAAATGGCTGCCCCGATTAACTGGTGGCCCAAATAACCGGAATACACTGTATTAGCATTAGTAGAGTCATGGATGCAAGAAATCAAGCTTATACAGTATCACCCAAAAAAAAAGAAAGAAAAAAAAAAAAAATGCTCCGATTTCACCCCTCCGTTCATTCCAAATACCTGTCTAGCTCAGCCTTAAATTTATTTAGGCTATCAACTTCCACAACAAAAGTTGGCAGTCTATTGCACCAATCAACTACCCACTGGCTAAAGGCAAACTTCCACACATCTATCCTACAACTGTCTTTCCTCAATATGAATTTATACCCTCAGGCGATTGTTCTGAGCAAGATGAAGGATCCCGTCAGCATTGAGCATGCTCAAACCATTCTAGACTTTGTACACCTCAATCAGATCACTTCGCAGATGCCTAGTCTCCAAGCACTGCAATCTGCAAAACTTATGCCTTTCTTCATTACAGCAACCCTTTGTTCCATTCACTAATCTTGTTTCCCTTCTCTACATCCTTGTTAAAATGAGGCCTCCAGACCTGTATACAGTACTAAAGGTGTGGCCTGACCATTGCCTTATACAAGGGGATAATCACCTCCTTTATCCCTGCTAGAAAAATTCCTGTATATCACTGACAAGATACTATGAGCTACTCTTGCAGCTCATCTGCATTGTCCAGAAAACTTCATATCTGCCTGCACAATTACCCCCAGGTCCTTTTCATTCTCTACTACTGTCAGTGTAGTACCACAGAGTTGATACATTACTCTGGGATTACTGCTTTCCATATGTAATACTTTGCATTTGTCAACATTAACCTTCATTTGCCACATTTGTTTGTTCAGATTACGAACCTAAGGGGGCATAAATTCAAATTAAGAAAAGACAGATGTAGAATAGATGTGCGGAAATTTGCCTTTAGCCAGCAGGTGGCTAATTGCTGGAACAAACTTCCATCTGTCGTTGTGGAAGTTGATAGGTTGAATAAATTTAAGGAGGAACTGGACAGGCATTTGGAGGGAATGGTGTGATTTTTTTTTTTTTTTTTTTTGGCTGATGCTGCATAAGCTCATACATTTGCTTTCTTGCATCACATGCCACTACTACTACTACCTCTCAGCCCATCTGCTCAACTTTTCTAGATTCTGTTGCAGTGGTGTACTGTCATTAACAACCCTGCCAACCTTCGTATTGTATGCAAACTTGGATATTAAGCCTGATATACCATCACCAATATCATTTATAAGTACAGAAAACGACAATGGACCCAACACTGAACCCTGAGGGACCCCACTAATAACATTAGTCCACGAAGAGCAGTGTCCATTGATTACCACTCTCTGTCTTCCCCCACTCAACCATCTCTTTAGCCATAGCAGCAATTTGCCTCCAATGCCACATTGCTCCAATTTGGGCAGCAGTCTTCCATATGCAACATCATCAAAAGCCTTTTGAAGATCCTAATATATGATATCAAAATTATTCCCTGCATCCCATCGCTTTGTGACCACATCATAGTATCTCAATCAATTGCTCAGGCAAGACTTCCACTTAACAAAACCTAATGCTGTGTCCTAGCTATAACTGAAGTCTTGTCTAGATGATCCTGCAGTGCTTCTTTAACCAGTGCCTCCATTAATTTCCCTGGAACAGAAGTTAAACTAACAGGTCTATAATTACTTGTGTCGCCCTTTGATACTCTTTTGTGAATTGGGGTCACATTTGACATCTCTAGTCCATGGGTACCTCCTCTGAGTCCAAGGAAGCTCTCATGATTATGGCTAAGGGTTTGCTTACTTCCTTTGCTGCCTCCTTTAATATAACTGGATAGATCCCATCCACCCCAGGTGCTTGTCTTATGTTTATCTTCAACAATTTCTCCTCCACTTTCCTCTCAGTTATTACAAAATCATCTAGCTCACTGTCAGAGTTTAGTTCACCTCTGGCATTTCCCTCTCTGATTAACTCCTCATGTGTGAATGTAGATGCAAAATACTCATTTAGTTTGTTAGCCACCTGAGCAGGATCATCAACAGTTGAACCACTGATATCCAGCGGACCAATCTGATTCATCCCCTGCCTTCTACAGTTTACATAGGTAAAGAACTCTTTGCTGTTTTTCTTTTTTTTTCACTAATATATGAAATTAGTGTTAAAAATGTACAAAAATAGAGAATTAGAAAGAGTGTCAGATCAGATTAATGCCATTAAGGTATCGATTAAACATTACATCTGTCTGAAAAACTTACATTACAGTATTTCATGAACAGTATATCATGGGCATCAAATTGCATATGAAATATAATTAGAACATGGAATATAGGTATTCAGAGTAGAAGTACAGTAAACCCTGCTATTCGCGGTCGCTGATTTAATATAAAATGAAACCTAAAAAAAAAAAGTGAATTTTAAAGCGTCGTGAACATTTTCCGCCATAAAAAAACATGGACGTGGCTAAAATTATCTTTCTCGGTCAAAACAGCGCTCAGTGGGTGGGGGGAGAGGGGTGACAAAAACGCGAGCGTGGATGTTTCTCGCTAATCCTTATTCAGTATGTGTTATGCGCTTGTTGTGGAAGGTTTCGTCGTTTGCTTTTAATTGATACACTTATAAATTGAATATATTTATCAATTTATAAATTGATATGCTTACAAAAGTGATAAATCTACCGTTTTGCAGTGTGTTGGTGTAAACAGACTTTTTCGAGTGTGTTAACAGAAGAAAGTGACTTTATTGTGGACAAGTTCTTTCTGACCGGTACAAAAATATGGCTATGAATAACAAGAGAAATGTGAAAATATGAAAGAAGGTGATGACATTAGCAAATAAAATTGAGTCATTAGACAAAATTTCTAATGGTGAAAGTGTCTTCTCAGTGGCAAAACATTATAAAATCAATGAGTCAACGGTACGATCAATCAAAAAATCGAAAGGAAAAAATCTGCCGTAGTGTCCGTGAAAACGTGCTAATTGCTTCAAAAATTTGCTCTGTAACTCGTGATGTTAAATTAGAAAAAAATGGAAAAGGCTTTAAATCTGTGGATAGAAGACCGAACTCAAAATAAAATTCCGTTAAGTTCACTCATCATTCGTGAAAAGGCAAAACTCCTTTATCAACACTTTAGCGAAACTGGTGATAGCACTGGCGGGATAAGTTTTGTTGCTAGCAAAGGCACTGGTTTGAAATTTCTAATAAATATTACATTTAATATTAAATTGCTTCTTATTTTCATTTCGATGCCATATGCTTGCATTTCACTATGTACTGTCTATGTACATAGTCATATTATGAAGGTACATATAATACATACATAGACAAAATTTTAGATTGGTTTTTCTTATATATTTCATACTTTGGAACGGAACCCATTTATTACTATGGGAGCCATAACTCAGTATTCGCGACATTTCTCAGGAACGTAACCCCCACGAATAGCGGGGATTTACTGTATACCTATAACGCCATAAGGCCAAAGTATTTAGTTAATGTTGGACTTCATTGTTATATCCTATAATTAAACACATAATATATAATAAAATAAGATAATAATGAAGCTAATTACTTATAAAAGGATACATTGAATGGTACGTTTTCGAGGGCTCGCACCACCCAATACATCCTATCAATAATTGGCTAAGGCTATCTGTTCTGTTTGCTATCTGACAGTTTGTCTAGGTTCAAATTACTGAAATTATAGATTAAAATGCTCTAAAGTTATATATGCAATTTATGTTAAATTTAGTGGCAAACTGGCAGAATAACAGCTAGCAGTGAATCAAAAATAATGAAAGTGAGTGCCAACAATAACTTTCTTATAGGTTTATTTAGAAGAAAGTTATTGTTGTCACTCACTTTCATTATTATTTTTGATTTTATGGTTATTGTATAAGTGAACACGTGATTTCTGGAAAGATTCTAAGATGGGACTGCAGGGTGGCTGGAGGGCAGAAGGCAGCCATTAATGGATATTCTTCATATAAGTGAAGATCAGAAGTGGTCCCCAAGGTTCGGTTCTTGAACCACTGTTGTTTCTGATTTTCATAAACAATATCAACAAAGGAATAAAGGGCTTGATGTCAATGATCAGTACCAAGCAGAACTCCTTCAGGATAACTTGAACATGTTCAAGAATGGTCAAAAAAGTGGCTGCTATTTTTTAATACAGCAAAATGCAAGGTTAGGAAATAGCAGCCCCAAAATAACATATACACTTGGTTTGAATATAAACAGGCAGCATGGATAGCTCATGGTGTCCTGTCAATAAGTTATGGAACAAAAGCCTGTAAAGATAAGGTCATAACCCCACTGTATAAGGCAATTGTAAGACCACATTTGCAATAGTGTTCAAGTATGGAAACTTCATCTGAAAAAGAATAAATACAGCTTCTTGAATAGGTCCAAAAATGGAAACAAGACTGGTCCTTCAGGTTGTCACAGACATTCTCTCAGATAAGCAAGACAATCTGTATTTGTTACCTAGAAGTCTAAAATGCTGATGGAACTGATGTTCGGGTGACATTCCAGTCAAGTGGACCCAATTTCGGCGAAGTCCGGACAGCCAAATCCTCTGCTTGCACCTTCACGATGGTGGGACTGTTAGTAATCCCGGGTATAACCTCCATGCACAAGCACACTGTGGGTGACCACCGAGGTGTGAACCAACATTGGCAAGAGTTGCAGTGTGGTGCCCACACCACATGGAGGAATGCCACCCCTCTGTGTTACCAGGCAATACTAGGTGGTAGATGACTCATCAACCAGTGCAATACCACCACTTTACTTATTGGAGGCTAGAAGTGGTGGAACCCAAGTTTAGTCTCCAGAGCTAAGTTCCGGTCAACCCTTCCCAATCTCTTCCATCATGCAGTATGACTGATGACTTTTGAGGGTATGATGAACATCGTGGCGAGATCCAATCTTCCTTGCATTTCGAGGGTACAGCTCTAAAATGGTGTTCGCAGGCAGGCCGCTACTTAGTACACCAGACCAAACCTAATGGTAACTCTTTAGGAGGCTTCCGGATCAGCTAGTGTATAATCTTGCTACTTCTACTCTGCCAGATAGTGACTGGAGGGAGTCCGAGTAGTGTGTATGCCATAACTAAAATTTTCATTACTTCATACAACATGTGTCCCCTCCCACTTTCTCTTACTATTGAATACACCCGCGTTTCTCAATCTTTTTACTCTCGTGGCACATTTTCCAAAGAAGGAAAATTTTGCGGCACACCTACGTAGTCATAGAAGAAGAAATTTCTAAATTTTGCGGCACACCCTTTGAGAAACACTGGAATACACCATGAATTGTCAAACTAATAGGGTAAGCTTATCTGCGAAAAGATCTAAACCTCCCAAACACTTCCTAGTTCATTTCACAAATATACATGATCTCAATTCTAATCTCAGTGATGTCCATTCCCACTTGCAGTCTGCCAAACCCCATGTACTTTTTCTGACAGAATCGTCAGTTATCCGTTGATTCAACTACTGCTCATCTCAGTTGCCCAAATTATTCGCTGTATGATTCCTCTCACCTCAAAAGTGGTACTTGTGCATATATCCGTTCTGATATTCCATCAGAGACTTCGTAATTTGGAATCTCCTCTTTTCGATCTTCTCTGGCTTAAAATCTCTCTATCTCATTGTGTCAAATTCATCTGTTGTCTTTACCGTTCTACCAACTCAACTAATCACTTGGAGCTCTTTGACTTCCTTCTCTTTGCAACTTTACTTTCTCCAATCCAATTTTCCTAACAGTGAGGTAATTTTCCTTGGTGATTTTAATGTTCACAACTGCAGCTGGCTTTGTTTTCTAGTCACACAGACCCAGCTGGTCAAGATGCTGCGGCTTTTGCCATTACTAATGACCTCGCACAGATTGTTCATTTACTATAAGAATACCAGACAATCCTAACCATACAGCCAATATGCTTGGTCTTTTTCTCACAAACAAGGTGCACAATGATCTCCGTTGTCAATGTGCCAATAAACAACAAACCAACCCTTCTAAGTACAAGGTCGAAGTGAGTGGTCCATTAGGCACCTCAGATCACAACTTGGTGATTGTCTTTTCTCCAATGGAGCCTTTATCTCATGGCTATTCCCAACCTCATGTTGTTTGGCATTACAAGAATGCAAAATGGGATGACCTGCAAGATTTCTTTTCCTTGGTCGGATTACTGTTTCAAAACTTCTGATGTCAACGTTTGCTCAGATTGTGTCAGAGAAATTATTCTTGTAGGAATGGAATCCTTTATTCCACACTCCATCTAGATTTTGAACAGACTAAGGATAGAAAACTTGCTTCTTGCCCAATTGGTAGCCGAGCATTCTGGTCTCTTGCCAAAACTATTGCCCATCTCTGCTCTCACCTTCTGTTGTCACTTCAGCCAAGGATAAAGCTGACCTGCTGGCATCCCATTTTAATTCCATCTCATGTATTAATAACCCCTGGCGCCATCATGCCGTGACAGGACTAATTGTACGTATATTATGCTGCAATTAAAGATTCTATTCTATTGGTAAAACACCTCCTACCATGCTCCATTCAATGCCTCCTGTGGTCTTCCGTCAAAAGGATAACAGAACGATTTTGACGAATCTCGATGCTAAGAAAGCTCCAGGTCCCGATGGTATTTCTCCACTTGTTCTCAAAACCTGTGCTCCTGTTCTTTACCACCGTTTTTCTTTTTTCACTTTCTTATTCCAAAGGTGTTTTTCCTTCTGCTTGGAAATTTGCTCATGTCCAGCCAGTTCCTAGAAGGGGTGACAAATCCCCCCCCATCCAATTATTGTCCCATTGCTATTACTTCTACTTTTTCTAAAGTAAATTTATGGAGAAACCAATTAACCGCCAACTCAAACTATTTAGAAACCTTTTGTCTGATCAACGATCGCCAGTATGGATTCTGTCAGTGTCGATCCACTGGTGATATTCTGGCTTATGTTATCTATTTATGGACTAATTCAATGGAAAGGATCAGTGAAACAAGTAGTTGCTCTTGACATCTCAAAGGCTTTCAATGGTGTTTGGCATAAAGGTCTTCTAAACAAGCTTCCATCTTATCGTTTGCCAACTGTTTTTTGTAATTGGTTATCCAGTTTTCTTTCTGATCACTCACTGAGGGTGATGGCTCTCTGTCTTCTAACTTTTCCACTAATGCTGGTGTCCCCAAGATTCAGTTCTTTCCCCAACTCTTTTACTCTTGTATATTAATAACCTTCCACTGACTGGAAATCCTATCCATAGTTTTGCCGATAATAGCACATTGCATTCCACTTTACATTTTGAGAAACCTTGCCCTGCTCAATCAGCTTCAACTTCTCGAAAATCTGCTACCAATTCCTTAAATGCTGATCTTCAGGTAATTCTCCAGTGGGGCAAAGACAACTTAGTTGATTTCATTCCTTCTAAAACTCAGTCCTGTCTTATATCTTGCAAAAAGAATTCTTCTGCTCCTATGCTTATCTTTGGTGATACTCTGATTTCTAGGCAAGATGATATATCTGTTTTGGGGATTACCCTGACTTCTACTCTCTCTTGACACAAGCACATTACAAATATTGCTTCCTCTGCATCTAAAAAACTTGGTTTTCTCTTTCACTCTTGGCATTAATTTTCTTCCAAACAGCTGTTCACTCTGTACAAATCACAAATCTGCAGTACCATGTAATATTGTTCCCACATCTGGGGCGGTGCCCCCAAAACCTCTCTCTGGCTTCTAGATTCCATTCAGAAGAAGGCAGTAGGTTAATTAATGACTCCTCTCTAACATAGTCTCTTCACTCTGTCTCACAGACGTACTGTTTCTGCTGCATGTCTTTTCTACAGATACTTTCATGGGCACCGTTCTTCTGAATTGTCTTCTATAATTCCCACTCTCTCTCAAAACAGTCTGAACACGTGCCACAACCAACCAAGCTAACATCATTTACTGTCCAACTTCAAACTTACAGAACCAACTTTTCATCTTCCTCGTTTATTCATTCAACTGACGTTTTCTGGAACAACCTTCCTTCATATGTATTTCCTAAAAATTACAGTCTACAGAAGTTCAAGTCTAATGTCAAGAAATATCTTCTTTTGTCTTCTCAACTGCCAACCCAAGCACTGTACTAAGTACTATAGGTTCTAATACCTCGTGTTTGGGGTTTTCGTAAAAAAAAAAAAAAAAAAAAAAAAAAACCAAGTATGGCAAGATTGGCAAAAGAGCGATCATACAAAGAAAGACTTCGATTACATGGGCTAGAGCAGTGGTTTTCAACCTTTTTTTTTTTTTTTAATAATGGCACCTCTAAGTAATTTATTTTATTTTGCGGCACCCCTACTCGATCTACTGCCTGTTAGATCCGATTCTCTCTCTGTGTATGTGTACACACACACACACACACACTATATGATAGTTATTACAATAATATAATTTAGAAATTATATATATACACTTATATTTGAAATAATTGAAAACTGAATCTTACATAAAAAAGGGGTAAAGCATACATCAGAGGCAGCAAAAAGCATTTTTCTCTACATGACGCTTGAGATAAACTTAAGTGAGAAATAATAATTAAAAAATAAAAATTAATTGCCAGTAGCATGGCAAGACAGAAGAGCGAATATTGTGAAATTATACGTAACGATCAAACCAACAGGGAGAGAAGAGAATAAAATTATTGCAGCCGAAACTCTAAGATAATTTAGAAAGTCTAAATACAAAGATAATAAAATATAATCAATTAAATTTTGAATAGCCAATTAAATGAAATTTAACGGTGCCCCCCCCCCCCGACAGGCACCAGGTCCAAATTTATGTGAAATATCACGAGCAGAGATGTGAACAACTACAATAAAATAAAATCAAACAAAAACAGAAATAGACTGACTATTATGCCCCATCTCAACAGAGGACCACAAGGCCAATAATGGTCAGGGAATCAGTGCATATCGATCACTAGACAAATCGCTGCAAAGGCGAATCAATCGAAAGATCAGTCCGCCATCTGATCGCCAGATCGAACCGCCAATGCAGAGGACTTGAATAGCAGTGGTCCAGATGCAGCGAAAATTAATAATAGAACGGATACAAGCACTTAAATGCAAAGCCAAAACGCTGACAAAAGTAATCTTAACCAGATTATATAGGCAAAACATGAACTATGGATGGCAGCACAGGCGCAGCATTAGCAAATCATCCCACTACTGTCATGTGATATACTTATATTTGAATAATGTTCGAAATGCAGCGATTCTGTTGAGATGGGGCATAATGGTCAGTCTATATCTGTTTTTGTTTGATTATAGTTGTTCACATTTCTGCTCGTGATATTTCACATAAATTTGGACCTGGTGCCCGTCAGAGGGGGCGCCATTAAATTTCATTTAATTGGTTATTCAAAATTTAATTGATTATATTTTATTATCTTTGTATTTAGACTTTCTAAATTATCTTCGAGAGTTTCGGCTGCAATAATTTTATTCTCTTCCCTCCCTGTTGGTTTGATCGTTACGTATAATTTCACAATTTTCACTCTTCTGTCTTGCCATGCTGCTGGCAATTTATTTTTATTTTTTTAATTATTATTCTCATTTAAATTTATATATATATATACACACACACACACACACAATAATTTTATTCTTTATATAGAGGTACTAAGTAAACATCAATTATAAATCACCACAAATTTAAAAAGATACTGTACACCATTTTATAATAAAAAACATAAATAAAAAATAATAATAATAAATTTAAGTAACTGAAACCCAAATTACGTGGCACCCCTGGAACGTTGTTGCGGCACCCTGGTTGAAAACCACTGGGCTAGAGACTTGGCAAGCAGGCACTTCAGAGAGAAACCTGATTGAGGGTTTATAAGGCTCTGGGAGGGTTTAGTAAGATAAATAAAGGCAGAATTTTCACTCTTATAAAGAATTCCAGAACTAGCAGCCATAAGTTAAAATTACAGGGGAAGGACGTTTTTTTTTAATAGCCAGCAATTAGTTGTAGGATGTTTCCTTTTAGCCAGCATGTTATTGATTACTAGAACAAGTTGCCTTTGCAGGCTGACAGTTTGAAGAAATTCAAAGACCAACAGGATAGTTAACAAAGTGAAGAGGGAAGTGAATAATTTGAATTTTCTTATCTACTTGTTTTTTGGCTGATGCAACAAACGTCTCTGGCTTCCTTGCACTATATGGCTAATAATAATACCACATGAATTGTATTTATTTCACTGAAAAAAGTGAAAGACTATGATACTTATTTTAAAAGAAATTCTCTGTTTTAATACAAATAACTCAACTGGTAAAATTTTTAAGAAGCAGATTCCAAATCTGTAATTGATTTTGCTATATAGATCAATTTTTTCCCCTCAAACAATTTGCACTTTTTTGAAACACCAACAGTAGCATGCTAAAATTGCCCCATTCCATCTACCCTGCATTAAATATATATGCATGGGATGCATATAATGTATGATTGGTAATCATTTAATTTGCGGACTGGTGCAAGATCTTATCTTAATTGTCATCTTCTGCGGATTTCTCCTCATTGAAATACCCTCCCTTGAACTTTACACAATTTTGCCACCATCGTACCCATGCATTAAATTCTTCTTTCAAGCCATTTTTTGAAAGACTGCGAAGTGCATCTGTCGTGGCTCTGCAAGAATCGTTGTCGGAGGTGAAACGCTTGCCTTTCAGAGCTTTCTTCAAATGAGGAAATAGGAAGAAATCACATGGGAGCAAGTCCAGTGAATAAAGGGGAAGTGGCAGAACCTTGGCACCTATGGCAGTGATCACTGGCTGCACAATATTAGCCATATGGGACTTGGCATTGTCTTGATTGAGAAACCACTTCACACCAGAAAGTTCTTGATCTTTCTCACGAACGGCACAGAGAAGTTTTACTCTGTGCCGAATGAGAAGCTCAAAATTTCTTAGGTCTTGGTGAATCAGAATGCTTCTACTCACTTGACTGTTGTGTTTGTCTCTGGATCATAGTGAAAAATACCAAGTTTCACCCCAAGTCACTATTCGATATAAGTTTTGACTGTTTCAAAATGATCAAGCATTACTTTGCACACATCTACTCTTTGCTGTTTTTGTTCTGGAGTCAAATTGTGTGGAAACCAGCGTGCACAGATTTGCAACATTTTCAGGTGATCTTTCATGATATTGTGAGCATTAACATATGAAATGGACATTCTAGAAGCTAATTCGCAAAGTGTAATTCGCCTGTCTTCATCTAAGATTTCGTGGGATTTTGCGATTTGCTCAAGAGTTAAGAGGGAAGGCTGACCAGGTCTTGGGTCATCTGCAACAGACTCACAGCATTCATTGAATTGCTTGTACCATTTAAATATGGCTGTCCTACCTATGCTTCATTCATCTCTTGAACTCTTTCCAATGCATTTAAGTCCCATTTGCCACAACAACGAATCACATATCACTGCTCAATTTGTATGTCCGACATGATACTTGATTCAAAACGATCATCAGTGACACGTGGCTAAAAAACCCTCTTCGTGCAACACTAGATCGATGAGTTCTGGCAGTGCACATAGTGTCTGCTCAGTAGTGCCTCTAGTAGCAGTTATGGAAAGTTCACGCAATAAACATAAAATCTTGCACCGGTCTTTAAATTAAATGATCACCCCTTGTATATCATATGACCAACACTTGATATCCTTTTAGTTTATGTGCAAAATTAAATTTAAAAGAAAATTTTTATGAGTTTTATAACAGATTATATCCTTTTCCCTCAAAACAGAATGAAGCAAGCTATCATAATTTGTATACAAACCTAAACTGGTATTATTATTGATGCAACTGGTCCCTGGGGCTTGTCACATTCTCCAGACATGACAGGCTAGGGTTTGCTACCTGGGATTATACAATGATGGAACTGATATTTAGGTTCTGTTCACAAGTACAAAAACAAAGTACCATCTTATAATACAAGTTAATGATATATCCGTAGTAATTTAAATGGAGAGGAATGCATCAATTAAAAAAAATAATAAGAAAAGAACACTTTCTCCACTTATAAAAATGGAAGAATTTCTTTCTCCGTCCATTGTGATGTCTGGAAATACACTTGATAAGACAATTCACAAAACAGAAATAAATTTGCAAGTCTCAAAAAAAAAAAAGGGTAAGGTCTATACTAGTAAAAAAAAATAATGTGCACATGTATTCAAAGAAATTTAATTAGAATCTAGAAGAAAGGGAAAACTTTCCATAAATATATAAAAGAATGTAAATACCAGAAATATAAGAAAATTTCATGGGTCCAATTATATCTGCTGAATCATTTTGTTGAAGGGGAAGGGAGAAATGGCTAATATATTTTTCTTTCCTTCTCACTTTAAGCAATTCTTTATAATAAATATTATATGAAATTTAATACCTGTAGTTATGCGCTCAATAAAAAACTGGGCAGTAGTTTCTCCATCCTGTAGTGTCATTGTTGACATAATTGCTTCCTGACTAGAGGCTAACCTATTATCACTGACTGACTCCATATTCTGGGAATCGGACACAAGTGTTACAGGTAAAGTTGTTCCATTAACTGTTGTCAGATTAGTTGTACCATCATTCTCTGTTGCAACAGCATGATGCAAATTAACACTGATTATTTCAGGAGTTGTAACAGTTGCAACAGCCATCATGGCTGGCTCTGTTTTTATGTCTTCTATGACAATTTGTGATGACTCTGTTTCTTCACTAGATTCCATGTTTCAACCATACTATCTTCAACCCTAAAAGATATTGAAACAGTTCAATAAATTATGAAAGATGTTCTTATAAAAAATTTATATGATTTCCTTAAATATACAAAGAAAAATTCTTAAATTCCTTGTATGTGACCATTTATGCTTTAGTACAAAATGACAAGCTTCTCATTATAAAAAAAACACATCTAACATTTAAATAAAACTTTAATACATTATCTAGTTAAAATTATTCTAATCAACTATATGATTGTGACAAAGTAGCTCACCCTGATATTTTTGCATCATACAGGATAAGTTATATCAAAAACTGTACGTGCTATTTTTGGTTGAGAACAAAGGCTATGTATGGAAATACCAAACATCACAAGTTCAGTGTGACACCAAAGTACAGAAATAAAATCATTTATTACAATCACCTTTTCTGATTGATAAAAAACATTATGCTGAACTTGCAAAACACTTATTTTTCTCTGAAAATCAGGTTTCAGAGAGAATTTGAAAATAAACTGTTTGGGAACAAGTGACTGGGAACAACTTCCTGCACTGACAAAAAAAAGAAGTTAATCAAGCAAATATTAAAGTTAAATTAAAGTTCAAATATTAAAATATTAGAAATAATACTTGTAAAGCACTATATATAATCTACTAAATTTAAAAACTGAACAAATTAAGAGCTGGTGCATGTTAAGTGATATATATATATATATATAAATAAAATAAAGCTGTCACTGAATTTCATACAGGTATCTGTCATCCTTCCTTAGATATACATAAGAAGTCTAGTTTTACAAGATTAGGTAGAAACTTGTTCTAATAGTTAATAACTCGTTGGCAAAAAGAAAAATTTCTTATATCCAGTCTATATCATCTTAACTTAATTTAAGTAGATATACTTTAGCTTGTCATCTGAAAAAAAATTTTTCTGTTCTCTGCACCTTTTCCAAGAGACCCACATTCTTCCTGAAGTGGGAAGGGGCGTGTCTACAAATATGCATAAAATACTCTAGGCGTGACCTAACTAGTGCTTTCTATAATATACTGAGAACCCATTTGTATCCACTAGCAAATTTCCAATACAAAAATTATATGGTTCATCAAGATCCCTCCCCCCACTTTTTTTCATCTGTATACCTTTCCACCTGGCTAAAATCAGCAATTACAGCTCAAACTAAGTGGCTTTTAAAAATCCATCTACTCTCCAGGCTTCATACCAAAACCACTCCAAATGAATGGCAAGCGATAAACACTCACTATATTGTCATGGATGATACCAGTTTGTTCCAATTACTAATTACTCTTTGGCTAAAATAATTTTTTTTTATATCTAGTCAGCAGCTATCCTTTCTTACTTAAATATAAGTCTTCTAGTTTGTGTTGCCTGTGAGAGAGAGAAAAAAAAAAAGATATATCCAGTGTTTAGTTTACTCACAACTGTTTTGGTTGAGAACAACTGTTTTGAAACAAAGCTGAAAAACTTCAATTTTCACACATATACAACTAGTTTTACAGACTTTACAAAACTTGAGTCTCACAAATTTGTACAGAATAATCACATTTTTCTTGCTTCTGGCAAGATTTTCAAACCTTAATGTTGACCTCTCCATCTCCCACTGAGAAGGCAGTTATTTTGGCATGATGAAATCCCAAAGTGGATTCTGAAATGTAGCCAAACAGTCAATCATTTATTTACCGAAGCATACTAAATGAGGGATATTATTTTTTTTTTTCTTTTGACCATTTAGATCACAACAAACTAAATTATGCAGGTTGTTAAGGGGTTCAATGGCAAGCTAAAAATATGCAATTTTATATATTTCCTTTTTACAAAATAGAGAAAATAAGAACTGAAGATGATCTGTCCAGAAACTGGCAATACAAAGTTTTACAGCTACAAAACATAAGTTACAAATACTTGCCTGAAGAAAAAAAGCTAGCAAAAGCAAGATTTTTCTTAAAGGAGCTAAGATACCACCCAGGCTACAAATAATGGGAGAAACTGCTTATTTTAATTTCAGAGGTAATGTTTCATTTTGGAATTACTTAGTAATCATTACTATGTACACCATCTGGTGTCTCTCATATGTGGAGTTATACTTCATAACTGGGTTGGCATGATTGCAACACCTGAGTACCTACCTGCCCACTGACAATAGGCCAACAAGCCTTGAAACGGTGCCGTCTGGGTGGTGGCATCCACTGAGAATAAGTAACAATAGTCTTCTCTATTAGTGAATTCCCAAATTCATAGTGTATTACACCATGCACATTTATTTTTACTTAGTAATAATTAATAATATACCACAATATAATGATAGTATTTTGTAGAGTGACAACAAGTACACCTAATGGTAGCCCCTTGAGTTACAATACCCAAGAAGCAACTTGAGGAGCTTCTTGGACCTTATTTGGGCTCTATGGTTTGAGAAATATACTCCAGATCAGAAACTCTTCTGTTCTTACTGGCTTACTTTGTATTATTTTCCAAATACATAAGTGTTTCCAAAGGTTAGCAGGGACAGCCTAATATAATAAATTAAAAAAAAATAAAAAAAATACACACACACACAGACAGAATCCATTCACAATATTGTGACCAGCGCCGAATGCAAACATCACACACACCTAGCAAATCATACAGTGCACATGTCAAGTTCATACACTGAAAGCATATAAGGCTTGATGTTTGGCATCCACGAACACAGTAACAGCTTCTATCATGGGCAAAGCACGCAACCTATCAGACCTGGAAAAAGACATGATCATCAAATATTGGGCCAGGGATGCCTGCATTTCTGAAACAGCGGACGTTGTGAAATGCTCACATGCATCAGTGGTGAAAGTGTACCAAGACTGGACCAATGTGACAGTTTTGACGACCCAACATGCCAATTGTGGAGCCCTATGTGCCATTGATCCCAGAGGTGAACGTCGGCTGAAACGGTTGGTCAGGATAGATCAGCGCACTACTGTTGCTCAACTGGCCATCAAATGAACCGTGGGGCCACCAGAAAGGTCTCCAACATGACAGTGCAGCGAACTCTGTTGCGCATTGGGCTCCGAACCTTCCATGGACTCTGAGTCCCTCCCACAGCGGCTGGCTGCTGCAGTGCATATTCTGGATACTAGGTAGGTGGTGTCATAATAATGTGACTGGACCCTGTATGTATGTATATATATATATACACAGGCTAATGTTATATAAGATTACTAACCTGTTAATTACTGCCTCCTAGAAGGCACTGTCACGAATCCGTAACAGAGTACATATGGCTGGTATCAAGATCCTTTCCAGATGATGTACCTTAGATTTAATATCTGAGCATGCACAAAAATGGCAAGCTTGAAAAAAGTGAGTCCTACAAAAATAACAAATAATAATAGAATAAAATAAATTCTCACAGGCATGAAGGCAAATTGCATTCAAAATTTCTTTTAATGTCAGCATTGTAGTTATAAACAATACAATAAATTCTTAAAATAAGTTGATAGAAGCTATGTAAAACACTTGGCAAGAAAGACATCACAAATTCCACTTGGCAGTTATTATCAGATACAAAAATGACCAGAAGTGCCAACATTGGCTTCAGGTTACGCACATATGACAGGAAAAAGAATTCGTAAACAAGGAGGCTCTTTATACATTGTTTTTGTATCTCTGCTACTACTGTACTTGACGGTATCCAATGAGAGGATAAACCAGGTGGCTTGACATCAGAAAATCACAACGAAGAAGAAGATATCACATCAATCGCACTATAATGAAGAACATACGGACAATCCTACATGCCATTTCAGCAATTTTAAGTGCATTTCCAGATGTTGGGATTTGGATCCAAGGTTATTACCACATTAACCAAGATTTTTGCAGGTCCGGCAAACGCTAAGTTTTCATTTATATTTAGTTGTTTTATTGACTTAATTGTTATACTAAATTATTTTCTATAAGTAGCTTTATAGTTCTAGCCAAACTCTGTGGTTTATTTTTGAATTTAGATAGTAATTTTGAAACTTAATACTTAGTGTCCGTAGATTTTACATTCAAAACTTGCACACCATTGTTACACGATATGGAATAGCATAAGGTTTAACGTAAAACTAGATAGCGAAAAACGTAGCACTGTATTGGAAATCTGTTAGATTAGTATAGTATTATCAATTAATCAGTAAAATTTATTAATCTTATTAAAGTTCACTGTTAATTAAATTATACTTAACAGATCATGACCCAGACTGGAGCAGTAAAGCAGCGTTCACAGAATAGCCAGAGTGCGGGGTCTCGTAGGAGAACCAAAGGGGGCGATTTTCCAATGCATCACAGTCTAAAATAATGTGCAAAATGTTTGCAGACCTATCTAGAACAGGGCATGATCTAGCAAAGCAGGATGTCTTTGTGTGTGTGCTAGGCACAGAGACGGTGAAGAAATTAGGCCTCAACTCAGTGTTCTGATGGGCTTCTTATGAGAGTGAGGTGTAGGGTAAATGCCCTTGAAGAAATTAATATCAGGGGCCCATCAAGCTCTCAGCTGCCCAACTCAACAACAGAACTCTCCTGTGCATCAAGCAAAACAAAGGCAATCTCCAAGGAAGAATGCACTGGTCCCACAGGAACTAGTTATTGTCGGTGACTATTGTCAGGGAGACAGGGAATATATTATGCAAAAAGGATAGGAGGAACAGGACCAGTGTATGTCTACCTGGGGCAAAAGTTGATGACATAGAGCAGATATCATCTTTTAAAGGCACAAAAGGTGATATTGTTTACATGTTGGCACTAATGACTTTAAGAGTAAGAGATCTGCAGATTTACTTAACAAGTACAGGTCAATGTTGAAAAAAAAAAGTCACGAGTTAAGGTGAAATTTTAAAAGTGTCTACAATTCTGCACAGACATGATAGGAGGGAGTATATGATGAGATCCTTGTCAATCAATTCAGCCCTGGCGAGACTGTGCAAGGCTCGCGGGGGAGAATTTTTTTTTCAGCGTGGTCTGTGCTTGCTAACAGGAGAGACTGCTTCTACAGGGATGGGATACAATTAAATAGAAAGGGTGCAAGAATATTTGCTGATGCTATCGAGGCAGTGTTAGGGGGATTGGAAAACTGTTAGATTGGGGGGGATTCACAGCACTAAAAGATTAACGATAGCTGCAGGTAGAGGCAAAAGTGATTCTTGCACTGCTATTGTAATGAGCAGCAGCCAAGAGAGCAAATTTCTGGGGATTTCAAGAGCTGCTGGAAGTCATCATGGAACAAGTAAATACATGGGCCGTGTTAGGGTAACTAAGGGTAAGAACAAGTTCATATATACTTGCATGTACACTACTGCTAGAAGTATAGTAAATAAAATTGATGAATTTGAAGTGCTGATCAAGACACCAATGGCAGATATTGTTGTGATATCAAAGACATGGTGTCACACTGATATAAGCAATGCAGAATTGGAATTTGGGGAGTACAATGTGTACAGAAAGGTTAAGAAGGGTTATGCTGTTAGTTAAGAAACACAAAATCTAAGGAAGAGCATCCAGTTGACATAGATGGTCAGTGCAATGCTGAGTTAGTTTGTTGTAATGTAAGCACTGAGAAAGCAAAAGTGAGAGGAGTATGTTATAGGCCTAATGACTCTGATGAGTACAATGAACAGTTGTGCAGAGAAACAGAATGGACCAGTAAATCAGAATGTCTCGTAATGGGGGATTTTAACTTTCCAGATATTGACTGGAACTTATGGGTTGGTTACTCGCAAGCTAGCAAGACTTTTGTAGATTTATTGGAGGATTGTTTTCTACAGCAACATGTTCGAGGGGCAACCAGAGGAAGTAATACCCTTGATCTGATTAACAGCAGTGATTATTCATGCATTAAGAATTTGCAGATAAAGGGGCGCCTCCGTAGCCAGGTGGGAAGGAGCAGCAGTGCGTAGCACACGCTTCTTGATTAGACCGGGGTTCGAGCCCGTCACCACCAAATATGGAGGATGCAGAAAGGTCAGGGAATGACCACCGCATATCCCAGAGCAATATGGCCTTAGTTGCTAATGCTCCAAAAAAAAAAAAAATAAAAATAAATAAATAAATAAAATAACCAGCAGATAAAGGAACCACTAGGTGACTTGATCACAGTGTACTGATGTGGGATTTACTTAAAGATGTAACTACCATCGAGGGTAAAGGGAAAAGTTTTTGTTTTCGTAAATGTGACTACAGTGGTCTCAGAGTTTTTAAATTCTATATAGTGGGATCAACTAATGATGTTACCGATGATCAATTCTAATTGGAAAGCCTTCAGGGATTTAATCTTGCAGGCTTATAGGCTTTTCATACCAACTAAGAAATACTATTCAAGGTTCGGGTCTAAATAGATGTCAGATGAAATAATGAGGCTCATGGCAGATGAAGAAAAATGCACAGGATGCATATAAATTATCAGGCGACACAGAAGCCTATGGCAGATATAAGTTAGTCTGCAATCAAGTCACAAAGGAGGTTAGGCAGGCAAAGGTAGATTATGAGAAATTTTTGGCAAAGGATGCAAAGAAAAACAGCAAAGAGTTCTTTACTTATGTAAACTCTAAAAGGAAGGGGATGAATTAGATTAGTGCACTTAACATACATGATTTGGCTACTGATGATCATGCTCAGGTATCTGATAAACTGAATGAGTATTTCGCATCTGCATTCGCACATGAGGAGCTATTCAAGGAGGGGAATGCAAGAGGTTTATCAAACTCTAACAGGGAGCTAAGTGATTTTGTAATAACTGAGAGCAAAGTAGAGGGGAAATTGAGTTAAACATAAAAAAGGCACCTGGAGCAGTTGGAATCTATCCAGTTATAATGAAGGAGGCAGCAAGGGAAGTAAACAAACCCTTAGCCATAATTATGAGAGCATCCTTGGACTCAGGGGAGGTCCCCACTGACTGGAGATGTGAAAATGTATCCCCAAATCACAAAGGGTGAGACAAATAATTATCGACCTGTTAGTTTAACTTCTGTTTCTGGGAAAATAATGGAGTCACTGGTTAAAGAGGTGATTCAGGATCACCTAGACAAGACTGAAGTTATAGTTCAAACACAGCATGGGTTTGTTAAGGGGGAAGTCTTGTCTGACTAATTTGATTGGATACTAAGATGTGGTCACAAAGGAACTGGATGCAAAAAATAATTTTGATATCATATACTTGGATTTCAGGAAAGCTCTTGATACTGTTGCACATGGAAGACTGCTGTACAAATTAGAGCAGGCCCAGCACCGAGCTCCCAGGGTTCAGTGCTGGGCCCATTTTTGTTTTGTGTATTTATCAATGATATCGATGAAGGTATATCAGGCTTAATATCCAAGTTTGCAGATAATACAAAGGTTGGCAGGGTTGTTAATGGCAGTTAAGACAGTATGCTAGTACAACAGGATCTAGAAAAGTTAGGCAGATGGGCTGAGAAGTGGCAACTGAAGTTTAACATTGACAAATGCAAAGTACTCCATATGGGTAGCAGGAACCCAACAGAAACGTACCAACTGTGTGGTACTACACTCAGGGAAGTGGAGAAAGAAAATGATCTGGGGTAATTGTGCAGTCAGATATGAAGTTCTGTGAGCAGTGCAGACAGGCTGCCAGAGCAGATCATGGAGTTTTGTCAGTGATATATAGGAATTTTGCTAGCAAAATTGGTTTTGGGTGTGCCAGAAAATTGCTAGCTTGGGGGTGGGGGAGGGATATACCAACAAATGGTTTTACAGAAGCAATAGACAGAAGTGAAATTGATTCTTGCAGTTTCTAATGAGACAGAGCAGCCAAGAAAACAAGGTGCGGAGTGATTACAAGGCCTGCTGGTTGCCCTCATGAAACAAGCAATTATATAGATGCTGGGGTTACTAGGAGCAAACAGGTACAAAAATACTTGCTTGTACACTAATGCTAATAGTACAGTAAATAAATTGGAGAAATGTGATGTACTGGTTAGAGCTTAAAATGTGAACATTAAAGGGATATCAGAAACAGTGCCACTCAGGTACAGGGGATGCAGCAGAATTTGAATACATTTATAGAAAGGGCAGACAGAACAGCAAGGTGTGTGTGTGTGTGGTGGTGGGGGAAAGGTTATGCTCTCATTTAAGAAGTATAGACTAAGGAAGTGCACCCGGTTGGCATAAGTGAACAATATAATGCAGCACTGAAAAAAAATAAATATTAGGGTAGGGACATGTTAGAGACCAAATGAAAGCAACGCGTATAATAAAGAGAAATGAGCATACAGACAAATAGAGGGGGCACGTAAATTAGATTATCTTATAATGGGAGCCTTCAACTTTCCAGATGTTAAATGGATCTTGTTGGCTGGTCATTCACACAGTAGCAGAACCTTTCTGGATTTACAGGGTAACTGTTTTCTACATTGGCAGGTTAGAAAGGCAACAAGAGAAAGCATTACTCTTGATCTGATAATGAGCAGTGTCTCTTCATGTATTCTGCAGAACCACTAGGTGGTTGAGATCACACTGTAGTGATGTGTGATTTATGTAAAGATGTAACAACTGTCAAGGGTAAAGGGAGGGGATTTTGCTTTCGTAAAGGTAACTACAATAGTCTTAGCTTTTAAATACTTTTCAGTGGGACCAACTGACAATGTTATAAATTCAAAATTCTAAATGGGAAAAATTCAGGGATGTAATTACAGAAGCTACCAAGCTTTTCATATTAACTAAGAGATACAATTCAAGGTTTAGATCTAAATGGATGATACAGGAACTGATGAGACCAATAACACAGAAGAAATATGCATGGGATGATCATAAATTTATCAGGGTACAATTACAAACGAGTCTGCAATTAAGTCAGAAAAGTGATTAGACAGATTATAAGAAGCCTTTGGGTAGGAATGGAAATAAAAGTAGCAGAGTTCTTTGTTTATATTAACACTAAAAGAAAAGGAATGAACCACACTAGTCCACTAGATACGAATGACTTAACTGTCTGTGACCCTTTTCTGGTTTCTGACAACTGAAAAAATAGTAATAGTAATAGCATGTGATGCAAGCTTATGCAGTATCAGCCAAAAAAAAAAAAAAAAAACCCAAAAAAATAATTTCACACATCCATCCCCTCTAAATGTTTGTCCAGTTCCCCCTTAAATTTATTTAAGCATCAACTTCCACAATAACAGATGGAAGTTTGTTCTAGCAATCAAATACCCACTTGCTACAGGCAAATTTCCACACATCAATTCTATAACTGGCTTTCCACAATTTAAATTTATGCCCCACAGGTGTGTAATCTGAGCAAGAGGAGGAAGAATCCCATCGGAATTGAGCCTGCTCAACCCATTCAAAGCCATATACACCTCAATCAGATCACCTCACAGGTGCCTACTCTCCAGGTGCTGCAATTTGCAGAACTCAAGCATTTCTTGGTAAGAGCAACCCTTTGTTCCCCTCACCAATCTGGTTGCCCTTCTCTGTACTCATTTTAGTAACTCTACAGCTTCCTAAAATGAAGCCTCCAGACCTGCACACAGTACTCAAGGAATGGTCTGACCATTGCCTTATACAAAGGGATAATCACCTTTTCCCTACTAGAAAAATTCCTGTATATCATTGACAATGCTCCATAAATGCTTTGGCAGCATGTCTGCACTGCTCTGAAAATTTCATATCTGACTGCACAATTACTTCCAGATCATTTTCATTTTCTACCACCCTAAGTGTAGGGTAGCACCACACAGATGGTACGTTTCTCTGGGGTTACTTCTACCAATATGCAGTACTTTGCATTTGTCAATATTAAACTTCAGTTGCCACTTTCTCAGCCCATCTACCCAACTTTTCTAGATTGTGTTGCAGTAGCACACTGCCAACCTTTGCATCATCTGCAAACTTCAACATTAAGCCAGATATACCTTCATCAATATCATTGATAAATATACAAAACAACAGTGGATCCAATACCGAACCCTTGGTACTCCACTAATAACATTAGTCCATGAATAGCAGCATCCATTGATTACCACTCTGTCTTCTCCAACTCAACCACCCTTTTATCCATTGTAGCAACTTGTCCTTAATATCATATTTCTCCAACTTGTACAGTACTCTTCCATGCACAACAGCGTCAGAAGCTTTCCTGAAATCAAAGTGCTGTATATGCAAATATTTTGCAGCTACAAAAAGTATTTATCAATGGGCATACCAGAGATATACCAACATAACTGGCAACTACATGATTTTGTAACTGATGGGAAAAGCAGAAGAGAAACTGTCAAAGTTAAAAGTAAATGAGACAACTGGGGCTGACAGAATCTCTTCTATTATGTACAATAGAGCAAAAGAGGTAAGTAAACCATCAGCCATAATTATGAGAGCATCCTTTGATTCAAAGATGTCCCATGGATCAGAGAGATACAAATGTCTTCCAATTCACAAAGGCAGATCAAAGGGAGAAGTGAGTAATTACAGACCAATAAGCTTGACGTATTCACATAAAGTAATGGAATCAGTGATCAATGAAGTAATGTGTGATATCTTGACAGGAATGCAGTTATAGGCAATCATAGCATGGACTCATTAAGGAAAGATATCATCTGACCTAATTCCGTGCAATAGATGACAAACTTTGTCCTGCTTTGTACTTCTTAATCATCTTCATTTTTAAATCAATTTAGTTGTTTCCTACCACTGCGAGCACTTGCACATTCCGTTGGTCCCTTTCCCTTCACCATTGTAATAAGTAAATAGGAATAAAGAGAAGATTCTGAAAATTTGTTTTTTATATGATTGAAGGGGAACTCATATCACCATAATACCCCAACGTAAAAACCCAGAATTCCAGTTATCGGTATTATCACAAATGCAATAAGATCGCTTTTACTACCTGTTTATAATAGATTGCACTAACAGAAAAGTCCAATAAACTGGAAAGTGCAAATTGTTTTTGTTTTATGTTCGTGACTTCCAGATATGTTTTAGAAAAATATCACCAAGGCATTCAAAAATTGATTCTTATAACGGAACATATGATAATGATGAAAGTGTAGAGCAATTTCCATTATAAATATGACCTTTTAGAGAGATAAATAGCTTAGTTATATAGCGAAAATTTCAACTTCCGAGGTCTTGGAACGAATTACCAAAAAAAAATAAATAAATAAGTGTTATAGGGTTCACATTACGATATTTTCACAATACCCCCATTTATTCCTATGGGATGCAAAATACGTTTCCACAATTTTAAGCTTGCACTGGCTGGCAAAAACTTATGTAAAGTCGAGTATTACGTAAGTCGGGGAGTTCCTCTATATACAGTAAATCCTCACTAATCCGGATTGAAATATGAAAAATTTTATTCACAGTTGAGTACACACATTTTATTTATACACACAATTCTATATACATTCTCAAGATTTATATACATCCATTTATATATACATGATACAAGATTTATATACAATTTATATATATTCTCACATATATATCCATTCGCGACATGTATACAGAAAAAGTGTATTTGTAAGTTATTAGCGGCTTCCAGGGTTTCCCCTATATCCGCCGTTTGTTAGGCTTTTTGCCAAGTAATGTGATGACATTTACATTTACAAAGGCTTTTTGCCAAGTAATGTAGTGACACTGCAAAGTATTTATGTAGGTTACTGGCGGTTTCCAGGGTGTCCCCTATGTCCGCCGTATGTTAAGCGTTTTTTGTTGCCAGCAGTGTTGTGAAATTCCACTAATAAGGTTAAGTTAAGGTTTAGATTAACGTTTAAGTTAGGTTCAAGCTAAGGTTTGAAGTAAGTTGAAGTTTAATTTATTGTTTTCGTTTAAATTAAAGTTCAGGTTTAAGTTTAGATTAAGGTTCAGTTTTAAGTTTAAGTTTATGTTGAAGTTAGGGTTAGAGTTGAGGTTAAGATTAATTTTAAGTTCAAGTTTAAGTCTAAGTTAAGATTGAGTTATAGATAAAGTTTAGATTTAAGTTTGAATTTATGTTTAATTGTTCTGATTTTAATTTATTGATTACTAGTTGGGTAGGTTAGTGTGAGTTGTGTGTTGTTTTATGTTGGTTGTGGCTGGCGCCTGGCATTTAGCAGCAGGGGGTCGAAGGCGAGGTGTGCCCCAACCCCCCCGCTCCCATCCCTAGCCACGAGGAGGCAACCAGGTTCTACTATTTTAGCTAATAACAATGTGTAATAGAATAATAAAATCCCTAAACGTGCATTGTTCCTGCAGGGCCCAATCCTGTCCTGGAACTGGCACACCCAGCAGTTGGGTGAGGGAGGGAGGAGAAAGCTATTACAAGGTTTACCTGTACTGAGCCAGTTGCTTCAGTGCATGGCTTAGAATCCTGTCGCATGAGTCCATGTGTTGAGACTCGTCCCTCAGCTCGCAGGGCTCAGTCCTGTCCAGAGTGGGGCATAGTATATGGTTGTGTCCACCATTCTTGTCTCTGATTCTTCTAGTGGTTGTGGCTGTTTGACATGGCAGGCTTCAGCACAGTTCCCGCAGGGCGCATCCTGTCCTAGAGCTGGCAACCTGTGTTTGGTTGTTTGTGTTAGTTATTGTCTAGTACAAGGAAGAGTATCTGATCCACCAGTTTATGTGCATCAGAATCAGTTACCTAACAGTCAGTTGGTTGAGTGTTCAACCTCTTCTTGTAGTCAGTCTTTAAGTTGCTGTCAGTTTTTTAATGGTTTTTTGGATGTGGTTATGCTGGTCACAATCACTCACTTCACGCACTTGTCAACAACAGGTTTGAGTTTCCTATTCAGGCATGTGCCCACATTGACTGAGTCTTCTACTTGGTAGGCAATGCGGCTGTACTCACCAGCTCCTTACAGTTTCATACAGATGTAGAGTGCAGACCTCCATCAAATTTCGACCTAGGTCTGTTCTCTTGCGTTCAGTAGTCTTGATCTGCGGGAGAAGACCTTTTCTGCAAATAGGGAGAGGGCAGAGAAATGGTCCGGGGAGGCCACCAATATTGGTAGCTCACTTGGCAAGTAAACATTAGTAACAAGTTGCAGCGGCATCCTCAGGTCCGTATATTGTGTGCAGTCGAATAGGATGTGTTGTACTGTCTCTGGGGAGCCACAGTGGCAGTTTGGGGACGCTGTCAAGTTGAAGGAGTAGAGCTTGAAGTTCAGGCTACCATGTCCTGATAGTAAGAACATCGTGTATAAGCTTGGGTTAAGCCAGGGTTTGCAGTTTTTACCGAATTCCATGACTTCAGGGAAGTATAGGAGCGTGGTTCTTCCTTTTGTGTTTGTGGCCCATTCTTCCTGCCATTGTTGCAGGAATTGGCATCTAAGACGGGTGCTGTCTTCCTTTCCTGATAGGTTTTGGTCTATGCTGTATTGCCCAATTTCTTTTGGTGTATCTAGTTTGCGTTGGTAATTCAGGAATGAGTTTATGAGCTCAAATTTGATTGGGAGTTTCCCACATATGACTTCTAGGGCTGCTGATGATATTGTGCGGCAGGCTCTGGATGTGGCCAGGAGGAAGAAGCGTTGAGCCCTAGTAAGGATTTTGTTTACTTGGTCCCGGCAGACACTAGGGGCCCAGGCCCCTGCGGCGTAGCATATGGTAGGAAGGAAAAGCGTTTTGTAATATAACTGCAAGGTTGATGGCTTGATTTTCCATTTTTTCCTGGTGATTTTAAGTAGTTGAGTACAGTAAACCCCTGCTATTTGTGGTATCTGTATTCGCAATTGCTGATTTAATATAAAATGAAACCTAAAAAAATGTGAATTTTAAAGCGCCGTGAACATTTTCCGCCATAAAAAACATGGGCGTGGCTAAAATTATCTTTCCCAGTCAAAACAGCGCTCAGTGGGTGGGGGGAGAGGGGTGACAAAATCGCGAGCGTGGATATTTCTCCCTAATCCTTGTTCAGTATGTGTTATGCGCTTGCCATTGAAGGTTTCGTCGTTTGCTTTTAATTTATATGCTTATAAATTGAATAAATTTATCAATTTATAAATTGATATGCTTACAAAAGCGATAAATCTACCGTTTTTGCAGTGTAAAAGAGACTATTGAGTGTGTTAACGGAAGAAAGTGACTTTATTGTGGACAAGTTCTTTCTAACCCCGTACAAAAATATGACTACGAATAACAAGGGAAATGTGAAAATATCAAAGAAGGTGATAACATTAGCGAATAAAATTGAGTTATTAAACAAAATTTCTAATGGTGAAAGTGTCTCCTCAGTGGCAAAACATTATAAAATCAATGAGTCAACGATACGATCAATCAAGAAATTGGAAGAAAAAATCCGCCGTAGTGTCCGTGAAAACGCACCAATTGCTTCAAAAATTTGCTCTGTAACTCGTGATGTTAAATTAGAAAAAAATGGAAAAAGCTTTAAATCTGTGGATAGAAGACCGAACTCAAAATAAAATTCCGTTAAGTTCACTCATCATTCGTGAAAAGGCAAAACTCCTTCAACACTTTAGCGAAACTGGTGATAGCACTGGCGGGATAAGTTTTGTTGCTAGCAAAGGCATTGGTTTGAAATTTCTAATAAATATTACATTTAATATTAAATTGCTTCTTATTTTCATTTCGATGCCATACGCTTGCATTTCACTATGTACTGTCTATGTACATAGTCATATTATGAAGGTACATATAATACATAAATAGACAAAATTTTAGACTAGTTTTTCTTATATATTTCATACTCTGGAACGGAACCCCTTTATTACTATGGGAGCCATAACTCAGTATTCGCGACATTTCTCAGGAACGTAACCCCCGCAAATAGTGGGGGTTTACTGTACTTTGAAAGACACGGGATTTAGGAAGGAATACGAGTCAATCTGACTGCACAGAGTGAGACAGAACATACATTGTCTTGCGTATTGTCCAGTATCGTCTGGATCTAAAAAAACTTGGGTTTTCTCTTTCGCTCTCAGCGTTACTTTTCTTCCAAACAGCTGCTCACTCTGTATAAATCGCAAATTCACCCTGCCATGGAATATTGTTCCCACATCTGGGGTGGTGCCCCCAAAACCTCTCTCAGGCTTCTTGATTCCATTCAGAAGAGGGCAGTTAGATTAATTAATGATTCATCTTTAACAAAGTCTCTTCACTCGCTGTCTCATAGATGTACTGTTTCTGCTGCATGCCTCTTCTGCAGATACTTCCATGGGCACTGTTCTTCAGAATTGGCTTCTATAATTCCCACTCTCTTTCAAAACAGTCCGAACACGTGCCGCCACCAGCCAACATCCATTTACTGTCCAACCTCAAACTCACAGAACCAACTTTTCATCTTCCTCGTTTATTCATTCAACTGCCGTTTTCTGGAACAACCTTCCTTCATACGTATTTCCTGAAAATTACAATCTACAGAAGTTCAAGTCTAATGTCAACAAATATCTTCTTTCGTCTTCTCAACCTCCAACCCAAGCACAGTACTAAGTACTATAGGTTCTAATACCTCTCGTGTTTGGGGTTTACATAAAAAAAAAAAAAAAAGTATCGTTGTTGACTCTGAGTTAGACGGATGTTATTGTTAATATCGCTTCATTTACGTACTTTTTTATATGTGTGTGTGTGTATATATATAAGTTTACATATTTTATATAATTATGGGTTCTAAAGAATTGAAAAGTAGAATAAAAAGAAAACATGTTACTTTAACTATCATTAACAAGCTCAAAGTTTTAGAATGACTTGAAAATGGTGTTCCCGGGGGAAAAAAATGCTGAAAAATTGGGTATTGGCCAATAAGACTATCAAGATAAAAAAAAAAAAAAAAAAAAAAATCTATAAAGATGTTTTCTTTAAAATTCACTGTGGGAAGTGATAAAAGCAGTGTATCAAATAGACAGAAATTAAAAAAGCCAAAAGAAGTGTTGCTGGAAGAAGCTGTATTTAAGTGGTATTCACAGCAATGATCTAGTGGCATTGGCATGCAATGCCAGCGCCACCTGATAAATGTATAAAAAGACATTTGTAAAGTGATGATATTTAACTTTTTCATTCTTTTATAGCCAAGGGCCATAACAGTTTACTTTCATAAAATACTGGCTTTAAATTAATTAAATGAGTACTCATTGATAAAATGGTTACTGCACATTCTAGTCTGAATGTAACAATTTCAGGTTAAAAGTAATGTAGAACTGTTTCCCCCTCTTCTTTCCCTGTAATATCATCTTGTTTCTCATAATAAACCATTAAGAGAATCACAGTGGTTATGATTGGACAGAATATTGCAGAATGTCCTTCTTCACCATCATGTGAAAGGGCAAATATTTGAAATTTTGTCTCAACAGGAGGAATTTTAATGGGCTTTATTCACAATGTGGCTGAGTCTCAACCGAAATAAATTTTTTGCCTGGAAATGATTTTCCCCCCTTTTTTAATCAAACAAAAATGGCAAATGAACCACAGAGCACATGCATGCTACAGACAACATATAATGCTTCACTACCTAAGTTGCATAATTTCAAACAAATATGAAAATAAACGTCTGCATTCAAAGGGGACAGAGAGTTCATGATATTTCAGAGAAATTGTAGGATGTATTGAAGCTCTGAATATGCTTTCAATAGCTATGTTATTAACAAACCCACTGTATCAATTCTCAAGGTAGTAACAAATGGAATGCTCAGTACGGCATTTTTTTTTTTTTTTTTTTTAACAATCAGGGAACTCCTTTGATCACACATGGTATGTTAGGCAAATGCTGACCTATGACATGTCTTACAGAATTTAATTAACCTTTTTTCAGAAATTTAATGTCAAAGTTTTAACATTAATGACCTTGAAACAACTAATATGAATTAACATACATCCTACAGGACAGTAATAGAATACATATTAATTCCTGCATAGACTGACCAAAGGTTTAAAAATTATTTTAAAATCACTGTAATATAAAAATTAATGAATTCAAAAATATACATCTGTTTTATATATAATTACATATCAGATGACATTAATTTAAAAAAAATTACAGACCAACAAGATGCTAAAACAGAGATAAGGAGCTGAAGGAATAAAAGAATATCTTCTGTCAATCCAGCTAGGAAAGAGCTATTCATAGCCTGCAGAGTAATCACACCCCTCAGTTTTATACACTGGTATAACACATACAGTAAACTCCCATTAATAGCATTTTCAAAGGGACTGACCCCAAAAAGCACTATTAGTGGCATATGATGCAAAAAAGTGAGCTTTCTTGCATTATATGCAAAAAAAAAAAAAAACACTTCCCTTTTTTTTGTGACACACCCACTGGTCCCAAGATCACTTTGTTCTTCACAGAACTGATCTTGGGACCAGTGGGTAAGTTATAATGGGAGTTTACTGTATATATGAAAGACATTAAATGTTTCTGTCTACTAATGGAATCCCACTAGATTCCATTATTGTGAATTTAAAATGATACATCATTTTAAAGTATATTTTCATAACTTTGAAAAGGACACTTTTTTTTAATTACTAAATTCAATTATAAATTAAAAAAAAATTTTTTTTGAAAATCTTTCAATGATAATAATCCCTGAAATAGTTAAAAGCTTCTGAATTTTTGAATATATATTTTTTTTGTTAGTTGTTGGCACGTCGGCTTCTAAGAGTAGGAGGTGCAATATGTGGCCATATTGCACCTCCTACTCTGATCCAAGCCCGAGGCGGGATTCGAACCCGCGACCTTTGGGTTGCCAGGCAGGCACTTGACCCACCCGGCAATATATTTGTTTCTCATCGTTTGCAGCAAATATACTCAATCTCCAAAATGCAGAAATTCATTACCTGACACTATCCATTTTCTGGCTATGTTTAGAAAAATCCAGCAATTCACCTGAAAATTGGCAAATTTATTTCTCAGATTGAGACCTTGACCCACAGCCATAGTTTTTACTGTGGCTGAGGGGTGAAGTCCAACAATTCAATACATTTTTTTTTTTATCATGAGATTGTCTAATTGCTGTTCACAAATAAGATTACAGATTAGAACTAGGTGATGAGTTACTCAGTTTCATGACTCGTAAAAAGCATTAGACCATGATAACAACTCATTTAATGATTAGTGAATATTTTTAGAACTTTTAAATTATTGTTTGTAAACAACATGGGTTGCTTGATACCCTTGGAAGAGAATATAAACCAGGATGGAGGCTTTTCACTAACTTCAAAATAAGTCTAAAAGCAGTTCTACTCCATGATGAAAATATCACACATCTGTCAATATCAATCAGTCATGCTGTCCACACACAAGAGTCCTATGAGAACATGGAATTTCATTTCTCTTTAAAACAGTACAGCACAACATACAACAATCTCCAGAAAATGGCACTTTGCAGAGATTTTACAGATAGAGATCCTCTTACATCAATAATCTGACTAAAAAGGTTGTTTATGCATGGGCAATGCACTTCCATTATTTCTTCTATCCAGGTAGTACAAATGCATTTTTTAATTATATCTCATATTGTGAATAACATCACGCATTGCCGAAGTATTGCACTGCTTTGAATAAGTAACACTTCATCAGAGGAGAATAACGTTACTTATTCTCGGTGGATACTACCACCCAGACGGCACTGTTTCAAAGCTTGTTGGCTTACTTATTGGTGGGTGGGTGGGCAGTTGCTGCAATAGTGACAACCCAGTTATGAAGTATAACTCCACAATATGAGAGATGCTTGGTGTGCGTGGTTTAATTTTAAAATATTTCTTGACTAAATGTCTAAGAGTATGAAAAAGGTTGTTTATGCATGGGTAATGCACTTCCATCATTTCTACTACCCATCGGGGTAGTAGATTGTTTAGTTGTTATTTGGTTTTTAGGAGCATTAGCAACTAAGGACATATATTGCTCCGGGATATGTGGTGGTCATTCCCTGACCTTTCCGCATCCTCCATATTTGGTGGTGATGGGCTCAAACCCCGGTCTAATCAAGAAGCGTGTGCTACGCACTGCTGCCCATCTGGCTACGGAGGCACCTGGGGTAGTAGAAATGATCTCAGTATCTGCTGAGATCACCGGTGAAGTGTTACTTATTCAAAGCACCGGTGAAGTGTTACTTATTCAAAGCAGTGCAATACCTTGGCAACTCGTTGTGAAGGTATTCACAATGAGATATAATTAAATGATGCATACATACTACCTGGACAGCAGAAATGACGGAAGTACATACTTAAACAACCTTTTTCATACTCAGATATTTAGCCAAGAAATATTTTTAGATATAAAATACTGCTGCTTTTTGTGTAGGTGGGAGAGTAAAGTCAAAAACATTCATTACAAAATTAAGATTTACCCTTTGCATGAAAATGTCACCTATAAAATACTAGATGAATGCACAAACTTATTTTTACCATTGCTTCACATAGTTGGGTTAATAAACAATTTTGTAAAATCTGAGGGCAAGAATGGAGAATACTTTCAATATTTAAACTTAGTTTCCAAGTATTAATTATGTCAAAATCAAAGAGGGTGCAGCATTAGTCTGTCTGCAGATCTGAGAGTTAATGAAAGATGTTATATCCTTTGGAAATGGAAACCTTTCAAGAAAATTTGTGAACATTTTTGGGGGAACAACAGAACAATTATAAAATCTTCATTGTAATATGCTTATAAAAATACACTTCATTCCTGTTTAAACTTTTCCCCTAAATAACCCTAGATATGTTAGTGATGAATATGAAGAATTTTTTCATCAAGACATTTCTACCACAGATATTGCTGTCCATTGCTTCCATGTTACCAAGGAAGGTGGAAACCCAGTATGCTGGGTACTGATCACATATTTATATCATTACAAAAGAAAAAGTAAAGGGAAAAAAAAAAAAATTGACTATAATTTTTTATACTGTTTATTGTAATACGGCCTCCGTAGCCAAGCGGGCAGGAGCGGGAGTGCAGTAGCACACGCTCTTTGAGTAGACCGGGGTTCAAGCCCCTGACTGCTGAATACGGTCAATCTGCCAACCCGCACTGGACCAGCGTGGCAGATTATGGTCCATTTCCCTCAACATGAATTGTTGAGGAGGCTTCCATCCTGCAGTGGGTTGATAATGGCTGCACTTTACTTTTTTTTTTTTTTTTTATTGTAATACATTGTTAAATCACAGAAGCCGATGCTATTTAAGTCATTCCATGTGCAATCAGCACACTAGAGTACTATTTTTCAGTATACCTCCTTCTCCTCATCTGATTTTTTTTTACTGTAATACTTCTTTAAAATTTTTAATAAACAATCTGCATTCCTCCTAAATCTATTAGTGCTAGGCAGTAACTAACACGCTTCAAATTTGGATTCAGCCCATCAAAATCCATGAGATATAACCATATTTCAGGAGAAAAATAAATAATAATAAAAGCTTAAAGTTTGTTGTCCAACATCATATCTATTGTTATAAACCTTTAAAATTTACTATGTACCTCTCTTCTGAATCAAAAATTATCTATTTTACTGTTTATCACTATAAGCTCCTTGGAGCAGCTATCTCCCATATGGTGCAAGCAAGCTTGAGGCTTATGCTGCACCAAAAGAAAAAAAAAAATTATTTTTCTTAAAACTCACTCTGATTCAGAATTTTCATTAATTCCTATATTACTTACACAGTTCCACATGTTAAAACATTATAAAAATTGTGTTATGAACAGTTAACACTAACTGTTCATAACAATTTTTGTCCTTTGGTTTATTTCTCTTTTGTTCCCCATCAATTTAACTGGTTTCTGACCTGACTTATTTTTATTATATATTTTTTTTAAATTTCCATCTTCATTAAAGACTTCCTAGATACAAAAAAGTACTAGCATTCCAATTTTCGATTATTTAGGCTACACTAAATTTTCCGGATCTCTACTAACTTTCATAACTGTTTCATGTCAAATTGTCTAAACTACTATTTCACAGTGCACAAAAATAAGCTTAAACTGTGCTAAAAATTTTGACTATCGATTTTTTACATCTTACATGTTTCCTTCAATCCGTACTGTCCATTTACAAATAACTTACCCTTGATGCCATAAATATAATCAACTTAGTGCGTATTTGATCTTAGAATCTACCAGACGAAATAAACATGGCTTTTCTTATTTTATTCAATAAAACAACTAAATTAGCGATACTTGCATAGATTTAACCTGATATTTTCAACACTCCCTTTTAAAGGTACCCATCAAAAAAGGTATGCGGAAATAAAATATGAAATGAAATATAATTACCACTCCATAAATGAGACTATAAGATGAAATTTTACATTATGTAAATAAACTAAACAGAAACGTACTAAATCTAAATTTGAAAATTAAAAAAAAAAAAAAAAAAAATTTGGGGAGGAGGTGGGGTAAGATAATATGAAACGTACCTTGAAACTTATAGCTTGAGAAATAATCCAAATAATTATAATATCAACATAGGAAAATGTACTCGACATGACAGGCTGTTTGTATACAAAGGGCGAAGCAAAACATAGGGACCATATTGTACATCAAATATGTAATTCACTTCCAAGCATTCGGATATACTACTGCCTCGAACAAAATAAAAACTTAGATGACGTATGCCATTATAACACTAAACGTGTTACTTATTATTAAGTGTGCAGTGTATATACTACTGCGAAACTAAATTTATCAATTATACTTACTATATTTGGATAAAAACTCGACTCTGCACGACAAAATAGTATGTAGCTGCATGATGTTACAGATACAAGCACTTGTTTAAATAATTTAATAACATGTACAAGTTAATCAGATAACACTTTTCCTGTAAAATAAACAACATACACAGCTATAATTGGCAAAATTTAATTAATTTCAAAATATAACTCATCCGTTAGGTGCTCTTATTAAATATAAACATTACTTTCAGCGTTTTTAAATTCCGGTCAACAAATACCACAAACTTCCAAATGCGGAATTACATCATGAAAATTGTGTCGAGGTTATCACTAAACTAGGAAAACTATGGTGTGAGGTTATTATACTCTGTTCGCCATGATATTTCTTCTTCGTCAATTTTCCATCATAAGAACACCGTGCGAAGGCAACAACCAACGTCAACATAAAGTTGTTATTCGAAATATATTAAACCTGTTCATATAAAAATGTCCAAACAAACTGAAAATAAAATTTACTAAGTTAAGTTTGCCAAACTTACTTCTCTTGAGGCTATATCCCTAAAACGCAGACAACCTCGTTCCACTTGCTTTTCGCCGCCATTACAACCATCTTCTGTTTAGTAATCAGCCTTTATCGGGGCTATTTCAGTACGAGCCAATAATATTCGAGCGGGCAAATTCTAGCTGCTTTAAAAATCTTTACATGGAATGCCCGCCAAAGAAAGCGAAAAGTGATTGGCTTATGCTTTGTGTAATTCTACCAATCAAGTCGTAGCATTGGCTTCTGTGATTTAACAAAGCTCGTGCGTCGTAATGAGTAAAGAAATATTTTATGAAATCACTGATTACTTATTTGTTACGTTCTTACAGGTGAGTTCTTATTCAAAAGAATGTAGTTGCTCTTACCAGCGTATAACCGTGAGGAATATTTTTTAATGAATGATAACAGTAGCATTCTTTTTCTCCATCATACGCTTTGTAAGGCCTACGAACACCTAGCCTCTCTCAAGGGCACCGATGGGAAACTGCAAAACATGACAAAATGACATGTGGCATTTATAATGGCTGCAAGGAAAGTTGTATTGTAGATGTTAAAAGGCCACTATATGTATATAACATAAACATAAAGACGATTGAATAAGTTTGTGTATAATTTTATTTATAAATCGCAAGCTGCGTCTAACTTGTGTAGTAATTTTAATTAATAATAAAATAAGTTACAACTATATATCATGTTTTCAAGGGGAATTAATCCATGGAGCAATACTATATATGTATAAGTTGATTTTTCACATATCATGCATAACGTAACTATTAGCATCTTTATTTTTTAAATGTATTACGTGATTCCGTTCAATCAGATAATAAATCGTGCTGATTAAAAAAATTGATGCCCATTTATATACTTATGAGTGCCCTAATTATACATATCATTTATTTGAAAATAAACTTCTACTGCTAAACAAAATACATTTTAAATCCCCGTTTGCAGTTATCGAACAAGAGGAATTGATAGTCAAGTGGCTATCATAATTTAGAAGGGCGCATATAAGTAAATTAACATGTGTTTGACATGTTTTATGTGCATCAAGATTCATACAAAAGTGAATGTTTATATAAACATAATTCATGGGCAGGCTTAGGTAGGGTCTATACCTCCCCCTTATGATCAGAATAATGTGAAGTTTTTTACTGCTACATAATGATTAAAGCTGGAACACTGCTTTAGCCCCCTCCCCTCCCATTTTAAAAAAATCCTGAGATCATCCCTGTGTGAGTAAATTCTGAAGTGGAGTCATTACTAAGCAGCATTACATTATTTAGAGATTATTACTATTCACATATGGTATTTTTGGGAATTTTAATAACGTGCTATTTTATTTGCCAATAATAATAATATCATATAGCAAAGGCATTTTTCAAGCACCTAATACTGTCAGAAATGAAGTTCATCCAAATTCTTAGAGAAGGATGAGCAAATAGTGTTACATCCCCTAAAGAGACTTCAATGTTTTACGCAGTTTAGACAAGTTGTGTTAAAAAGTGCTAATTTAATTTTCGTTGCTTTTTTGGCCTTTCACTTTTCTTCTATTACTATGGACAAGTATAGAAACGCAGTTCCTGATATTGTCCCCTGATGAAATACCTGTATTTCATCAGGGGACAATCCTGATGAAATCCCCTGTAGTCCCCTGATGAAATACCTGATCATGTATAAATATTTGAGCTGACATCAGATCAAGCATTTTTGCATTACCTATACTGTATTAGACCATTTACTAAAAATGTTTCCCCCCATATCTGATGACAGCTAATATACCTTTTTTATTTGCATTTTATTAGTATTTTGATGTACTAATTTTACTTTAATAATTGACAGGCATTGATATATATATATATCAGGTGTCGCTAAACTATAAATCTTATTATTATTATTAGCCATATGGTGCAAGGAAGGCTGAGGCTTATTCTATAACAGACAAAAAAATTCCTGTGTTACCCTGAAAGAGAGAGTCAGAAGTAGAAAGGAATCACCAAGAAAGAAAATGATTATATCCAGCTCAGGGTGTGCCAAGCCCATACCAGATGTGAACCCCTGGGGTGATACTTGAAGTATTTGGAGACATATGAGCTGGAAAAATTTATGCTTAAAAATAATACTTTACATCAAGAAGAAAGGCGCCTCCGTAGCCAGGTGGGCAGGAGCAGCAGTGCGTAGCACACGCTTCTTGATTAGACCGGGGTTCGAGCCCGTGACCATCAAATACGGAGGATGCGGAAAGGTCAGGGAATGACCACCGCATATCCCCGGAGCAATATGGCCTTAGTTGTTAATGCTCCTAAAATCCAAATAACAAACAAAAACAATCAAGAAGAAATGAGAACAGAAAAAGAAAAAAAAACTGAATAAGACCCATATGCCAAGAAATTCATGCACACTGCTTATATCTTTCACCCATATAGACAGTTGCAAATTGCCTTATTAGAAAAATACCAACAATTTATTTATTTTTTTTTTGTTCAAAACATTTACATCTAGATGTTTTCTTTTACTGTTTTCTTCAGTATTTTCTACTTCTTTTTACTGAACATATTAAAGTAATTAATGCAACTGTTAATCATGATTTTGAAAAGCAATATTTATAACCATTTTTTCCCAACTCGATACTTATTTTTACCTAAATAAATTACACTGCGTTTGGACTACCTTGTCTAACACAACGTGTCCAAACGCAGTTTAGACACGTTGTGTTAGAAAGTGCTAATTTAATTTTCATTGCTTTTTTGGCCTTTCACTTTTCTTCTACTACTATGGACAAGTATAGAAATGCAGTTCCTGATACATGGTCAGGTGTAGTCCCCTGATGAAATACCTGATCATGTATCAATATTTCAGCTGACATCAGATAAAGTATTTTTTCATTAGACCATTTACTAAAAATGTTTCTCCCCCATATCTGATGACAGCTATACCATTTTATTTTTATTTGCATTTTATTAGTATTTTGATGTACTAATTTTACTTTACAGTTCCCCAACTTTATATTGGCTTGGCTATTCAGCCCAGAATTTTCTTAATTGATCATAACCTCTAGGATATTAACATTCTTTCACAAATCTACTACACTTCTTTTTCTGCTTTCCTCACCCTTCTAGTTACTGGCACTTTGTGTAACTTTCACATCCATTTATGCATACTTAATTGAGTATATTAATACAACTTATATATACTCTTGCATCCTTTAATGCTGCTTTTGCACTTTTTGGTGCATCTGTCATACCTGATTTATTAATCTTGCATTTGCTGAAACCATTTCATCAAATGTATACCTATTTTCATATGTAACTCTTCAAACATTACCTTTAAGAGATTACATTGAATACCCTATATATATATAAAAACATGTAAGAATAGATAAGTATGATAAAGTTTGCATAGTTGGAGGTGAAAATTACACATAGTGCCAAGGGCTAGAAGGGTAAAGATAGTAGAAAAAACAAGTAATGTAGATTTAAGAAATAAAGGCGAAAGAATGTTGCTTCACCTTTTTGAAATCTATATTACTTCTTTTTTTCTACTATCATTACGTTTCTAGTCCTTGGCGCTATGTGTAATTTTCACCTCCATCTATGCCAACTTTATCAGACTTATCTATTCTTACATGTTTTGCATCCTTTACTGCTGCTTTGCACATTTTGATGCATTTGTCATACCTTACTTATTCATGTTTTATTTTTATTTTTTCATCAACTGTAACTTTGACTTTAAATTACATTTAAAAAAAAAAAAGAATTTTTATATGTGTATATATATAGTGTTCTTAATGACGGTTATGATACAGAAATGAGTAGGTATGAGATATTCTTTTAGTCTTGCTGTCGTTCTGCTCAAAGCCCCCGATGAAGTAGCAGATTGATGGCCAAGTGAGGGAATGTTATTGCAATTTACATTTTTGTTTATTTGCATTTATATTGTTATTTTTATCATTTAGCATCATATTTTTAATACCATTACATTCGTATAACATTTATAGGCCTCCCAGGCTAAAGTTAGTTTACATTTGCTAGCTTGGTAACCTGATCCATATACACCTAATTGCCTACAGATTAATAACATTTAATTAAATAAAATCGATCAATATATATATATATGTGTGTGTAACATAAAGTGTCTGTGAAGATGATACATAGCCAGGAATTTCAATTCCTGGCTATGTATCATCTTTTCATTTACTGTATTCAGACGCCTCCGTAGCTAGGTGGGCAGGAGCAACAGTGCGTAGCACGCGCTGCTTGATTAGACTGGGGTTCGAGCCCGTGAGACACCAAATACAGAGGATGCGGAAAGGTCAGAGAATGACCACCGCATATACCCAGAGCAATGAGCAATATGATCTTAGTTGCTAATGCTCCTAAAAACCGAATAACAACAACAATTTACTGTATTCAGATTTTGCATATTTGCCATCTCTTGATTCGACCTCTTGCTAAAATTGCTCTCGCATATCTTGAATACAGTGTTATTTATTTATTTGTATAAAATTATTTTTGTATATTATTATTATTATTATTATTACTAGCCATGTAGTGCAAGGAAACCTGAGGCTTATGCTGCACCATCAAAAAAAAAATTTCTGAGTTACCCTGAGAGTGAGTGAGTGTGAGTCAGAAGTAGAAGGGAATCACCAAGAAAGAGAAGAATGATGTTTGCTTCCTCAGTCCCAGTTCATTTTTGTACTATGTTTTTCAAATTCTTTCTTTCACTTTTATACCACTACTTCACTTCCAGTTTCTACTATCTCTTAAACTTCTCTTAGTTCGGGCACTTTATTTTTCATGTTGCCATTTTCACAGACACTTTATTTATGTTACAAACCACACATTATTTATATCCTTTTGCTTCCTTTATACTGCTGCTCTGTGCATTTTGTAGCATTTGACATATGATAACTTTTGTTATTTTCCTCTTTCTGCATATTTTGCTTCTTAACAGTTTAATATTACTATATATATATATAGTAATAGGCATGTGATGCAAGTATATGAGCTTATGTAGCATCAGCCAAAAAAAAATTTCACACAACCATTCCTCTAAATGTTTGTCCAGTTCCTCCTTGAATTTATTTAAGCTATCAACTTCCACATGACAGATGGAAGTTTGTTCTAGCAATTAACCACCCGCTGACTAAAGGCAAATTTCCACACATCTATTCTACAACTGTCTTTCCTCAATTTGAATTTATGCCCCCTCAGGTTCGTAATCTGATCAAGCAGAATATAAAGAAGTGAATTGTTATAATCTTTGTTTGGCAGATATCCATTAAATGCAAAGTCCAGTTCCTCAAGAACATCCCATGTGGGTTATACAATGTTTCTCTATATGAACAGAACGTTTTTAAATTTATTATTTAATTGTTAGTTATTGCTTCTGGAAGACAGACGTCAGTAATGATTTTATTCTCTTTATTTATGGGGCAATAATGGTTTTGTCCTTTCGGCCAGTCATAGAATTCTAATAGGAAACATTATATTTATTAGAAATATTAGCAAAAATTAAGTTTTATGTTACGGTGTTCGCAGGCCGGCCACTAGTTAGTACACCGGACCAAACCTATTGGTAACTCTCTAGGAGGCTTCCGGATCAGCTAGTGTATAATCTTGCTACCTCTACTCTGCCAGATAGTGACTGGAGGGAGTCCGAGTAGTGTGTATGTGGGGAGCATTGTCGAGGCCACGTTATGTCAAGGATCTGGGTATATTCTTACCACGTGTACGCCATATCCAAAAATTTCATTACTTCATACAGCATGTCCCACCCACTTTTTCTTACTATTGAATACACCATGAATTGTCAAACTCATAGAGCAAGCTTATCCACGAAAAGATCTAAACCTCCCAAGCACTTCCTAATTCATTTCACAAATATACGTGGTCTCAATTCTAATCTCAACGATGTCCATTTCCACTTGCAGTCTGCCAAACCACATGTACTTTTTCTGACAGAATCTCAGTTATCGGTTGATTCAACTACTGCTCATCTCAGATGCACAAATTATTCGCTGTATGATTCCTTTCGCCTCAAAGGTGGTACTTGTGCATATGTCCGTTCTGATATTCCCTGTCAGAGACTTGGCAATTTGGAATCTCCTCTCTTTGATCTTCTCTGGCTTAAAATCTCTCTACCTCATTGTGTCAAATTCATCTGTTGTCTCTACCGTTCTCCCAACTCCACTAATCACTTGGAGCTCTTTGACTTCCTCTTGTTGCAACTTGACTTACTTCAGTCCAACTTTCCTAACAGTGAGGTAATTTTCCTTGGTGATTTTAATGTTCACAACTCCAGCTGGCTTCCGTTTTCTAGTCACACCGACCCAGCAGGTCGAGATGCTGAGGCTTTTGCAATTACTAATGACCTAGCACAGATTGTTCATTTACCTACAAGAATACCGGACAATTCTAATCATACAGCCAATACGCTTGATCTTTTTCTCACAAACAACCCTTTTAAGTACAAGGTTGAAGTGAGAGGTCCTTTAGGCACTTCAGATCACAACTTGGTGATTGTCTCTTCTCCAATGGAACCTTTATCTCATGCCTATTCCCAACCTCGTATTGTTTGGCATTACAAGAATGCAAAATGGGATGACCTGCGAGACTTCTTTTCTTCTTTTCCTTGGTCTGATTATTGTTTCAAAACTTCTGACGTCAACGTTTGCTCAGATCGTGTCAGTGAAATTATTCTTGCAGGAATGGAATCCTTTATCCCACACTCCACTTTAAAATCTCGTCCTTTATCTAAACCTTGGTTTTCCAATAAATGTGCTAAGGCTGTTCAAGAGAAGAATGTTGCATATTGTAATTGGCTTGTTTCTAATTCTTCAGTTTCATTTTCTGCCTACACCAAAGCTCGCAACAATTGTAAAGCAGTTATTAATCAGTCCAAACTAGAGTTTGAACAGGCTAAGAGTAGAAAACTTGCTTCTTGCCCTAATGGTAGCCGAGCATTCTGGTCTCTTGCCAAAGCTATTGGCCGCAACTTTTGCCCATCTCTGCTCCCGCCTCTGTCCAAACCAGATGGCTCTGTTGTCACTTCAGCCAAGGATAAAGCTGACCTGCTAGCATCCCATTTTTCTTCCAGCTCATGTATTAATGATCGTCGAAAAACACTTCCCAACACACTCTATTCAATGCCTCCTGTGGTCTTCCGTCAAAAGAATATCAGAAGGATTTTGATGAATCTTGGTGCTAAGAAAGCTCCAAGTCCCGATGGTATTTCTCCACTTGTTCTCAAAACCTGTGCTCCTGAACTTTCTCCTATTCTTTGCCGCCTTTTTTCACTTTCTTATTCCAAAGGTGTTTTTCCTTCTGCTTGGAAATTTGCTCATATCCAGCCAGTTCCTAAAAAGGGTGACAAATCCCTCCCATTCCAATTATCGTCCCATTGTAATTACTTCTACTCTTTCTAAAATAATGGAGAAATCAATTAACCGCCAACTCTTAAACTACCTAGAAACCTTCCGTCTGATCAACTATCGCCAGTATGGATTCCATCAGTGTCGATCCACTGGTGATATTCTGGCTTATGTTACCCATTTATGGACTAATTCAGTGGAAAGGTTCGGTGAAACACAAGTAGTTGCTCTTGACATCTCAAAGGCTTTTGACCGTGTTTGGCATAAAGGTCTTCTAAACAAGCTTCCATCTTATGGTTTGTCAACTGTTTTTAGTAATTGGTTATCCAGTTTTCTCTCTGATCGCTCACTGAGGGTAATGGTAGATGGCTCTCTGTCTTCTAACTTCTCCACTAATGCCGGTGTACCCCAAGGTTCAGTTCTTTCCCCCACTCTTTTCCTCTTGTATATTAATGACTTTCTTCCATTGACTGGAAATCCTATCCATAGTTTTGCCGATGATAGCACATTGCATTCCACTTTCCATTTTGAGAAACCTTGTCTACTCAATCAGCTTCAACTTCTCGAAAATCTGCTACCAATTCCTTAAATGCCGATCTTCAGGTAATTCTCCAGTGGGGCAAAGACAACTTAGTTGATTTCAACCCTTCTAAAACTCAGTCTTGTCTTATATCTCGCAAAAAGGATTCTTCTGCTCCCATGCTTATCTTTAGTGACACTCCGATTTCTAGGCAAAATGATATATCTCTTTTGGGGATTACCCTGACTTCTAATCTCTCTTGGCACAAGCACATTACAAATATTGCTTCCTCTGCATCTAAAAAACTTGGTTTTCTCTTTCGCTCTCGGCAATACTTTTCTTCCAAACAGCTGCTCACTCTGTACAAATCGCAAATCCGCCCTGCCATGGAATATTGTTCCCACATCTGGGGTGGTGCCCCCAAAACCTCTCTCAGGCTTCTTGATTCCATTCAGAAGAGGGCAGTTAGGTTAATTAATAATTCATCTCTAACTGAGTCTCTCCACTCGCTTTCTCATTGACGTACTGTTTCTGCTGCATGCCTCTTCTACAGATACTTCCATGGGCACTGTTCTTCTGAATTGACTTCTATAATTCCCACTGTCTCTTTCAAAACAGTCCGAACACGTGCCGCCAGCAGCCAACATCCATTTACCGTCGGACTTCAAACCCACAGAACCAACTTTTCATCTTCCTCATTTATTCATTCAACTGCCGTTTTCTGGAACAACTTTCCTTCATACATATTTCCTGAAAATTACAATCTACAGAAGTTCAAGTCCAGTGTGAACAAATATCTTCTTTCGTCTTCTCAACCTCCAACCCAAGCACGGTACTAAGTACTATAGGTTCTAATACCTCTTGTATTTGTTGTTCACATAAAAAAAAAAAAATTAATTAATTATTAAGCAAGATATGCTTCTTTTTTTGTGGCAGTTCAGTTTAGAGTATTGTTGTTCTAAATAATATTAAAGAGGAGTGGTCCCCCCCCTATAAAACCACAAACCTGCATAGCTGAAGCCAGAAGGTTTACATGTGAAAATTGAAAGTATCATATCTTACAAAATATCTTAAAATTAAAAAGTAAAAATTGAATTATATAAAAGTTAAAACAAAGCAATTGTATTAAATTAGTAAACAGGAAATTTGATAATTATTAATGATGAGATCTTAAAATCGACAAGGTATATAAGGAAAGCTTATGAATTTCTACATTTTATGATATGATAACATAAATGGAAAGCTAATTATCTCCTTTCCAACTCTAATAAGCTAATTTAATAATAATAATTAGCATTAGTAGAGGCATATGATGCAAAAAAGCAAGCTTTATACAGCATTTCCCCCATCTGTTCGCTCCAAAATTTGTCCACTTCCTTGAATTTATTTAAGCTATCAACTTCCACAATGATAGATGAAAGTTTTTGTTCCAGCAATCAACTACCAATTGGCTAAAGGCAAATTTCAGCACATCTATTCTATAACTGTCTTTCCTTAATTATTTGAATTTATGCCCTCTCAGGTTCGTAATCTGAGCAAGAGGAGAATCCCATCAGAACTGAGCCTGCTCAATCCATTCAAGGCCTTATACACATCAATCAGATCACCTTGCAGGTGCATAGTGAAATGTACCAACACTACACAGTTGGTACATTTCTCTGGGGTTGCTGATACCCATATGCAGTACTTTGCATTTGTCAATGTTAAACTTCAGTTGCCACCTCTCAGACCATCTGCCCAACTTTTCTAGATCCTGTTGGAGTAGCATACTGTCATTAACAACCATGCCAACCTTTGTATCATCTGCAAACTTTAACATTAAGCCTGGTATACTTTCATCATTATCATTGATAAATATACAAAACAACAACGGACCGAACTCTGGGAGACACCACTCATAACATTAGTCCACGAAGAGCAATGTCCATTGTTTACTACTCTGTCTTCTCCCACTCAACCATCCTTTTATCCATTGTAGCAACTTGCCCTTAATGCCATACTGCTCTAATTTGTACAGTACAGTAGGCTTCCATGTAACCCTATTGGCTCACATCTGGTGAGTATGAGCTTGGCACACCCAGGGTCCTGAACTGGATATCATCATTCTTCTCTCTCTCTCTTTTAGAGTAACTCGGAAATTTATTTTAGCTCGTGCAGCATAAGCCTCAGGCTGCCTTGCACTATATGGCTAGTAATAATAATAAATTTAAACTGCATGTGTAGTATAAAAGGCATCGTTTTAATTGTATCTCATATTGTAGCTGCCTTCACAATGAGATACCAGGTATTGCACTATTTTGAATAAGTAACACTTCTCTAGTAGAGAAGACTAATGTTATTTATTCTCACCATTTGGCATTTCTCATATTGTGGAATTACTTTGCAACTGTCATGGCATGTTGCATTACCAGGGTACCTACCCACCCACCGATGATAGGCCAACAGCTTTGAAACCATGCCGTCTGAGTGGTGGTATCCACTGAGAATAAATAACAGTAGTCTTCTCTACTAGAGAAGTATTACTTATTCAAAGTAATGCAATACCTGGTATCTCATTGTGAAGGTAGCCACAATATGAGATACAATTAAAACGATGCCTTTTATATACTACACGCATAGTTTAAATTTATGGTGTATCTACACCGATATTATATAGTTAATCACTTAAAACCTATATATAATTATGCCTTGTGCATTTCATCTTTAAGTAAATTCTTAATGCATGAATAATGACTGCTGATAATCAGGTCAAGGGTATGTCTCCCTCTGGTTGCCTCTCGAACATGCTGCTGTAAAAAAAACAATCATCCAATAAATCCAGAAAAGCCTTGGTAGTGTGAGTTACCAACACACAAGTTCCAGTCAGTATCTGGGAAGTTAAAATCCCCCATTATAAGACATTCTGATTTACTGGCCCATCCTGTTTCTCTGTATAATTGTTCATTGTACTCATCAGAGTCTCATTAGGCTTATAAAAAAAACTCCTATCCTCATTTTTGCTTTACTACTGCTTATTTCACACCAAAGTAACTCAACATTGCATTGTTCATCTTATGTCAACTGGATACACTTCCTTAGATTTTGCATTTCTTAACTAACAGCATTAACCCCTCCTCTCCTTCTATTCTATCTGTACACATTGTAATCCCCAAATTCCAGAATTGGAATTTGGGGATTACAATGTGTACAGAAAGAATAGATTTATATCCTTGTATCTGTGAAAAGCTATACTATTCCTTTATTTGCAAATGTGATTAATTGCATAAATATATACAGTATATAAAAAGAATATTTTACTCCAAGACCAGATTAAAAAGATGAAAAACTCTGGTTATGAATTGTTACATACATTTGAGTGTTTTAATTTACACTTTAAGATGTTTATATTAAGCATACAAACCTTTTTAATGGACTGAAAAAATAGAATTATTTGTGCAATACTTTGATATTACACAAATAATTCTCTTTTTTATTCTCTAAAGCTAAAATTTTGTATGCTGTCTATATATGGTATGCACAGCATGCAGCATTCTAGCTTTATATACATCCATGTATTTCAAATTATTGCAGAAATAATTAGAACTCTTTTTCCCCTACATAAAAATGACTTTGCTTACTTTTCTGTTCTTTAAGGCAAACATTTGAGAGTATGAATTTAAAAAGTGCAATTCGTGTATCAATTTCTAGGTACTGTATAGTTCTTCAACATTGTAAAGTTCCTCTTGTCTCGAGGCTTAAACATTCTTTATAATATACAGTGTATTCTGTATGATTTTATGTAATTAATCACATTTGCAAATAAAGGGCTATTATTATTATTGAATTAACTTTCTATTTTTGGAATGGAGTTATCTAGCTTTTCATATAAGTTACTGTGTCCTAAACTGTAGAATTCCATAAGTTCACTTTAAAAGTCTAAAATTTAATCTCAGTAAATTGTCCAAGTAATATCTAAATAGGAAAAAAAGGGACATTTTTTTTTTCTATACTTATATATATTTAATTATAACCTTGGATTAGATGCATTTAACTTAATTAACAATTGTTTTAGGCCCCATAATACTATTTATATATTTTGTAAGATTTATAAAATTAAAGTAAAAATCAAGCAAGGGCCATTATTTTTTTTTTAATTTATTTATTTTATAATTAATTTTAAAATTCTAATCCCAAACATAAACAGCTATTAAAATATTATAGCATTCCAGCAATATAGTAAAAAGTATTCAGATGATACATTGCTTGACTTTAGGTTTTAATTTTCAGGAAATGCATATGAAGCAAGATTGTTCCAAGGCATGGAAACAGTGGGAATGAATAAAACAGGTAAGTTTTAAGGTTAATTTTGAAGTTGAACTGTGAATTGCTAATAATGGCTAGTTGGTGATTATGTATTCTGGCAGTAGTGCCAATGTTAAAATGTGTGATGTATACAGGGATGTCTAACCAGCAGGCTGCCCATTCATTAAGCTATTATTTGGACAATTTATTGAAACTTCAAAGGCTTTTAAGGAAAGCTTATGGAATACCACATTTTAGAATATAACTTAAATGAAAAACTAGTTTATCCTCTTTTCCAATTCCAGAAAGGTAATTTAATAGTAATAATAGTCTATTGTGTTGCCTGGAGCCCTGATTCGTTACGCATCACCTGTGTTTAAAATTAGCCTGTCACAAATTATAGTTTCACATTAACTTTTGAAAATATCTGCTTTTGGTGACATTCAGTTTTTCTGTATTACTTTCTTATGATGTTTTATGTATCTTCCTCAGCATTTAATAATAATATCATAACTACATAATAACCATTGATAACAAAAATTAAATTCTATTTCCAAAAATGCATAATTAGTGGTAAGAAAAGTTCTTGTGGCCTGCTGTCTGCGAGAGCCCATATGCTTTGCAACCTTCAGCATTTTATCTGTTTTGGCCGGCCCCTAACTAAAAAAGGTTCCATGCCTTCACCAAATGGTGAGGGGGGGGGGGTTGAATTAATCTGATTGCAAACGTAGGAAAAAGGTAAAATCCTGTTTTAGTTAGTATGTTTATGTATTTTTATTATTATTTCTTTTTCTTCTATGCATTTATAGGCTATTGATAAAGTAATGAAGGAAATTATAGGCTGAATTACTAAAAGATAATTTGGTGGTGGTGAAAACACTTTGCTGTGTTAGATAAAAGGAGTTTATTAAATTGGATTATAGACAAATTACATTAAATGTTTTAGATACCATACATTCCATTTGCTCTTTGTGGTTCTTCTTCAGGTTATTATTTATTCTTTGGGTGAATTAAAAATTTATAATATTTTTAATTAATATTGTTTTATCTGTTTTGCTTTCTATCTAAAAAAAAGTTGGTGCACTGTAATAATATAATCTTAACCTTCCGCTGCTAGGAATAAATGTTTATTTTTCTAAATTTGTAAGTGAAATAGGCCTCCTGTGTACCTTTGCCCACTGATATTCTCTAACTGGTTATACCATATTTTCTGCTTTCATTGAATATTTTATATTAAATATTTGTTTGGCATTTAAGAGATGTCAGGTGAGCAAAAGCATGTATCTTTCTTCTAGGCAGGTTCCATTCCCACATGACATATGCGAGACACCAGAGACAGGTGTCTAATCTTGCCTCTGGTTTCGCCAGATAAACATGAGCAGTTGACAAAATACTGTTGGTGTTGCATCTGCTAGGCACCATGTGAGTGTTTGTTTCAGTTTGGGTGACGAGTAACCTTAAATTCTAAAAATATGATATAAAATTTTTTATTATTATGTTTGATTTGTTTTGTTTATTTTCATTCAATATTTTCTACTTGAGTTTAGCAGATTGTAATTAATAGATCACCATTTTCAATTCAGTAAAAAAAAGCTGTAAATTAATTTTCTATAGCAAAAACAAAAAAGGTGGCTCACAGATGCCAGTGATGCATCTTTATTAAATTGAGGGCAATAGTGACAGAGGGTTAATATCACATTAAAATTGTAAAGGAGGATTTCTACTTGGAGTGCAGTCCTGAAGTACAATAATGAATGAAGCCACCTACTCATTCTTGGTTATACCATTGGACCATACACTTGGACTATTATTCTGCAAGGGAAAAAAACTTTTGTAAACAAAGTATCTTCCATAAGTTAAGATATTAGATATAAAAATGTCTTTATACATTGAGAGAGAGAGAGAGAGAGATTTAGATACAAACTCATAAAGCCAATATTAAGTAATATCCATGGATTTCTGTATAATAGTGCTTTCAATGTTATTGACAACTTCATTTTCTTATATATAGGAGATTAGGCTCAATAAATTTGCACTTGGGTGATTTGTATTTTTACTGCTGTAATTAAAATCTGCAAATAATATTGAATATTCTTTCCCTGATGAAATTACCATTTAATTTTTAAAAATATAGAACCATTGGTTTACCACAGAGAAAGAACTGGATACAATGAAGATGATTTACGCTAATTAGTAATATAATAACATCGCTGTAGAGCATATTAGCATAGAGCAATCATTATCACTATAATTTTGACTAATGTATTAATATTCCTCTATGTTAGTTTATAAGGCTTGTTCAGATGAAGTGGAAGATGTGTATATTTTACTTTACACTGCAAAAGATTATACAAGAAACATAGGTGTATAGACATTGCCTCAATGTTACCCAAGGAAATTTAGTTCCTTATTGTAGAATTCAGGTGATATCTCTTTGAACACCAAATCTTGTTACTGTAGGAATCACATCATTGACCATTGAAAAATGCATGAATAGTGATGTGACTTTTTGTAGTCTTTGTATCTCAAGGGACATAAGATTTGATAACAGTGCAGAGAATGGCTGTAAATGAAATTAATCCATTTTAATTGATATCGTGTCACATCCCTAATTATCTACTCTGACTCTAACAACAGTTTTTTTTTAAAGATACCTGTGCACCATGCCGCTCAAGGAATATTTAACGATCCCACTCTTCCCCTTTTCTAGATGTTCAAGTGACAAATCAACTCGCCATTCATACAACCCTCAATTATTAATTCTCATCCTTAGCATTAGCATTAGTAGAGGCATTTGGTACAAGAAAGCAAGCTTATGCAGCATCAGCCAAAAAAATAAATAAATAAAAAATAACCACTTCCACTTCACCCCTCTGTTCGTTCGAAATACCTGTCCAGCTGAGCCTTAAACTTATTTAGGCTATCAACTTCCAAAAGTCCTTTGTGCAGACTGAAATAGAACAAATATGATGTCATTCATCAAAATATGTCTAAGCCTATCCTAAAAATAAGGATATGTTGCCTAAAAAAAAACATTGCCATTTAGACATATTTGCTAAATAAACAGGCCGGAGGGTGGCGTCGGAATGGCGCTAGAACGCTATATTTAATGCTCGTAGACGGGAGTTTGCCTTACTCCTGCGATCGGAGCGGCCCTAGAGGATGTCGTGAGATGGCGGTGGGTTGGGCACCGCCGTCTTCTTCGACTGGCGTGCTCCTTTCGAGTTGGAGATGGAGAGATTGACGGCGGTAGAGACGGACGGTCTCTCCTTCGCGGAGAGATTGTAATTGTGTGCCAGACTTTGGCCAAATATGGCTGCTATGTTATGGGGATGCTTACTAAGTTAATTAATTACAGAATAACTATTTATTTATATTAATTAAATACAGTATTAGATATTAATATGGATATCATAGGTCAGTCTGGCAGGTAGTGTACAAGCTTGACTTTTGTTATATCATTAACACAGAAACATTAATAAAGCAATCAAAATTCATGTAGCTTACTCTAATGGGTTAAGCATGTGAAAATGGATGTACAGTACTCTGATAGCAGCTATTTGTTTTGTTATTATGACTACACATGATTAGAGTACGCTATTCCTTTTAAATGCCGTTTTGATGTTTTTATGTTAATTATACAGGAACTCCTCGACTTGCGCAAGGAAATGCTATGCAAGTCGGAATTTCATCCATTCTTGTGCAGCACTCACAACTGTGCTCACTGAATTGATTGAATTAAAAAATAAATGTTCGACAAACATGTAAATAAAATTATTTATTGTATTTATTCAATTTTTTATCTCATGCACAGGAAAAATTACAAAAGCGTGCAATTTAAAAAATTTTCAAAATCATAAAATTACAAAAAAAGAGAAGACAGCCATCAGTAAGATCAGTAATAACATCGGTAAATTTTACCTCTCAAGCATCATTTTCCAGAATCAACTTCTTCAGCTGATAAGTACGCCACTGCGGAGGTTGAGGGCTATGGGGATTTAGAAGGGGTCAGCCACTTAACCTTAAGAAAGAACATATTAATGGATGACTTGACAGTGGCTTTATTTCTTTTCATCGTAGATTTCTTTGTAGCAAGCAAGCATATCATTCGCCCCTCTGTTAAATTTTAAGAATCGTTCACTGTCCGGATCCATCTTCTCAAACCTTGCCATTGCTGATGCAATTTCACAAAATGTCATTGCCATCTCTCTGGTGATGAAGCATCTTAGCTCCTCGTTTGGTTCAACTTGAGCTTCGTCAGCATTTTCTTCTTTCACTATCGCTGCCTGCAAGTCAATAAGTTCTTTGTTAGATGATTCCTTCTCTTCTTCCTCTCTTAACTATACACCTTTGGCACAACCTCCAACTGAAGTAACTCTGCAACCTTTACAATCTTATCTGTAACCTCTTCATATGATTCATCTTTTTCAAATCCTTCGAAGCCTTTTACGTGCCGTGGGCATATTTTCTTCCATATGCCATGTGTTTTGTTTCGTTTCCTGGCACTACTGCCGTAATAACACTCTGATCCTTAGGTTGGATGAGTGAAGTTGTGTTTGGCAGTAGAAATAAGGCTCTCACATTCGAATTGAAATCATCTAGATGCGTCATCTAGATGCGTCTGGACTATCTAGAAATCATATAGTTGTTGTCTTAACAATATTTTTCAATGAAAAATATTGTAAAGAAATATTGGAATGAAGCAGCATTTAAACCAATCCTCAAAGAGAGATACTGTTATCCATGCTCTCTGGTTTGATCGTAAATGCATGGGTAGGGTGGCTTTATTGATGCCCTTAAATGCACGAGGATTTCCAGAATGGTACACAAGCAGTGGTTTTAATCTGTAATGTCCCGCTGCATTAGCCCCAAGCAAGAGCGTCGCCCTATCTTTTGATGCCTTGAAACCTGGCATTGTATTTTCCTCTTTGGCAATGTATGTTCGATCCGACATATTTTTCCAATACAGAGCAGTCTCATCAACCTTAAAAATTTGCTGCATTGAATAGCCGCCTTCATCAATAATTTTTTCCAACACATCACAAAATTTCTCTGCAGCTGCAGAACTGGCACTGGCAACTTCACTGCACACTTTAACCTTGTAGAAACCAGTGCAGTGCTTGAACCTATTAAACCACCTGTTGCTTGCCACGAACTTGGCTTGGGGTTCGCCATACTTATCCTTAATATCTTATAAATACTTGTTGCTTTTGCCCGAATGGTCATTAGACTCAGGGGCATTCACTTCTGAATCTGATTTTCCGTCCATATTATTACAGCTGTTCCATCTTCGATATAGCACCTGAATGCTGTTTTTTGATCTGAAGTGCATTGATCCTTTGACATGCTCTTTTATACACGTGCTGTCCTTTAAAACAGTATTCACTGTTGAAGAAGCGAGACCTAATTCCCTTGCAATAGATGACAAACTCTGTCCTGATCGTACTTCTTAATCATTTTCATCTTCATTTCTGAATCAATTTTGTTTCGTTTCCTGGCACTACTACCAATTGCACTTTCCGTTGGCCGTTTTCCCTTCATTGTAATACGTAAATAGGAATGAAGAGAAATTTCTGAAAATTTGTTTTTTTACATAATTGAAGATTTCAGTGAAGGAGAACACATTTCACCATAATAGCATAATAACCCGCACAATTGCAGTTATCAGTATTATCGCAAATGCAATAAGATCGAGTTTACTACCCGTTTATAAGCAGATGCTCTAACAGAAAAGTCAATAAACCAGAAAGTGCAAATTGTTTTATGGTCGTGACCTCCAGAAAAGGGCTTTAGAAAAATATCACAAAGGTGTTCAGAATTGATTATTCTGAACACCTTTGTGATATGTGTCTTTTATGTAGAAAAGATTTGACTTACTCCGTCATACCTCTACATTTTATGTAGAAAAGCATGCATGGGGGTTGCTGAGCAAAGTGAGCAGCGATGAAATACAGTGGGTCCCCACTGTACTACGGGGCTTCGTCTGCTGCTCGCTTTTCTCGGCAATTCCCATGCACGCTTTTCTACATAAAATGTAGAGGTATGACGTAGTAAGTCAAATCTTTTCTACATAAAAGACACCTGTTGTAACACACTGATCGATATCTAATCAGGAAATGACCTATGTAATTATTTACCTATCCATTAAATATGACCTTTTAGAGTGATAAATAGCTTAGTTATATAGCAAAATTTTCAACTTCCAAGGACTTGGAACAAATTACAAAAAAAAAAAAAAAATCAGTGTGTTATTGGATTCACATTACGATATTTTCACAATACCTCCATTTATTCCTACGGGTTGCAAAATATGTTTACACTGGCTGGCAAAAACTTACGTAAATTTGAATTTCTGTAAATCGAGTATTGCATAAGTTGGGGAGTTCCTGTATTATGATCTGTCAGGCTTGTATTCTATCTATCAGACTGGGCTATGATATTCATCCTAATATTTATTTTAGTCTTATTTGGCCCCTAACTGTGGTACAACTACTAATTGCACCAACTCCTTCTGTAGAAGAAATGATCTTGACCTATTTAAACTCGTTTGTATGAGACAAATTCAAAAGAGTTGTATGATAGTGCAATGTATAACTGGCATTATATAAATTTAATGATAAAAGTATTGGAGAGAAAGGGAAATAGAAGAGTGAATGTATTATTATTAGCCATATGGTGCAAGGAAGCCTGAGGTTTATGCTGCACCAGCCAAAAAAAAAAAAAAAAATTTCGGAATTACCCTGAGAGAGAAGTAGAAGGGAATCACCAATTAAAAGAAGACTGATGATATCCAGCTCAGGACCCTGGGTATGCCAAGCCCATACTCACCAGATGTGAGCCTCTGGAGTTATGAAATCAACCAGTGTGTGTGTGTGTGAGCCATTTATGCATATAAATTATATTTATATATAAGTATAAATTTTTGAAAAGCTTTTGCATATTTTGGTAAACTACATTTGCATTTGTTTTATCTTAGTCTGTTCTGTATCTCTCTCTATACATTAAAAAAGTTTTCCTCATAGTGATATTTATTCAAGCCAATAGTAGAGAAGGGTGTGGCAATTACGTCATTACATAAAAGATACCTGTTGCACGGGTAAATGCACAGGTAAGTAATTACATAGGACATTTCCTGATTAGATTTCGATCAGTGCATTATAATGTTAGTATATTAGTATAATGTTATTATTATACAAATAATAACAAAACTATATCAGGGCGATGGGTCCCTTATTAATATACAAAAAATGTTACAATGGAACATCAAATGATGCTGGGCATGGTCATATATTAGACAGGGAAGCACGTGCATGAGGTTGGTGAACGTTGAATGGAAGGTACACAAATGGGTTACTGGGCAGAATCGGACACTTGCTGTTGACAATGTAGAGCGTGTATGTGGGATGTGTTGCAAGACAACTGCCTCCATAACTTTCAGAAACCTCGTGCACATGCTTCACTGTTTAATACATGGCCACACCAGGCATCATTTGATGTTCCATTGTAATGTTTTTTTTTTTTTTTTTGTTTGTTTTTTTTTTGTATATTAATAAGAAGGGACCCATCGTCCCGATATAGTTTGTATATTTGTAAACAGTTTTTAGTATTTTGTAAATATTTGTATAGTTTATAAATATTTTAGTCCTGCTCTTTCAGATGCAACAATATTCCTCATGTATTATGGAACCCGAAGCAAAAGGCCTTTTCCTAAGTGACCTATGTAAATGCAGGTAAATAATTACATAGTGATATTTATTTGACCTTGAGAATGCCACATGGTGGGGTAGCCAATTGGAGAAGAGGGATGTGGGTCATGTGGTACAAGTGAGTGGGGCAATTACGTCACTACAAATGCACAGGTAAATAATACATAGGTCATTTCCTGATTAGATATCAATCAGAATCAGTGTGTTTCAACAGGTGTCTTTTATGTAGAAAAGATTTGACTTACTCCGTCATACCTCTACATTTTATGTAGAAAAGCGTGCATGGGGGTTGCCGAGCAAAGCGAGTAGCGGACAAAGCCCCATAGTACAGTGGGGCCCCAACAGCCAATGGTAATTCGTTCCACAAAACCCATTGTAAGGTGAAACCAATAATACATTGATTTCCTGTAATTCATTCCCCAACAGCACATCAAATAGGTATTTCTTACATGTTATACTTCATTTTTACATTAAAAATGCGTGTTTTATAAAGATTATTTAATAAATAGTCATAAAACATTTTAAAATAAAAAAAACAAACAATAAATTAGCATTTACCTTAGACTTGAAGTGCAGAGCTCATGAAATCAATGGCGTGGTGGTGGTGGTGGTGGGACTACGTCAAGTGTCAGGTATCTTTTCAGTATTTTGTCTTTTGCTGCTACTGGCAGAGAAATTGTCCAAAGTGGACTGTTTTGGATGACTTTTTTTTTTTTTTTTTTTGTAGCTTCCCGAGGTAAGAAATGACTTCGTCTTCCATTTTGCCCATCATGAATTCAGTGTTTTCAATGTCTGGGTGTTTTTTACCACTTCTCTTAAATGCTCCCAACAAGAAATGACAGTCTTCGGCTGACACTTTTTGGGTGTCTTTTTCTTCCTCTTTCTCTCCAGTGTCGCTCTCCATAAATTTCTCCGACTCTTGTAGCTCCTCTGTTGTTAGCTCACGCCCATGAGCGTCAATAAGGTCCTCCACATCCTCTTCACCAACTTTCAGACCCATTGATTTACCAAGAGTGACAATGTCATTTGTCAAAGCACCATTATCTTCAAATTCATCAATGTTATGGATAATTAAAGGCCAAATGTTTTTCCAGGCTGGATTTAAGCATTTGGTGGAAACATCATTCCAAGAACTTACAATCAGCCTCACACAGTCACCTCTCTAGTGAAAATGCTGTCCCCCTCAAAAATCTTTGAGGGGGACAGCATTTTCACCAGAGGTTGTTGCAAAGCAACTTGCAAACATTTTGTGATGTAGATTTTCTTGAAGTTTGCAATCACTTGCTGGTCCATTGGTTGAAAAGGGGGAGTGGTGTTGGGTGGCAAAAATTTGACTTGAACAAAGTCAAATTGGGCCTCAAGAGATTGAACAAGGTTGCTATTGTGGCCTGGCGCATTATCCAGCAGGAGCAGTCCCTTTACAGGAAGCTTATTTTCTCAAGATAACTTTTTGCTGAAGGACAGAAACTTCAAGCTCCTATTCATTGAAGACATCCAATAACCAAGGGCTTCTTGTTACTGCGCCAAAACACTCCCAGAATGCCCTTGTCGACCTTTTGTTTTTTAAATGCTCTGGGGGGGGAGGGTGTTAGAATGATACACAAGCAAAGCCTTCAGCTTAAAATCTCTAGAGGTGTTGGCACCCAACAGGAGAGTGAGCCTATCATTCATGGAACTAGCCTAATCCTTAGTGATGTGCGTTCTCTTGGGCATTCTCTTCCAGAAGAGGCCGGTTTCGTCAATGTTAAAAACTTGCTGGGGAAGATAACCCTCCTGATCAACAAACTCTTGGAATTCATTTTTAAAGGTATCAACTACTTTTTTTTTTTATATCAGCACTGCATTCTTCCCCATGCCTTATTTTGAAGCACTCAAACCAGCCTCTGCTGGCTTTAAAGTCTAAACTTTGAAAGCGCACAGCACTTCCTCTGGTTGATGGGAATCTGAAATTTCTACTCGTGTATTGTTCCAGCTGTATCAGAAAGCCATCGGTACCCTCAAACATCATCAGTCCTTAAAATAAGAGATCGTGTGGAAGGTATATCGGTTCATGAGAATATCAGATGTCAATGTCATCGTAAGTCGAAGCCCCACTGTATATTTATTACTATGATTGAAGCTAGTTAAGTTTATATATTTATAGCTTTCATAATACAGTTGCTAGGCAATGGTACCGGTCAACCTATATGCTAAATTCATTCACATATTACTTTACTGTTGATTTGGATGCACACAAAAACTTTTGAAAGCAGTGCATCAATTATAGTAGTAATAGTAATCGTGGCATGTGATGCAAGGAAGCAAGTGTATGAGCTTATGTAGCATCAGCCAAAAAAAAAAAAAAAAAATGTATACAACCATTCCCTCTAAATGTTTGTCCAGTTCCTCCTTAAATTTATTTAACTTATCAACTTCCACAATGACAGATGGAAGTTTGTTCCAGCAATTAACCACCCGCTGGCTGAAGGCAAATTTACGCACATCTATTCTACAGCTGTCTTTCCTCAATTTGAATTTATCTCCCCTTAGGTTCATAATCTGAAGAAGTGGAAGAATCCCATCAGAATTCAGCACTTTTTGGGTGTCTTTTTCTTCCTCTTTCTCTCCAGTGTCGCTCTCCATAATTTTCTCCAACTCTTGTAGCTCCTCTGTTGTTAGCTCACGCCCATGAGCGTCCCTTCATTCCCCTCACCAATCTCGTTGCCCTTCTCTGTACATGCTCAAGCAAATCTACATCCTTCCTAAAATGAGGCCTCCAGACCTGTACGCAGTACTCAAGGCGTGGCCTGACCATGTCCTTATACAGAGGGCAATCGCCTCCTTTTCCCTGCTAGGAAAATTCCTGTATATCATTGACAAAACTCCATGACCTGCTCTTGCAGCCTGTCTGCATTGTTCAGAAAACTTCATATCTGACTTCACAATTACTCCCAGGTCTTTTTCATTTTCTACCATCCTAAGTGTAGTACCACACAGTTGGTGCATTCCTCTGGGGTTACTTCTACCCATATACAGTACTTTGCATTTGTGAATGTTAAACTTCAGTTGCCACTTCTCAGCCCATCTTTCCAAATTTTCTAGATCCTGTTGAAGTAGCACACTGCCATTACTGTCATTAACAACTCTGCCAACCTTTGTATCATCTGCAAACTTCGACACTAAGCCTGATATACCTTTATCAATATCTTTGATAAATATACAAAACAACAGTGGACCCAACACCGAACCCTGTGGGACTCCACTAATAACATTAGTCCACAAAGAGCAGCACCCATTAATTATCACTCCTGTCTTCTCCCACTCAACCATCCTTTTATCCATTGTAGCAACTTACCATTAATAATGCCACCATTAATGGCACAATCTGTACCTATGTAGATGACTGCATGTGCATACCTAACTCTTCATTAGCACAATTTGTTGCATTTGTATTCATGTAGTCCAAATCAGCGATACCCATTTTTTACTGTTTCATTCAACAATCCATATATGATAAATTTTATTATTTATAACGCTAATAAATGATTAATTTTGGGTTGTTTTATTTTTGTTTAGAAACTCATGAAGATGTGAATTTCATCTGATTCAAAAGTGTATGATGGCTTCAAATTCAGGACTAAATATGCTCTGTTCACAGCCATTATTGAGTAGCACATGTGGCAGCCAAAATGATCCTCTTCTTTCTCACAATGTAATTCACCAGTCTTCAGGTTCATCTAGTTCACTACCAACAGATGAAAGTGGTGAAGCCCATCTTTTAGATACCTTATCTTCAATTACCAGTTTAGAAGCCAGCACAATACCACCTTCTCTAGTAACATCCATTTCACATGGAACTAATGCCGATCTCCTACATGGAAATCATCCCTCTTCAGCTTTCCAAATTCCTATGCAGTCACCTCAGTTCCCAGTTAGCTGTGGAACAAATTCTATATCTGCATGGCTAACAAGTAACTTTTTTAAGTCATCTGCTACAATTCCTTCATCAGGTGTCCTTCCTCCTGTTGCAGAAATCTATCCCACAACCCGTAGTAATGGTGGATTAAGACTGTTAGGAATAGGACATCAGCCTGAAGTAATTGCATCAACTCCTTCTGTTCCATTAGTACCTGATTCAGACGACATTGCATTAGCTGGTGGTGAAAAAATTCTCCAGAGTAGTTCCTCACAGAGAAATTTTGCCTGTCCAGACTTAGTGTCTATTTCTAGTGGTCCTGGAAGTAATGCCAATCCTTTACAGGTTTCTGTTAACAAAGTAAGAATTCCTCGTCAGAATCATAAGCAACTTTCAATGGCCTCTAATGACAAATCAACATTTTCCCCAGCAATGGCAGTTAATTTACATTGTCAAACATCATCTCAGAATGCACTGTTACAACTCTCTCTTAGTGGACAAAATAATAATGGAATCTCTATGCCGTCCAATCTTAGTAGTTCAATGCTTTTATCAAATAATACTGTTCCCAGTAATCAGGGTTTTGAACTAATGACACAAGGAGAGAAATTATCAAATCAGTTACCATTGTCTCATTTAGATATGTTGATTCATGACTGTAATGCATTAGGAAACATTCAGAATCATATGCTGACAAGCACATTACTACCTACTTCAAATGTCTTATCTTCAAAGCAGGATCTAATTAATGGTGTTCCCCTTTCAACTCCCCATTCATCACCATCAAACAATCCTGCAACAAATGTTAATATTCCTCTATCAGCAGTATCTAATAGCGAAATTTCTCTGCATTTTGCAGGACCCCATTGCATACCTCCTTTGACATCTCAGGGTAATCACTGTAATTCATTTTCAGATGAAATTTTAAACTCTTGTGTGGAAGAAACCCAGTGTTTCAAGTGTAAATTTTGTTCATTCATTCATCTTGAAAAACCTAATGTTTTATCTCATATTAGACAAATCCATAAAGCAGATGAAGTCACACAGCTTTTATCTTCTTCAGATGCCGAAAATATTACTACTTCATTGAATGGTGCCTCAGAAAATGAGCTGTGCTCAGCTGTACAACAGGTTCAGTCAGGAGCTGATTCTAGTAACACAGATGCTCCATTATCATCCTTTATTACGTTATCATCAAATGTTTCTACTTCATCAGCATTGCAAAATTCTTCATCTGATAGAGTGGAGAAAGAAAATAGTGAAGAAAATAACTCGGAACCTAGGTTTTTTTGTGGAAAGTGTCGCAAAGTATTTTCTACCTTAAAAGAGTGCAAAAATCATTTATTAAATGATCATAATATTAAGTCAAACAAAATTCGTGTAGAACACATTACTTCTAGTATATCACATTTGGATAAAATAAATGAGTCTCAAACAGCAGAACAGAAAAAATCACTTAAAAATAAAAGGAAATTAGATAATGGAAATACAACAAAAAACTGTTTGCCATGCAATAAAAATAATGAGAAACGTGTTATTCTTAAAGAGGTTATTCATAAATCACCTGTTGGAAATTCTTCTAGAAAAATAGCAAATAAAAGATTATGTTCTGAGAATAAGGAAACTAGAATGATTGTTGGTGTTAAAAAAAGAGGAGAAATGTCATCGCATCAGAAAGCATGGCAGAGAAAGATAAAGAAGGAGCAAGGTTCTTATATGTATGTATTTGCATAATTGGTAAGACTTTTCCTTATTTATTTTACCATAGGATTATTTAATTAGGTATTTATTTGCTTTATTTCTTAACCTCACGCTATAAAAAAAATTGAAATTATACCTTTATGAATAGATTGAATTAATTATTTATTTTGTATATAATACAAAAAACTCTTTATACACAACTCCTTATGATCATTATGTACAAAGTAAACAAGAAATCACTGACTGTTTTGTTGTTGTGCACACTATTTTTATTTCATATTTTGTGTTATATGTTGGCATAGTTTACTGATATTTTAAGATCAGAAGGTGAAAAGGAATTTACAAATGTAAAAGTGTTGTAACAGTTCAGTGATAACAGCAGAATCATATGCTTCTTTAAGAAACTGCATCAGTAACCTGGAAATTTCTAAAGTGATGGACATGCACTGGCAATCAGATCTGTTAGTGAAAAGTGAATCATTCATACTGAAGAAAGCATTGTTTGTGTTTTAACAAAAACTGAAAGAAGCCATGAAAATTAATTTTCACAGAACTTAGACATATGTTAGAGCATTTCAGATAATTCTGATGGACCTGAATGTCTGCCCATGTGAGATACAGAAGCTAAAAGCATTGAGTGATTGTGAGAGAGATAATATGTAGGAGTTCTGTTATCCATTTGTACACTCCAAGAAAATCTCGTTATCAATGAAATTTGGTGTATAGTGCAATTTGCTTTCAGCTGAATGATTGTGTTAAACGAAATGTGATTTGGAGTGATAGAAAATCCATATAAATACAAAAATTAATTCGCTGCATCCTGCAATATATCTCTCTGGTGTGCATTAACAGCATTTCATATTATGAGGTCAATATTTTTGAAAAAAAATTCAGACAGAATTTCTAATTGAAACTTGCATTGCCTTTTCTGCACGGTATAGGCTTTGATTTGAATGAAATATTCTTCCAGCAAAATGAAACCTACCCATATACTGCCAGTATGTTTCTTGATATTGAACTCTCATTTTTATGGCTGGATAATTTCAAACTGCTGTCTCATTTGTTTTGGATGTGGGTAATTTAGCCATTGTATACAGTAAACTACTTTTTATGGAATTACTTCCAAGAAGTGGCATTACAGGAATAATCGGCACACTGTTGATGAACAGAAAATGATAACATTCACCATTAAAGCATACATTCCTAATGACACTTTAATATGGAAGTATAAGATTTTTGCAGCCAATTTTCTTGGGTTGTAAATTTACTTCCAAGGTTTACAGTGGACAAGTGGAACATGCTTACCACTAAAAAAAAAACTGTCTCCAAACTTTATAGTAACTTTCATGATTATTTGATTTTACATGTATAAATCAGTAAAAGATGTGATTAAACTAAAATAATCGATTATTTCCAAAGAAATTGATTATTTTCCTGCATTTTATAAAAATTAATTATACATAATGATAATTTATGCTGACCGGGCTAGCCAGGTGGGTAAAGTGCCTGCCTAGCAAACCAAAGGTCGCGGGTTCGAATCCGCGAATCCCGCCTCGGGCTTGGATCAGAGTAAAATGGAAAAACCTTGGGAGGTGCATTATGGCCACAGAAGTCTATGCGTGAACTAGTTTAACAAAAAAATAAATAAATAAAAATAATGATAATTTATGCATGTTATTTGATGATATTTATCAGATAATGTGCATGTTCTCATTTAGAATTCTGAATATAATTTATTAAATTCTTGTCTTAAAAAATGTAGTCTTCTAATTCCACCTTTTTTTTTTTTTTTTAAGTGACAAAACAATATTTCTCTACATTCATACTGTTCTATTCTCATAAGAATTTTTGATCAAATTTAAATATATAATATTGCATATTATGCATTTGAATTGTGTTTATTAAGTTATTAGTAACACTGGACAAATTAAGCTTTTAATTTTCTTTTTCCTTCCAAAATATGGATTTTGACAAGCTAAATCCAAATTAAATTATTACATAGCACCTATAGATTTAGATAGGAATGCCAGTTATGTTTATTGAAATTTTTACAAGTATTACATTAAACAGCATAAAAATATAATAATTTTTTTGTTTGTTTCTTTCCCTCGTAATAATAGATTTCACTCTCTGATCAGTATCCAGCAATAGTCTTCCTATAGGGTTTCCACCTTCCTTGATAATTTTTCTCCATGATAGTAATATCTTTATGTAAATATTCACCATGTTCATCACTAACTTATCTGATGTTATCTGGAAAAAAAGTAAATAGGAATGTAGGAAGTGTATTTTTAAAAACATGTAGTCTTTTAATAAATTCTCAATCAGGATTTTATAATTATCTGTTCTGTTGTTGCCAGAAAAATGTTCACAAACTTTATTGAAGGGTTTAACACTCTTATGAAATGGTTATCTTTCAATAACCTGATCTGTGGACTGACTAATGTGTGTTCTTTAATTTTGGCAAGAATCAAAGAACATGCATGGAAACTTGAGTTTTAAATATTGAACGCTATCTTCATTCCTGTCCATAGATTTTATGAAATTCTTCATTAGACCTATCTTTATATAAAGTAGTGTTAAAAATATGTTTGTTCAATAAACTATTTGGCATATCGTCAATATTTTTCTTTCCAGGTACAAGATTCAGGAGGGGAGCCTAAATCTGTTTCATAATGAATGATTTTGGTTCAATTGTCCCACTTCAAAAAAAATTAACAATATTTTGTATGGTCAGATTGCAAACCATTTAGGTCTACAATCTGGTCAAAAGGTTTGCTGACTACTGTAGTAAGATCGAGGAAATTACTGACTACAGAACTTCTCAGTCCGCAGTCCAAATTCCAGATATCATCATTGCTCTGGTTACCATCTGAATTGATTGACATTGTTGTCTTTAGTACCATCTTGACTATTCTAAGTGCTTTATTTCCTGTACTGTTTAAATATATGAAATGTGGCAATAAAGTTCCAGGACGTGTGTAAATTAGGTTAACAGGTTAGTCATGTTTTATGAGTTTGAAAATAAACGTAAGTTGTATATTGTAGTTAAAACTTCCTCCAACAGATGGGGATACAGAGATTATTCATTAGGTTAACAGGTTGCAAGTAACAACCAGTTTCGTTAGTAGCATTAACATTCTCTGTCATGATTTTGCAGTGGAGCAACAAATGAATATCAAATTTTACTTCTAACTGGGATTATTTGCAATAGACTATATCTGCAAAAAATACCTCTAAGGTTGGGGTTATACATACCACAAATTTAAACAAATACACCAACCGTTTAAATAAACTGATTTAATGATAAAATAATACTGGATAGTATACTGAAATGATACAATAAAAACTGTAAAATAATAATTTACAAAAACTGATTTACTTTACAACAAATAAAATTGAATTGATGAATTTAAAATGCATTAAAATATAAATTTAAAAGTGATAAAACACCATTGAAGCTTTCGGGGGCATCCGCCTCCTTTCTCAACAATGATTGTTGAGAAAGGAGGTGGATGCCCCTGAATCTCTACTTGCAAAAGTTCGATAGATCATCGATAGGACACCATGGGCCTTCCTTGCAACCTGTTTACAGTGTTCAGAGAATTTCATGTCTGACCGTATCGTAACACCCAAATCTTTTTCCTCCAGTACTGGATTTAGTTGAACTCCACCAGGTGAATAAGTTATTTTGGGATTACTGTTTCCCAGGTGTAATACCTTACACTCTGTTGGATTAAAGCATAGCTGCCATTTTTCTGACTATTTTTGAAGTCTATCTAGGTCTCTGAAGAAGCTCAGCTTGACAGTGATCATTAACTACTCTACCAATTTTAACATCATCTGCAAATTTAGACATCACGCTCTCTATTCCTTCATCGATGTTGTTTATGAAAATTAAAAACAACAGTGGTCCTAATACTGATCCTTGGGGAACTCCACTTCTTACATCAACCCAATCTAAGGAATAGCCATTTATCACAACCCTCTGCCTCCTGCCCTGAAGCTAGCTATCTATCTAAGGATTTTTCCAGTGATTCCAACCTGTTCCAGCTTATAAAGCAACCACTCATATGGGACTGAATCAAATGAAATCTACATAAACAATGTCAAAATTATTCCCTAAATCCAGCTCGTGAGTGACCCTTTCGAAATAGCGAACCAGATTTGTTAAACATGATTTTCCCTTTACATAACCATGCTGAGTATCCTTGAGAATTTCAATTCGATCCAAATGATCCTGAATTCCACCCTTGATCATTGCCTCCATGATTTTCCCTACCACTGAATTCAGACTGACAGGTCGATAATTTCCCACTTCACTCTTAGAGCCACCCTTATGTATGGGAGATACATTGGCACTTTTCCAATCCAAGGTAATCTCCCCAGAGTCTAGTGATGCTTGCATAATTAGCCTCAATGGTTCAATGCACTCATTTGCCGCCTCCCTTAAGATTATAGGGTATATTCCATCAACTCCAGGAGCCTTACTGGCCTGTAGGCTTGAAAGTTTTTTTCATTAAATAATCTTGCAAAATTTCAATATCATTAATTACATATTTTTGAATTTCGCTCCCACAATTTCCCATTGCCGTGCTTCTCGTATGGGCTTCCTTTGCCTTTTTTTTTTTTTTTTCTTAATAAACAATTTATCTATTAGTCCACCAGCAATTCTAAAGAAAAAAGTTTCAATCTCCTATGGGATTCAATTTCTACTCCTAACTGATAACACCCACTGTATGTTTACTGAGCAAGCAACAATACAAAGTACTGTTGTATTTTTCCATAACACAAAGTACTTTTACTGGTAAATTTATCGAACTTTTACGTGCTTCTCATGTGGGCTTTCTTTACCTTAGCTGCAAAAACTTACTTTTATGCATGTACCAAAAGCATATTGTTTCTGTGCATCCACCATATGGCCCATTCATTTCTTTAATCAATACATGACCATAAACATAGTATTCAGTGTTTTAGCTACAATATACAGGGTGTCCCAAAAGTCACTGCATATTTTAGTGAAACAGTGTGATTTTCAAATAAATTTCATTACAACAAGGATATTTATTCTTTTTTACATAAATCATAAGTATTTGTAATGTGTTAGAGCGGTTATTATATTTTTTTAATGTTTTCTTTTCAGACCCATAGTTCAAGAGCAAGTTTTTGTTGTAACGTCCAGTATCAAAGGAATGAAGTTTTGTGAAATTAGGGAAAGATTTTCAAGGAGATTTTGTGGTGTGGTCTATTAAGCTGTTTTTTAGATTTGATCGACAAGTTCTGCACACATTGCTGCTCAACTTGGAAAATCTTCTTCATGCAGGACATGCAACAGTTGGATGTGGTATAGCTTTTTCATCAGTGTTGAAATCAAAATTCTGTGAGCTTGATGTCTTGGGTATGTTCAGTCTTCGAGATCCCTCGCTAAATGATCATTTTGGGTCCTTTTTGAACATTTTCTCGAATTGATTCAATTCTTTCACTTGCTGTCCTTGGGCATCCACATCTCTCCTCGTCACGCACAGACCCAGTTCTTTTAACTTATTCACCAGTGCAAAAATCACGTTGTCTGTAGGACTGGGACTATGAAATCTCCTTGAAAATCTTTCCCTAATTTCACAAAACTTCATTCCTTTGATGCGGGATATTACAACAAAAATTTGTTCTTGAACAATGGGGAATTATGAGTTCTGAAAAGAAAACATTCAAAAATTAATAAAAAATTTTTATAATAACATCTCTAACACATTACAAATACTTATGTTTTATGTAAAAAAGAATAAATATATTTGTCGTAATAAAATTTATTTTAAAATCACACTATTTCACCAAAATACGCAGTGACTTTTGAGACATCCTGTACATTATATGGAGAGCCTATGTGATACATATAAAAAAAAAAAAAAAACATTTCCAGATTTCAATTGGTCTGATTTGGGAAAGGTTTGACAAATCATTCTAAAAGAACCAAATATACAGTTTAATAAAAAAATTTCTGTTGCGGGTTGAGTTATTAACGTGTAGATGGATGGAGGATGTGACGAAGACAAGAGCTTTATGCATATACATGTATACTAATACACTTAATAAGATACATGGTGCCGATGGGTCTATCCAATTATATTAAGAGAGGCAGCAAAACAAGGTAAGCAAACCTTTAGCCATAATTATGAGAGCATCGTTCGATTCTAGGTAGATCCTTATAGTTTGGAGATATGCAAATATCTCCCCAATTCCCAAAATGGACCAGAAGGTGATGTAATTACAGACCTGTTAGCTTTACTTCTGTTTCAGAGAAAATAACGGAGTCAGCAGTTAAAGAAATAATGCAGTTGTACTGCAGTTACATCATAAATTTGTTTTTACAAGGGGTTTGTAAAAACCCCTTGTAAAACATTTGTTTTATTATGAGACCGTAACAAAGGAACTGGATGAAAACATACTTTTAATATCATATACTTAGATTTCAGAAAAGCTTTTGATACTGTTGCTAATAAAAGACTGCTATACAAATTGGAGCAGCATGGTGTTAAGGGCAAGTTACTGCTATGGATAAAGGGGTGGTTGAGTGGGGGAAGACAGTGGTTATCAATGGGCACTGCTTGTCTTGGACCAGTGTTAGTAGTGGAGTCCCCCCCCCAGCGTTCAGTGCTAGGCCCATTGTTTCACTATTTATTAATGTTTGTTGATGGAGGGTTTAATCCGGTTTATCAGGTTTAATATCAGGTTTAATCCATAAATTTTCAGATGATACAATGATTGGCAGGGTAGTTAATGACAATCAGGATATATGACAGCAACAGGATCTAGAAAAATTTGGCAGATCAGATGAGAAGTGGCAAATGAATTTAACACAGACAAACAAGGTACTGCTTATGGGTAGCAGTGATCCAGAATAACACTGTGTGGTACCATACTGTGGGTAGGTGCTGTTCATCTTAAATTTTTCTTCCAAATGGATATTATTACATATTGTTTTTGTTTCTTATTTATACAAGCTGCTGCATGGAGCACAGACACTTTTAGCATTAGCATTACTAGAGGCATATGATGCAAGAAAGCAAGCTTATGCAACATCAGCCAAAAAAAAAACCCCTCCAATTTGACCACTCCATTCGTTCCAAATGCCTGTCCAGCTCAGCCTTAAATTTATTTAGGCTATAAACTTCCACAACAAAAGATGGAAGTCTGTTCCACCAATCAACCACCTGCTGTCTAAAGGCAACTTTCGATACATCTGTTCTACAACTGTCTTTCCTCAATTTGAATTCTGTCCCATCAGGTTCTTAATCTGAGCAAGAGGAAGAATCCCATCACCATTCAGCTTGCTCAACACATTCAAGGCCTTAAAGACCTCATTCAGATCACCTTGCAGATGCCTACTCTCCAGGCACTAGAATTTGCAGAACTTAAGCCTTTCTTAGTAAGAACACCCCTTTGTTCCCCACACCAATCTTGTTGCCCTTCTTTGTACTCGTTCTAGCAACTCTACATCCTTCCTAAAATGAGGCCGCCAGACTTGTACACAGTACTCTAGGTGTGGCATGACCATTGCCTTGTATAATGGGATAATCACCTCCCTGTCCCTGCTAGCAAAATTCCTGTATATCATTGACAAGACTATGACCTCCCCTGGCAGCCCGTCTGCACTGCTCAGCAAACTTCATATTCGACTGCACAATTACCCCCAGGTCTTTTACACTTCCCTGAGTGTAGTACCACACAGTTGGTATATTTCTCTTTGGTTATTGCTACCCATATACAGTACTTTGCATTTGTCAATGTTAAACTTCAGTTGCCAGTTCTCAGCCCATTTGCGCAACTTATCTAGATCCAGTTGGAGTAGCATACTGTCGTTAACAACCCTGCCAGCCTTTGTATCACTGCAAACTTGGACATTAAAATTGATATATATACCTTCTTCAATATCATTGATAAATATACAAAACAACAATGGGCCCAACACCGAACCCTGGGGAACTCCACTAATAACATTTGTCCACGAAGAGCAGCACCCATTGATTATCACCCCTGTCTTCTCCCACTCAACCATCCCTTTATCTAATGTAGCAACTTACCCTTAATGCCATACCTCTCCAATTTATACAGCAGTCTTCCATGTGCAATGGTATGAAAAGCTTTCCTGAAATCCAAGTATATGTTATCAAAATTATTTTTGGCATTCAGTACCTTTGTGGCCACATCATAGTATCCAATCAAATTGGTCAGACAAGGCCTCTCTTTAACAAACCCATGCTGTGTCTTAACTATTACTGCAGTCTTGTCTAGATGATGTTGCAATGATTCTTTAACCTGTAATTCCATTATTTTCCCCGGAACACAAGTTAAACTAACAAGTCTATAGTTACTTGTGTTACCTTTTGAACCCCCTTTGTGAATTGGTGATACAGTTGCACACCTCCAGTCCATTGGGACCTCCCCTGAGTCCAAAGAAGCTCTGATAATTATGGCTACGGGTTTGCTTACTTCCTTTGCTGTCTCCTTTAATATAACTGGATAGATCCCGTCCACCCTAGGTGCCTTATTTATGTTTAACTTCAACAATATCACCTCCACTTTGCTCTCAGTTAGTGTGTGGCACTCCCCTCATTGAATAACTCCTCATGTGTGAATGTAGATGCAAAATACTCATTCAATTTATCAGCTACCTGAGCATGATCATCAATAGTCAACCCATCTATGTTAAGTGGTCCAATCTGATTCATCCCTTTCCTTCTAGAGTTTACATAAGTAAAGAACTCTTTGCCGTTTTTCTTTGCATCCTTTGCCAAAGATTTCTCGTAATCTGTCTAACCTCCTTTGTGACTTGATTACAGACTAGTTTATATCTTCCATAGGCTTCTGTGTCACCTGATACTTTTATATGCATCCCATACATTTTCTCTGCCATGAGCCTCATTAATTCATCTGACATCCATTTAGGCCTAAACCTCGAACAGTATTTCTTAGTTGGTATGAAAAGTCTAATAGCCTCCAAAATTAAGTCCCTGAAAGCTTCCCATTTAGAATTCAAAATTGGTAACATCATCAGTTGATCCCACTGTACAGAATTTAAAAACTGTCTGAGACCCCTGTAGTCACCTTTACAAAAGCAAAAACCCTGCCCTCTTGCCTTGATGGTAGTTACATGTTTAAGTAATTCCCACATCAGTACATTGTGATCACTGTCATCCAGTGTTTCCTTTATCTGCAAATCCTTAATCCATGAATAATCACTGCTGATAATCAGGTCTAGAGTATTAGTCCCTCTGGTTTTCTCTCAAACATATTGCTGTAGAAAACAGTCATCATAAATCCACAAAAGTCTTGCTAGTGTGCGAGTGACCAACCCACAAGTTCCAGTCAATATGCGGAAAGTTAAAATCCTCCATTATAAGACATTCTGATTTACAGGTGCATCTATTTCTCTGCACAATGGCAACATTATACTCATCAGATTCGTTAGCCTATATAACACCTACTCTCATTTTTCCTTTCCCAGTGCTTATGTCACACCAAACAGACTCAACAAAGCATTGTCCACCAACATCAATTGGATGCACCTCCTTAGATTTTGTTTCTTAACTAACAGCATAACCCATCCTCCCTTCCTGTCCTGTCTATCCTTTCTGTGCACATTGTACTCCTCCAATTCTGCACTGCTTATGTCTGTGTGACACCATGTCTCTGATATTCCAACAATATCTGCCTTTGATGTCTTGACTAACACTTCAAGTTCATCAAATTTATTAACTGTACTCCTAGCATTGGTGTTCATGCAAATATACATGCACCTGTTAGTTACCCTAACACAGCTCATGTATTTACTTGTTCCACTATGACTCCCAACGGTCTTGGAAATCTCCATTACCTTGCTTTCCAGGCTGCTACTCATATTAATAGAAGCAGTGCAAGAATCACTTTTGTCTCTGCCTGCAGCCACTGTTTATCTGTGTATCCCCCCCAAGCTAGCAGTTTTCTGACCCACCTGACACTGCCTCCTTGATAGCATCAGCAAATATTCTTGCACCCTTTCTATTTAAGTGTACCCCATCCCTGTAGAAGCAGTCTCTCCTGTCAACAAGCACAGACCAGGCTGAAAAAAATTCTACGTCTTGAGCCTTGCACAATCTCTCCAGGGCCGAATTGATCGACAAGGCTCTCATCATATAATCCCTCCTCTCGTGTATAGGCAGAATTGCAGACACTTTCACATTCAACCCTAACTTGCGACTTTTTTTCAACATAACCTGTGCTTGTTGAGTAAATCTGCAGATCTATTACTCTTATTGTCATTAGTTCCAATATGTACAACATCACCTTTTGTGCCCTTAAAAGATGATATCTGCTTTTCAATGTTATCAACTTTTGCCCCTGGCAGACATACCCTGGTCTTGTTCCACCTATCCTTCCATAATATATTTCCCCGTGTCCCTGACAAAGAGTCACCAAGAATAACTAGTTCCTTTGGGACCAGTGCCTTCTGCCTTGGAGATTGCCTCTCTCTTACCTGATGCACAGGAGTGAGCTCTGCCATTGAGCTGGGCAGCTGAGTGCTTCACAGGCCCTCATATTAATTTCTTCAAGGGCATTTACCCAACACCTCAAGCTCTTATAGATGCCCATCAGAATGCCGAGTTGGCATCTAATTTAAATTAATTTTTAAATTGCTTGCACTAGGCATAATTTGTCATGTGCAAAGGTCAAATATTAAAGGGCAGTGTTATTTCATGCCATTTTGTATGTGATGAAACTTTGGCTTGTGCATTCAATGGTTTTTGTTGAATCATTTGTTATGATACAACACAAGCAACGTGCAGATTTCATAGTGGAAACTCAAAAAAGGTTTTATCATGTTTCAAATCCCCAGTATCCCTTTTCATCATTCCATATTAGTTTGGGTTATAAAATTGTGACTGACTGACTTAGCACAAGACATATCATATTCCACATGGGCACCCTGTGAAATCTACAAAGAAATATAATGTGAGTTATTGATGGAATACTTGGTAGTCTACGCAGCTCTGTTAGTTGACATGTTTTAGCACTTAGCATTTTTTGGAAAGAAGTTATAGAAAAAAATATTATATGAGAGTAAGTTTCATCCATAAGAGCTGTGATATTCAACATTTGTCAAAACATAACAAATCAAATCACATGTACAGAGTTTTCTTCATGTGTGGCTTAGTGTATAGCTTGAGAAGGTCAATTTAATGGCATTGACTTAAAGACATAAGAAAGTTAGTTTAGCTTATATTTTCCACTATATTTATTTAGTATTATTTTTTTATGATTTTTTTGTCAATAAAGTACAACAAATATTGAAATATAAAATGTGCCTCTACTTTTTTAGTCATGCTCTATACTAATTGCAGAATATGTAGATATTAGTCATAAATGAAACAAAAATCCAAAGACCACTCTTGATTTAAATGAACTAGTGTAAAGTAAAAACTGATTCATGGTATTTCTTAAATATAGGTTATTCAAAGGTACTTTAAAAACTATTTTTGAATGACTACTCCCATTGTAACTAGTTGGTAGGTACCTAACTAGTCAAAATGGAACTATTTAGCTATACTTGCAGATTTAAAAAAAAATATATATATAGCGGTTGTACATGACTGCAAATTGGCTTTCATGACTTTTTTTTTTAATGCAGTTTTCAATTTTTCATTTTTGCAGCTGTGAATGCAAGGGTTGCAATGTTCGATTTCGAGCTTTGGATAACCTTGAGTATCATCGAAAGTGTCATATCAGTGGTAGCAGTGCTTTTGCATGCCTTGAGTGTGGGATCCGCTTTGAAAATTGGGGGTCAATGGCTGGTCATCTTTGGCGGCATCATACTTTAGATTTGGAATTACATGCATGTGATCAGTGTTCTTTCAGGTAAAATTTAAAATGATATTATTTTTTGTCTTCTTTAAAAATTATCTTATATGGAAATTTTTGTTACTATTGGGAAAAAAAATACTGTTCTGTACAATCTAGGACATGGATCTAGAGAAGTGCTAAACAAGAAATAATTATTATTATTACTGTATTAATATAGTTAATTAAGACAGCAACTGGTAGTTATATCAATGATCTCATTTGTCTTTAAGAATCCATCTTAAAAAAAAAAAAGAGTAACTTTTCTCTTTATAAAATAAGATGTTTTCTACAATTTCTTGTTATTCAATCTGTTTTTGCAACCATTAGGATTTAAACTGCATGGATGATGCAGTGACCTTACTTCTCACAACAATGAACTTGCCTTTGCAGTGAGTTGCCCTGGTACTGGACTGCTTTCAAACAGATGGCTTCATGAAAAGTTTAATCTGCCATTTGTTTAAAAGGTGAAAATGCTGTGACAGCCTGTTTCAAGACTAACTGATCCCTCAGATAGCAGGTGGTTTGTAATGACAATGTACAGACAAAACAGTTGTAAAGAAGTTGTTCAATATGAGCTGCCTTGTAGTATTCAAAATTGGTTTTCAAAGTTGTAATTATAACTGAAGCTATCTTTTGAAAGTAGTGCAATATCGTGGAAACTTGTTACAAAGGCAAAATTGCTCAGTTGTGTAAATTAAAACCATTTCATTGTTTATACAATTTAAATCTTGCTGGCTGCGAAAACAGATGTAAACAAGTTCAGTTGTTTGTGCTTAATGTTTATTGAAATTTGCTCGCTAAAAACTGCTTAGCCACTAGGTATACCCCCTCTCAAATCTCCATGAATGCCAGATTTTAAATAGTTTACTGTATTAATAAAATATTATTAAAATGAAAAATATTATCGTTAAACAAATAATGGAATATAGTACAAACTTTAAAAAAAAAAAATTAAGACAAGCTAAGGGTCCACTCTGGGCAGAAAAATACCAGGAAGCAGTTGTGCATTTAGATCACTGGGCACCTAAGGCAATGTGGAATTTTGCTCCCCCCTCCACCCACTGCCATAATTTTGTTTATTGAAAATTTAAGTAAAAAATGAGAAATATATACACACATATGGGGGGGGTGTATATATTTAGGGTGTAAACTGTAAAACTAAAAATTATTATGGAAGAGTAGAAATAAAGAGATTGACATTCAAAATATAAGTAGCTGCACATGCATTCCAACAACATGTCACATAATATAAATATAATAGATAATATAGAGGCAATATGGAAAAAGTGAGAAAAAAAATGAAGAAATAACCAAGGAGAAAAGTAGAAAAAGGAGCATGGAAGGAATACTTTCTAAAAAAATTTGAAAATATTAAATATAAGGTAATTGTAGCCAAAGTTATAAGCCAATAAATAATAAATTTAGACCAGCACCATCTCACTGTGCCGAGACCAAAAAGGTATGAAATATCACAAACGTTGTTGTTCAAATAATATTATTTGTTCCTTGCTGTTATTCTCCTATTTCTGTTTTTCTTTTGTGGTTTGTTTATCATATCATATTTGTGATATTTCATACCTGCTTTGGCATGGTCAGGTGGTGCTGGTCTAAATATCAGCTTATAACTTTGGCTTCAAGTTTGCCTTGTATTTAATATTTTAAATTTTTTTTTTTTTTTTTTTTTATACGTATTTCTTCCACCTTTTTCTACTTCTGTCCTCATTTATTTTGTTTCTTCGCTCTTTTTCCATAGTGTGTGTGTATGTTTCAATTAAAAGACACTGGGATCTGTTTTGCTTATTTTTTTAGATTTAGGCTGCTTTCTGGACCCTCTTTTTTTTTTTTTTTTTTTTTCTAATTTGGTGTTAAAATTGGGTTGAATGTTACCATTTAGGTTTTACAGTTTCTAAATTTAAATTTCACATAATCAACTGCTTTTTTTTTTTTTTCCTGAATGGGAAAGTTGTACTTCATCCTCAGTTTAGTCTGAAAACATCACTGGTGTACTTATGAAATGAATGTAAACTGATTTTTATCTAAAGAAAATAATAATACAATTATTGTGTCATGAGGAGGCCCAGCATAACTACAATCATACAACTGGCATAACTAAACATATATGCTGAAGAATGGACATCCCATAAACTGTTGTTTCATTCTTTTTTAATTTTCTTCAAATAAAATCAGTTTGCATTCATTTCAGAAGTAAAGTACACTGATGACATGTTTAGGCTAAACTACTAATGGAAACAACTTTCCCGTTAAGAAAAAAAAAGCAGTTGATTAGGCAAAATATATGATTTAGAAATCATAAAATTGAAATGGTAATGCATAATCCAGTTTTATCAAATTCAAAAATTTCACCCCAAGTACAACAAAAGGTCCCAACAACAAATAGCCTGACCTAAAAATAAGCAAGACATACCCAGTGTGTCTTTTAATTGAAATTCCCTGTATACATGTCATGAAAAGGAGAGAGAGTATGAACTGTAATTTTAGAGATACAAGTATTTGTAAATTAATGTCTGAATAGAGGGGTGAGTGGAATCTAAAATCCTTCTGTCAGAGTCTAGGTGGTTGGGTATAGAGTTTACATTGCTGATAGTGGGGTGGGGAAATATAAATTCAGATACTGGACTTACTGGGAATGGCGCTGAAAATTTAATTCATTGAAATGGTGCATAAGTTTTGTATTAAAATCCCTGATGTGCTGCTAGCATATTAAATTGCTGAATGAACTGAAAACTAGAAAACAGAGCATTACATTGACAAGGTGTCATGTTGGTATAATACTTAGGTTTATTTTGACATTACAATGAATAATGTCAAAATAAATAGGTAATAATAAGAGAATGAATAGTATACAATATATATATTTTAGTATACAAGTGTTTTATTATTATTTATTTTATTTTTCATGATCTTCGCAACAGGTGGTGCCTTTCTATGTATATGTACAGAAGGATATCTTTTGAAATGTATTTTAAAACATATATGATAAAAATACTTCTTAAATATTTAATAAACTTATGAAATAGGATCATTTTCATAACATATGCCACATTTGCCATTTAGCATCTTTTTTACATATAAATCTTCCTCCCAACTCCACTGATCACTTGGCGCTCTTTGACTTTCTCCAGTCCAACTTTCCTAACAGTGAGGTAATTTTCCTTGGTGATTTTAATGTTCACAACTCCAGCTGGCTTCCGTTTTCTAGTCACACCGACCCAGCTGGTCGAGATGCTGAGGCTTTTGCAATTACTAATGATCTTGCACAGATTGTTCATTTACCTACAAGAATACCGGACAATCCTAATCATACAGCCAATACGCTTGATCTTTTTCTCACAAACAACCCTTCTAAGTACACTGTCGAAGTGAGAAGTCCTTTAGGCACTTCAGATCACAGCTTGGCGATTGTCTGTTCTCCAATGGAACCTTTATCTCATGGCTATTCCCAACCTCGTGTTGTTTGGCATTACAAGAATGCAAAATGGGATGACCTGCGACACTTCTTTTCTTCTTTTCCTTGGTCGGATTACTGTTTCAAAAGTTCTGATGTCAACGTTTGCTCAGATCGTGTCAGTGAAATTATTCTTGCAGGAATGGAATCCTTTACCCCACACTCCACTTTAAAATCTCGTCCTTTATCTAAACCTTGGTTTTTCCAATAAATGTGCTAAGGCTGTTCAAGAGAAGAATGTTGCATATCGTAATTGGCTTGTTTCTAATTCTTCAGTTTCATTTTCTGCCTACACCAAAGCTCGCAACAATTGTAAAGCAGTTATTAACTAGTCCAAACTAGAGTTTGAACAGGCTAAGAATACAAAACTTGCTTCTTGCCCTAATCGTAGCCGAGCATTCTGGTCTCTTGCCAAAGCTATTGGCCGCAACTTTTGCCCATCTCTTCCCACCTCTGTCCAAACCAGATGGTTCTGTTGTCACTTCAGCCAAGGATAAAGCTGACCTGCTAGCATCCCATTTTTCTTTCAACTCGTGCATTAACGATCTTGGTAAAACACCTCCCACTATTCCCAACACGCTCCATTCAATGCCTCCTGTGGTCTTCCGTCAAAAGGATGTCAGAAGGATTTTGACGAATCTTGATGCTAAGAAAGCTCCAGGTCCCGATGGTATTTCTCCACTTGTTCTCAAAACCTGTGCTCCTGAACTTACTCCTATTCTTTGCCACCTTTTTTCACTTTCTTATTCCAAAGGTGTTTTCCTTCTGCTTGGAAATTTGCTCATATCCAGCCAGTTATTAAAAAGGGTGACAAATCCCTTCCATCCAGTTATCGTCCCATTGCAATTACTTCTACTCTTTCTAAAGTAATTGAGAAATCAATTAACTGCCAAATTTTAAACTACTTAGAAACCTTCCGTCTGATCAACGATCGCCAGTATGGATTCCATCAGTGTCGATCCACTGGTGATATTCTGGCTTATGTTACCCATTTATGGACTAATTCAATGGAAAGGTTCGGTGAAACTCAAGTAGTTGCTCTTGACGTCTCAAAGGCTCTTGACAGCTGTCAGGTTGACAAACTTGACAACTGTCAAGTTTGTCAACTATTTTTAGTAATTGGTTATCCAGTTTTCTCTCTGATCGATCACTGAGGGTGATGGTAGATGGCTCTCTGTCTTCTAACTTCTCCAATAATGCCGGTGTCCCCCAGGGTTCAGTTCTTTCCCCCACGCTTTTCCTCTTGTATATTAATGACCTTCTTCCATTGACTGGAAATCCTATCCATAGTTTTGCCGATGATAGCACATTGCATTCCACTTTCCATTTTGAGAAACCTTGTCTACTCAATCAGCTTCAACTTCTCGAAAATCTGCTACCAATTCCTTAAATGCCGATCTTCAGGTAATTCTCCAGTGGGGCAAAGACAACTTAGTTAATTTCAACCCTTCTAAAACTCAGTCTTGTCTTATATTATATCTCGCAAAAAGGATTCTTCTGCTCCTATGCTTATCTTTAATGACACTCCGATTTCTAGGCAAAATGATATATCTCTTTTGGGGATTACCCTGACTTCTAATTTCTCTTGGCACAAGCACATTACAAATATTGCTTCCTCTACATCTAAAAAACTTGGTTTTCTCTTTCGCTCTCAGCATTACTTTTTTTCCAAATAGCTGCTCACTCTGTATAAATCGCAAATCTGCCCAGCCATGGAATATTGTTCCCACATCTGGGGGTGCCCCCAAAACCTCTCTGAGGCTTCTTGATTCCATTCAGAAGAGGGCAGTTAGGTTAATTAATGATTCATCTCTAACAGAGTCTCTCCACTCACTGTGTCATAGACGTACTGTTTCTGCTGCGTGCCTCTTCTACAGATACTTCCATGGGCACTGTTCTTCTGAATTAGCTTCTATAATTCCCGCTCTCTCTCTTTCAAAACAGTCCGAACACGTGCCGCCAACATCCATTTACTGTCGAACTTCAAACCCACAGAACCAACTTTTCATCTTCCTCGTTTATTCATTCAACTGCCGTTTTCTGAAACAACCTTCCTTCATATGTATTTCCTGAAAATTACAGTCTACCGAAGTTTAAGTCCAATGTCAACAAATATCTTATTTTGTCTTCTCAACCTCCAACCCAAGCACGGTACTAAGTACTATAGGTTCTAACACCTCGTGTTTGGGGTTTACATAAAAAAAAAAATACTTAATTGTGAATTTTTTTTTTTTTTTTTTTTGACCCAACTATAAAATGCACATCAACCATGCTTATTCTTTGGAGGTCCCTCCTCTTTTTGGCATTTAGAAAAACTGAATTTAACATCTCTGTGGTGAACATTTATTTCTATTCATGAATTAGTTTAATCAGTTTATATACAAGTTTTGTTTACCAAATGAGACCAATTATTATTTTATTTTTTTTTATGACTGCATTGTCCATTTATAATATCAGTAATGTAGAGTGAAAGTGAAGACCTTACCAAAGAAATACTGTACTAAAATTTACATCAATATATTTTTAATGTTAAGGATTTTTTTTTTGAAAACTAGCACACCTGCTATGGTGATTAAGTTTAGAGTACCAAAGGTGTGGCTTGAATATAAATTTAAATAACAAGTTAGCAACAAGATCCTGATGATCTGAACCAGAACATTTTCAAGACAGAGAGAAAAATGTAAGGAAATGAAATGCTTAGTAATAATAAGATGGACTAATTTAGATAAATCCTGAAGTAGTTAAGTAGTCACTTAAAATATTTAAACATAGTTTCACCTTTTTGGATTATTCAAGATTATTTTGACCATGGAATGCAAAACAGACCACACTTTCAATGCATTGGCACATGCCGTTACAAAAAAGATCAAGTATAAGTAAAGGGGCATAAGGAAGGAGAATACAAGTGCAAGTAAAATACCTCCTTGAGGAATGCCAACAAATGATTTTGGTATAAACCTGATCAGCTTAAAGGATTGACTTTTTTCTATTTAGAATGGAGTTACTTAGAAAGAATAAAATATCATCAGACACAACAATTATGCAGGAGGGAAATGTTGACTGTATAAGATACAAAAGAAGCATATAAATTGAATCCAGTTGAGCATTACAATCAGTAGCTTGCATTGTCAAAGAAATTTTTTTGTCACAGTGAATTTCATCTTAGTACTCTAAGAGAATTTGAGCAGGAAGAGAGTCAGTAAAGTCAGTTTCAATAAAGGTCCTTGAACTTAATTGGATTAGTTTTTTTCTTCATTTTTTTTTTTTTTAATGGGAAGACTGTTCTCTGTAACTATCTAGAAAACTTTTTATTGAAGACGTTTGAACAAAAGAGGTTCAGACGTGTACAGTAAACTTATGCATATCTGACTGCCAGATTTCTCCCCCCCCCCCTCTTTTTTTTTCTTTCTTTCTTTTTTTTTTTTTTTTTTTTGTTATATCTGATCCATTTTTAATCTGGATACAAATTTGCATATCTGAAATATCTATAAATATTTAAACAGTATTATTTCATTCAATGCTGATCTTGTTAGTTATTAAACTAAGTGGCTGGTACTGCTGCTCATTAAACCTCATTGCTGCTTCATATGTCATTCCAATCAGTATACTATATGTTAAGTATTGTTTTTAGTGATGAAATTAGTTTATTTGCCATTATCTCTATTCCAGGAGAGGTTTAGCCAAGTGGTCAGTAGCGAGAGTGCATAGCACACGTTCCTTGAATGGACCGGGGTTCAAGCCTGTGACTACTAAATATGATAAATATTTGTATTAAAGATTTATTATTAACTCTACTGACTTGGTTGTCGTGCCGGAGTATAAACAGAAAATTTATTTTTATGCATTATATTGCTCACTGGCTGCAATAGTGGCATAACTCAAAAATTGTAATTCTGGTAATTCTGAGATATTTGATGAGAAAAATTTGGCTTTTAAAATTAGTTTGTTCAGAATTGAAGAAACTATGTAATTGTTGAAATATATTGCAATTCATCTCATCATGCCCAGCGGTACTCGAAATTAGGCTGGCTTGGTCAACATTCCCTTATGGGTAACCAGAATACTCGAAAATTTAACTCCCCTTTTGAGTTGTGACACTATTCCACCAACAAACACTCAATTTGTGACTTGAGTCTCCGAGTAATTAGGATGAAGAACAAAAAAAAAAAAAAAAAAAAAACATTAAACAAGAGCTTTATTTATATACATAAACTCAGGAACATTAGCATGAGTAGAGGCATACGATGCAAGAAAGAAAGCTTATGCAGCATCAGCCAAAAAAATCCCATTTCGCCCCTCCATTCATTCCAGATGCCTGTCCAGCTCAACCTTAAATTTATTTAGGCTCTCAGCTGCCACAACAAAAGATGGGAGTCTGTTCCACCAATCAACTACCCGCTGACTAAAGGAAAATTTCCACACATCTATTCTACAACTATCTTTCCTCAATTTGAATCTATGCCACCTCAGGTTCTTAATCTGAGCAAGAGGAAGAATCCTATCAGCATTCAGCTTGCTCAACCCATTCGAGGCCTTGTACACCTCAATCAGATCACCTCACACGTGCCTACTCTCCAGGCACTGCAATTTGCATAACTTAAGCCTTTCTTGGTAAGAGCACTCCTTTGTTCCCCTCACCAATCTTATTGCCCTTCTTTGTACTCGTTCTAGCAACTCTACATCTATCCTAAAATGAGGCCTCCAGACCTCTACATAGTACTCTAGGTGTGGCCTGACCATTGCCTTGTATAATGGGATAATCACCTCCCTGCCCCTGCTAGCAAAATGTCTATATATCATTGAGAAGACTCCATGAACTGCCCTGGCAGCCTGTCTGCACTGCTCAGCGAACTTCATATTTCACTGCATAATTACCCCCAGGTCTTTCCACTTCCCTGAGTGTAGTACCACACAGTTGGTACATTTCTCTTTGGTTATTGCTACCCATATGCAGTACTTTGCATTTGTCAATGTTAAACTTCAGTTGCCAGTTCTCAGCCCATTTGCCCAACTTATCTAGATCCAGTTGGAGTAGCATACTGTCTTTACTGTCATTAACAATCCTGCCAACCTTTGTATGATCTGCAAACTTAGACATTAAACCTGATATATCTTCATCAATATCATTGATAAATATACAAAACAACAATGGGCCCAACACTGAACCCAGGGAAACTCCACTAATAACATTTGTCCACGAAGAGCAATGTCCATTGATTCTCCCACTCAACCATCCCTTTATCCATTGGAGCAACTTACTCTTAATGCCATTCCTCTCAAATTTGTACTGCAGTCTGAAATCCAAGTATATGATATCAAAATTATTTTTGGCATTCAGTTCCTTTGTGACTACATCATAGTATCCAATCAAATTGGTCAGACAAGACCTCCCTTTAACAAATCCATGCTGTGTCTTAACTATTACTTCAGCTAGATGATCCTGCAATGCTTCTTTAACTAGTGATTCCATTATTTTCCCCGGAACACAAGTTAAACTAACAGGTCTGTAGTTACTTGTGTCACCTTATGAACCCCCTCTGTGAATTGGTTATACATTTGCACACCTCCAGTCCATGGGGACCTCCCCTGAGTCCAAGGAAGCTCTCATAATTATGGCTAAGGGTTTGCTTACTTCCCTTGCTGCCTCCTTCATTATAACTGGATAGATCCCAACTGTCCCGATTACCTTTTTTTATGTTTAACTCAATTTCTCCTCCATTTTGCTCTCAATTATTACAAAATCACTTAGCTCCCTGTTAGAGTTTGATAAACCTCTGGCACTCCCTCATTGAATAACTCCCCATGTGTGAATGTAGATGCAAAATACTCATTTAGTTTATCAGCTACCTGAGCAGTGTGTTTCTTAACTAACAGCGTAACCCCTCCTCCTTTCCTGTCCTGTCAATTTGGAATTGGAATTTGGGGAGTACACATTGTACCCCTCCAAATTCCAATTCTGCACTGCTTATATCTGTGTGACACCACGTCTCTGATATCCCAACAATATCTGCCTTTGATGTCTTGACTAGCACTTCAAGCTCATCAAATTTATTAACTATACTCCTAGCATTGGTGTACATGGAAGTATATATTTTCCCTTTTTTTTTTTTTTTTTTTTTTGTTAGTTGTTGACACATCGGCTTGGAAGTATTACATGCATCTGTTCCTACTCTTAGTTACCCTAACACAGCCCATGTATTTACTTGTTCCACTATGACTCCCAACAGTCCTGGAAATCTCCATTACCTTGCTTTTCAGGCTGCTGATCATTCTAATAGAAACAGTGCTAGAATCACTTTTGCTTTTGCCTGCGGCCACTGTTAACCTTTTGGTCTGTGTATCCCACCAAGCTAGCAGTTTTCCGACCCACCTAACACTGCCTCTATAGCATCAGCAAATATTCTTGCACCTTTTCTATTTAAGTGTACCCCATCCCTGTAGAAGCAGTCTCTCCTGTCAACAAGCACAGACCAGGCTGAAAAAAATTCTACCTCTTGAGCCTTGCACAATCTCTCCGGGGCTGAATTGATCAACAAGTCTCTCATCATATAATCCCTCCTATGATGTCTGGACAGAATTGCATACACTTTCACATTCAACCCTAACTTGCGACTTTTTTTCAACATTGACCTGTGCTTGTTGAG